>NW_021680371.1:2500903-2566351 GCF_001412515.2 Diachasma alloeum | reverse complement strand
TTTTTTTCATCTTTCGCCATCTGAAATTGTCAATTGAGTCCTGCATCACGCAGAAGTTTTGAAAAATTATGAATGAATAATCAAAATAAAGTAGAAAAAATTCTTAATTTTTTCAAAGAGCATTTTTAAGTTATATTCAGAATAAGTTGAATGACAGGAAATTGAGAAATGTATCTGATTTACGGTGACAGATGGCGGCCTGTCAATACAAAGAACAATTCTTTCCCTTTCTGACGAGCCTAAACTGAGCTCAATTGATCAATTTATTTCTGAGTTATGAATAATTTTAAAAAAGTCTAAAGTGTCCGCTTTCCCCCACCCTCTCCTAAATTAATCAATCAATTAATTAATTAATTAACAATTAATAACTATTAATAATACATAATTATCATTATATATTATTATTATTTATTATTATTTATACATAATTATCATTATTTATTATTATTAATCATGATTAACTATCATTAAATTATTAATAATTGATTAATTAATTAATAATTATTGGTTCGTTAGTTTTCAAACAACTCTCATGGTAAATGAAAATGATAACGACAGTGGCGCATCGGCGGTGATTATCGAACTACCCCTAAAGGAAAGGGAAGCATCAGCTGATCGCAGTTCCATCGCAGCTCGCGGTCTCTTCGTCCGGCAGGTTTCACGCGATAAAGGTCAGTGGCTGCACCTGCACACAATATCTTTACATAATTCCATCATCCGGGTAATCGGGAAGCTCCGCACTACGCAAATACCTTCGCCGGTCAAAAAATCCGGGTAAACGCCCTCGGAGTGCAGTTTATGCGGGGAAATATCCGATTTTTCTTGCGGGGAGTTGCTCCAGAACTCGTGAGCTTACATCTTCAATCAACTTTCAGTGAAAGCACTTTCTCCTCTTGCATTGGCGGTTTCTGCATTCACATTAATTCGGTTTTTAAGAATAAAATAAAAATACAGGATTTTTGAGGGGAGGGTCGTTGAGGTTAGGCTCCTAGGCACATTTTCATCGTTTTAAATGGAAAGCGTGAGGAGTAGGAATTAGAAACGGGAAGAGTGGTCCATTCTGAAGTGAAAATTTAGCAACTCGTGAATTAATTCAGTTGACAGGGAGATTTTGGTTGATTTATGAGGGGAAGGGGTGGGGTTCACCCCACGAATTGTTATTGTTTTGATCATTCTGTTTGTGGTCTTAATGTGAGCGAGAATGTGCCTATGAACTCCCCGCTCCGAAAATCCTATCGCAAAAAGGAGAAAGGATATAATCATAAAGGCATAAAGATTTTTTTTAAATTCCAATTTTACAATCGTTAATTGTTAATTAAATTGTCATTATTTACANCTATGAACTCCCCGCTCCAAAAATCCTATCGCAAAAAGGAGAAAGGATATAATCATAAAGGCATAAAGATTTTTTTTTAATTCCAATTTTACAATCGTTAATTGTTAATTAAATTGTCATTATTTACATTGTTAATTATTAATTATTATGCCGCAAACATCTTCAATCAACTTTCAGTGAAAGCACTTTCTCCTCTTGCATTGGCAGTTTCTGCATTCACATTAATTCGGTTTTTAAGAATAAAATAAAAATACAGGATTTTTGAGGGGAGGGTCGTTGAGGTTAGGCTCCTAGGCACATTTTCATCGTTTTAAATGGAAAGCGTGAGGAGTAGGAATTAGAAACGGGAAGAGTGGTCCATTCTGAAGTGAAAATTTAGCAACTCGTGAATTAATTCAGTTGACAGGCAGATTTTGGTTGATTTATGAGGGGAAGGGGTGGGGTTCACCCCACGAATTGTTATTGTTTTGATCATTCTGTTTGTGGTCTTAATGCGTGCGAGAATGTGCGTATGTACTCCCCCGCTCCGAAAATAGAATCTTAAACTCATCAAGATTTCCAGAAAATCTTCAATTTTACAATGATTTCGTATGATTTTTCTATTCGCTCATTTCGTCGTTAATTATTAATAATTATTACTTTGCATCTACCTAATAATGGAAGAGATCTATTGAAATATTATTCTACTGAAAATTGTGTCAATTTTACTATATTTTTAAAAGAGAAAAAAATTGAGCAAATTTTGATTTTTCGTGAATTTTTGCGCACGAATTTTGTACCGAAAAAAATATAAAACAGATTTATGAGAAATAAATCTCAGTGGAATGATAATTCATAGACGACAATCACAATCTACTGAATTTATCCGATAAAATATAAATTTATTTCCCACTCTTGATTTTATTTGATGAAGATCCAGTAGCATGAAGTCAATTCAAGGATCGAATTTAACTTCTAAAACATTTAAGAATGAATTGGACTATTATCTCACGAGGCAAAATGGTCTAACGAAAAATATTTACAGCGTTTGAAGTGTATCTTATCTAAATCATTCAATTTCCTTACGTTTATAATTGGAATAATTATCTCATCTGATTTATATCGTTCATTTTTTATTATAAATTTCACGAATCCCAAAAAGGATTGAACGGTCATTTTTAATCATTTTTAAAAATTAAAAATTCAATAGAATTACTTGGAGAATATTCTTTTCTCCTGTTCCTCTTTTCTATTTTTTACATTTTAAATTTTAACATACGAGATAGGGACTAGAAATGAATGAATTTTTTAAATGTAAAAATAGCCGGCGCCACTTGTTTTGCAATCGTAAACTCGTGATGCGAGTTTTTTCTGCTTCGTTGGGGCTGAATGACTCTTGTTTCTCAGAGGAAAAGTCGACGAATTTTGAATTTTTATTCGCATTCGTTCATTTGTTTGAATTAATGTGCTAGTGATGTGATAAGAGGATTTAATGAGTAGTTTCTGTTATTTATTTCCTCGATCATAAATTTTAAAATCCCCCGGAAAAGATGGAGTTGTCATCTTTTCAAAAAGGACAAATAGGATAAAAAGATGAAAAATTGTCAGGAGAATTCATAGAATTTCCTTGAGAATAAAAATGAATATATTTATATTATTATTTTTATTTACATTTATTTATTTTGTATATTTCAATTAAAATAATTATCTTATCTGATTTATAACGTTTATTTATCTACATTATAAATGCCAAAATCTCCCGAATATTGAATTGTCATTTTTTTTAATACAAAATTCAACAGAATTTCTATTTTTTTCTATTAAATTTTAACATACGAGATAGCGACTTGAAATGAATGAATTTTTTATATACAAAAATAGCCGGCGCCACTAGTTTTGCAATCGTAAACTCGTGCTGTCGATTTTTCTGTTTCGTTGGGACTAAATGACTCTTCATTTCTAAACAAAAAATCGACGAGTATTGAATTTCCATAAATTCAGATGTAGATTTGGTTGCGTCGTTCCGATATTTCCGAAGAATTTCCATTTACATTCGTTCATTCGGTTGAATTCATGCGCTAGCGATGTGATAAGAGGACTGAGTCAGTAGTTTATGTTATTTGTATGTGAACTGTGGCAATCTGCCACGGAACGAAACAGTGCTGCTAGAATTAGAATCGTGGGATAGGACAATTGCGTTTGTTAGCGCTTAATTACCTAATGAGTTCATTCAGAACGCAAATTCGATTGAGTCGTTATCAGTGTGATTGACGTAGTTGTCGGGAGGGTTTCGGTGTTTTTTAAATTCCCTCTGGGTCGCGATAACTCGAGAGTTAATCCATGTTTATTGTTGCAGGATACAGACCGAACACAACAGCTTCGGTGAAACGAGATGTATCTTACTCGCACTGCTAATTATGCTCTTAAACTCTCGTTAAATCAGGTGAATATTGAAATTTTTGGTAAAATTTATTGAGTTCTTTTTATTCCTATTGTCCCATTAGTCTCCCCATTGGTCTGCCTTGTCTCAGCCACTTCTCTCTTCTGATTTTTCTGTTGAATTTATTGAGTATTATTATTTCATTTATTTCATTGGTGCTGCAATTACTGTTTTACACCCTATTTATTGAGTATTTAATCTCAAAATGAATCAATCCATAATGATCTAAATTAGACTGCTGTCATTAACTAAATACGGATTAATAGGCTAAAAATAATTGTTCTAAAATGTCTAGAGCATTCAATTGGATATTTTTTTCTGGGTTAATGCGCGAGAAACTTTTTATATACATTTTTGTAGAGAATTTCATGCTCTGTGAAAAAAATATTTCGGCATTTCCTCCTAAAACCTCTCGTAACCTGAATAATTTCGCAATTCTAAAAATCCAATCTCCACATGACAATCGAATTCGCAAAAATCTTAAGATCGATCAATCCAGTGACAAAATGATTCGAAGTAAATTTCGATTGAATTCCAGAGTGCAGGTGCTCAAGTATACCGCAAAAGCATCGGCGATCGAGTTACAGCTCGCTCAGCAGTGGTTCTCGCAACAGTCGGCCTCTCCATGAGCATGTTCTCCCTCAAGCAGATGCTGTCATCCCAAGTGCCCCAGACCAGACTGCGTCGTTCCTCGTCGTTCTAACCCTCAGGATGGAGCGTTACAAGTGACGAAGGACCATCGGTTGATGCCACACTGAACTCAAGGACCCCAGCACGTGTGGAAATCATAAAATCTCCATTTCATCCAAAACCAGCACTTGAAGCATGTCGAGGGAGAATCCCACCAAAATCACGTGGACATTGTGGAGAATATTCTTGAGTTGAATCCAAAGGTTGCAGGAATCATCTCCAATAGTAGGAATTTTATTTGTCAAATTTTTCGTTGATATTCACGACGAGATCACTGACGATTTAATTCAAATGGGAATTCACAATTTTCGGGATTGAGAATGAATTATCCTTTGGGGAGATTTATTCCGTGATCAGCGAGTTGAAGAATCCAGAGATAACGTCGTGCATTCGTAAACAGTGGTAAAATGATGATAATCTTGTGCTGAACGTGAAAAACAAATTCTAATCACATAGTTATTATATTTTATGGTAGAGCGTAAGTCTTCTTCGTCATGCAGATATACACGGATAAATTTCATTTTTGGTTTTTTCGTTATTTATTACTCATACCCACCAAGTTCCTCGTCCTGTCAGAGGTAGCCCCTCGATGATGATAATAATGTCGGGGGAGAGACGATTATTTAACGTATACATTTATTTTGTAACTATAGTACAGTCTCACACGCATGATTCCCTTCGTATCCGTTCGATTAGTAGCTCTCCTCTCACTTTTTAATTATTTCTCAGACTATTTGTCTCACAGCTCTCACGGCTTTCGCACAGCAAAACAAAATGATCATTCATAGAGTAAGAAATAATGATTTTGATGAGGTGGATGGATAGTGTAGCTTTAATTACACAATTTCACAATCAGTTTTTGGAGAATATATCGAAACTCAATTCAAGGAATTAATCGATTTTATTCGATCATTTGTTTAATTAAATCTTGACGTCTAATGAGCACTTGCCATACACATGGTCTCATCGAGTACAAAGTGGACGATTCAATCTGAATGAATCAGTGGATGTTTCGTAAGATCAAGGAGAGATCGTAACAATTGCAATATTTCGTTTTTTATGTATTTATATATAAGGTTTACATATTTATGGATATATCTTCATTCTTCTTGTTATGTTTGAAAATGTTGCCCTACTTCAACGAAGTTTTGGCAAGTACTTGAAGCATGGGTGATGAATACAGTGGGCAAGGGGTGAAACAGTTCAAGTTGAGGGTTTCATACAGAAAATAGAACTGAAGGCTTTAGTCGCGAATATCTCTGGAACGAGTGGATTTAGGAGATAATGTCTCTAGACCCTTTTTGCAGGTCATGAGTTTCTCTACAAAAAATGTCTTGTGACATTTTCCTCTGAATCTGCTCGTTAACGAGATTATTGCGGATTTATCCAGGCATAATATCTAAACCTGAACAATTGTACTCTTTTGGTTTATCTTACTTCGCCAATATCTTTGCAACGAATGGGTTTAGAGAAAAATGTCTTCAGAACTTTTTGTAGGTCTTGAAATTTTCCATAAAAAATGTCTTCTGACATTTTCCCCTGGATTCACTCGTCAACGAGGTAATTACGGCTTCATCCGGACGTGATATGTGAATCTAAACAGTTTTATCACTTCCCCACTGTAAGTACCCTTCATTTATTCACGGAAGCATTCGAATCTGTCAACAATTATCGAGAAAAATCTTCGTCGAAGCAGTACGTGGCTATCACAGCATGGCATTGTTAACGTCTGTCAAGTGCTTGTTGTTCTCTTAATTCGAGCTACTCGCCGATTACAAAAGAATTCAACGTAATTAATCAATAAATCGATCAAACTCATCACTCGATAGTTTCAATGCTTAATCAAACTAATAATAAATTGATGAGAGAAAAAAAAAACACGCAAGACTCTCTTCCTCGTGGAAAGAACACCGTGTGACCAGCAAGGTAATTTTCTAACATTTAACATCATGATAATTCGTCGATAAAATCTCTTATCACTATTTCGCAATTCTTTCTTCATCAGAATCAACTGGTAGGGAGTGACAGCTATGAATATTCAATAAATTAGTTTAATGTCCCTGATTAAAAATTAAAAAACAAAAACATTTTCTCCAATTTTGTAAAGTACGAATTGCAGAATTTTAGTATTTTCATTTCATGGTGAATAAAAAAATTCTTTCGTCGGAGTATATGGTTCGAGGGTAATTGATAATATGAATTGGTAAAAAAAATCTGGAGAAATGGGTACCAGAAGAGTAAAACATAACATCTGGATTAATAAAAAATATTATTTCCAGTTTTCTAAAGTACGAATTGGAGATTTCATTATTTTCACTTCATGATGAATAAAAGAAATTAATTCGTGGAATTTTTGGGTGGTTTATCTCAGTAAATGGATCAAGGATAATTGATAAGATGGATTGATGAAAAAAAATCTGGAGAAATCGATACCAGAAAGAATAAAACATCATTTGAATTGAAACAAGCATTTGTTCCAATTTTGTAGAATACGAATTGCAAATTTCATTGATTTCACTTCATGATAAATAAAAAAATTGAATTCGTGGATTTTTTGGGTGTTTTATATCAGGAAATGGATCAAGGAGAATTGATAACGTGAATTGATAAAAAAATCTTGAGACATCATTATCAGAAAAAAAAACATAACATTTCAATTAAAACCAACATTCGTTCCAATTTTGTAAAATACGAATTACAGAATTTCATTATTTTCATTTCATGATAAATAAAAAATTTGAGTGTTTCGTCTCAATAAATAGACTGATAACAAAAATTAGGAGAAATCGATACCAGAAAAAAATAAAACATAACATTTGAATTGAAACCAACATTTGTTCCAATTTTTTCAAATCCGAATTCCTGAATTTCGTTATTTTCACTTCATGATAAATAAAAAATTGAATTCGTGGACTTTTTGACTGTTTCATCTCAGTAAATGTATCACGGATAATCGATAACACGAATTGACAAAAAACCACGAGAAATCGTTACCAGAAAAAATAAAACATAACATCAGAATTTAAAAAACTGTACAAAAAGTCGGAAAGCTGTCGATTTTAATATACACGAATGAGGATGAATGAAAATGACAAAAAAAAATCACTGAATAATTTAAAAACCCGCGATTGGCCCCCCTCATTTTCACTTTTCTTAAAAATTCAATTTATTACACAATTTTCACTAAAAAAGAAAAAACTCTCAAACACATCAATAAAATCCAAAACTCGTCTCATATAATTTTCCCGTATAATAATCGTATCACCTCGTCAACAAAAATTATAAAAGCCCCTCGTCGACGTGAATTTAGAAATATAATAAAATATAATTTTTTTTTTCGCACACTGTATAAAGTACTCTCACTTTCTCTCGTTTTCTCTTCTCTCAATTAATTCTCCGTCTTGTGAGACAGCGAGAAAATGTTCCCTCCATTAACAAATTATCGCTTATCGTAGAGGTTTGATATCGCTTCACATGATCATCTCGGTTTATTCAGAGATACTAGAACAATCAAATTCCATTGAGACATTGATTACCTCTGAGTTCTCACTATTTTCTTGTTCGTCCTTTCACGAAGGATTTAATTGCAGGGGAAAATCATCTTGATGGAGAATATTTTTTGGTTTTTCGAGGGGAATATTCTCGACCAAGACATTTTTCACATTTTCTTCAATCACACAGCAACCGAAACAGTGGATTCCATGTACTGTACATACATGCAGTTATTTTTTATGTTTGACATTGATTGAGGATCGTTATGCGAGATATCTTTCACTTAAGATACTGTCTCGTCCCCTGGGATTGCCTGTGTGGATTGCTCCCACGGATTAATTAATGAATTAATTAATTCTTTGAAAGTTGATTCGGTGGTGGAGTGGAAAAAATGTTGGATCAAGTTTTTTGGTGAATTCAGGGGAGATATCGAAATTTTTTGAAGAAATTTTTTGTATATTCTTTGGCTTGGCCTTTAACTGCAGAAAAATTATTGTAAGAATTTTGATGTTTCCCTAGGGTTCATCGATTTTTATTAAGAAATGATTTCAGAACAAAGTGTCACTGAAAAGGGATTTGGATATCTCGGCTGTTAAGGCAAATATCGAAAATATTATTCTATTTTTTTGTAATCTTTGATTTCTAGGCAAAAATGCATTGTGAAAAATGTTCCTCAAGGTTTGGAGATGTTCATCAAGATATTATTCTAAGTATTCGTTTATGATAAATATCTCTAAATTTGAGAGATGTCAAAATTTGTATTTAAATATTTTTTGTAATTCTTGTTTTTCTGTATAAAAAAGCGTTATATGAATTTCTTCATCTTCTTCAAGGTTTAGAGATATTCGTCAAGAACATCTCAATGTAGAGTTCACCAAAAAATGATTTGCAAATTAAATTTTCAATGAATATCTTTCAATTTGGGGAAGACAGCAAAAATTGTAGTAAAACTTTTTTTTGTAGTGCTTATTTCTCTTTAAAAAAAAATCCCCATGAAAATTTTCCTACTTCCCTTCAATGCCAACACATTTTGAAATTAAAAATATCTAAGAGAAATGAAAATTCAACTACAAAGTCATTTTTAAGTTTAGTTTTTCGTAAATAACAAATTCTCATTTAAATACTTTTTTCTAAAATCTTATAACGCTTTTCTGCACAGAG
This sequence comes from Diachasma alloeum, assembly GCF_001412515.2. Classification (NCBI taxonomy): domain Eukaryota; kingdom Metazoa; phylum Arthropoda; class Insecta; order Hymenoptera; family Braconidae; genus Diachasma; species Diachasma alloeum. The sequence continues at coordinate 2,557,253 of NW_021680371.1, read as the reverse complement.
AATGCCTTATAATAATTTCCTTACATTCCTCAAGGTTTGGAAATTTTCACTAGTAAAATCTCAAAGTAGAAATCACAAAAAAAAATGAATTTGAAAGTCAATTTTCGACGAATATCTGTCAATCTAGCAAAGATACCAAAATTTTCAATGAAACCTTTGTTGTAATCCTTATTTCTCCGAAAAAAAATCCCCATAAAAATTTTCCTATTTCCCTTCGACTCCAATACATTTTGAAATAAAAAAAATTCTAAAATCTAAAAACTAATTTTTAAGTTTAGTTTTTCATAAATATCGCAATCCTCACTTAAACATTTCTAATAAACCTTGATATTCTGTACAGAAAAAGCCTCATAAAACTGTCTCCATCTCCTTTAATCCTCATAAATAATCATCAACAAAACCTAAAAATTTAATTCCCAAAAAACTAATTTCACATTTACTTTACCATAAATATTTCCCAATCAAAGACCGAAAAAACTCATTCAGTCCCAAAAAATCCTCCCAAAAATCTCCGAAACTCCTTTGAATCCGAAATGACTCCCCAAAAAACTCCACCACTTCCCCACATCGCCGAATCCCCTCCCGCCCCCCCAAAATCCACTCTAAGACCAAGACACCATCAATACGTATAATCCTCCCAACTCCATCAAGCAGAGCAGACTTATCACTTCTCTCCTAAGAATCTTTCCCATCGAAAAACCCCTCCCTCAATATCTCCCTCATCCTCCCCCCCATCGACGTGCAATTGTCAGAAAATTAAAAAAGTGAGCTGTATTTACACGATTCACTGTAACGAGTCTCATTTCCTCAATAAAAAAAAACGATCCTACAATGATTAACATTACCCATCGACTATACTGAATACACAGAGGTTCTGAATGTAGTATTTTCCTGGGTGACACACAATACATATATTATATGTATAATAAAACATGTGAGAACTCAAGACTCCTCACAAGTAGATTAAATAATCCTTTATGCACCTGTTCTGTTAATTCGGGCGTATATGATACGTCTCGTCGATAAAAATATGTAAAAGACTGAGTTTCATCCGTGAAATCCCCCAGTATTGAACATATATACACAAGCATATATGAGTTTGATGTGTTTTATGTACATAAATGTCTTGCTTTTCTCAAGTTTCCGATGGAAAATGAAAATTCTCTGCTGCACATTGTGAGAAAAACTGAGATTATTTGTTTTTTTTTTTTTTGATAATTGCGAACCACTCGTCGTGTGGCTCCAGGCATTCGAAAATGCTGACTTTCATTCGCATTATCTTCTCTTTTGGGACTGGGAAATTTAATTTCCCCCAATTAGGACATTGAGGAGCAGGGGAGACGTGGTGAGCCCATTTGCGTGAGAACACGATCGAGCCACTGGAGGGGACCATTTAAATGCAACTCGATCCAACAGGGGGTCGAGGTGACTGTTTGGCGGCGGTACTCGGCACCCCAGCCCTTCACAAAACTCATCCTGATGGTGCACATTCTGGTGAGCTGGTAGACAGCCTCGAAACCCTGGGAGACTGACTGGGAGAGGAGGGCAGCGAACTCTTGGTTGTTGAAGATCTTGAGGTTGCAGCCTGGGGAGAAGACATTTTTTGTTAAAAAATTTTTATTTTATAATTAATGAAGAATATATTCGACTTGATTTCAAAATTGAATTATTAATTCTGTCATTATCGTGATGAAGAGGGATTTAATGACGAAATATCCAAAGATTGTTTTTATAATTTGGAAATTGCTCAGAGAATTTCCAGGAATTTTCCTTTAAATTTCTCATAAATAAACGAATATTGCAGACATTTAATTTGTTTAAATAATTCCTTGAACTGTGCATTATTGAGATTATTTTATAATTAACAAAGGATATATTCTACTTGATTTCAAAGTTTAATCATTAATTCTTTGGTTGGAGGGATTTTATGACAAAATATGAAGGGATCTTGATAGCTCAGAAAATGATCTACAACAATTGCAGACATTCTGCTTCATTTTTCCGAAAACATTACAATATAAGAAAATCTTCCTCATTAGTCAGATTAGAGAGTAATCCAAGAGTAATTTTACAACGAAATATCAAAAAATTATTTTTCTAGTTTAGAAATTTTCGAGGATTTGCAGAAACTTTCCTTTAAATTTCTCATAAAACCGATAATTCAGATTGGAGCAAACAGAGCCCCTGCATTTTCTCAATCCAATATTCTAATTGTTGTTTATCCATCCCATAGAATTCTAAGGCAATTACCTGAAACACTGAATTAACTCACCTGGTGGTATTTTACAAACAGTAGCGGGATGCCAACCGTAACGCTGATTACAGTTTGGACTCTGTACGAAGATGCTGGAGTCTGACTGGCACTCGGCAAAAACTTCACCACCGATGTAGTACAGTCTTACACCTTTACCGATGTGCCGTCTTGTCTGCTCTACCACGGTGTTTCGATTAACGTTTGACAGTAGGCCGAGACAAAAGCGCTCGGAATTACTTGGATCCGTAAAACCATCCACCGTTATGCTTGGCTGGGAGGCGTGAAATGTCTCGCCCACCCTCGTGTTCAGTTCGTAATAACTTATTGAACACCTGGAAATTATTCATCCAAAGATGTATTAATTCAAAATGCATTTCAAGTACAAACGAGTAAGAATCTCGTTACCGAGTGGATGCAGGGAAAAATGTGAGAAGACATTTTTTGTGGAGAATTTCAAGACCTGCAAAAAAGGCCTGGAGAAATTTTTCTCTACACCCATTCGTTGCAGAGATATTGGCGAAGTAAGATAAACCAAAAGAGTAAGATTGTTCAGGTTTAGATATTATGCCCGGATAAATCCGCAATAATCTCGATAACGAGTGGATTCAGAGGAAAATGTCAGAAGACATTTTTTGTAGAGAATCTCATGACCTGCGAAAAAGGTCTAGAGACATTACCTCCTAAATCCACTCCTTCCAGAGATATTCGCGAAATAAAGCCTTCAGTTCGATTTTCTGTATGAAACCCTCAACTTGAACTGTTTCACCCCTTGCCCACTGTATTCATCCCCCATGCTTCAAGTACTCGCCAAAATTTCGTTGAAGTAGGGCAACATTTTCAAACATAACAAGAAGAATGAAGATATATCCATAAATATGTAAACCTTATATATAAATACATAAAAAATGAAATATTGCAATTGTTACGATCTCTCCTTGATCTTACGAAACATCCACTGATTCATTCAGATTGAATCGTCCACTTTGTACTCGATGAGACCATGTGTATGACAAGTGTTCATTAGACGTCAAAATTTAATTAACCAAATAATCGAATAAAATCGATTAATTCCTTGAATTAAGTTTCGATATATTCTCAAAAAACAGACTGTGAAATTGTGTAATTAAAGCTACACTATCCATCCACCTCATCAAAATCATTATCTCTTACTCTAAGAACAATCATTTTGTTTTGCTGTGCGAAAGGCGTGAGAGCTGTGAGACAAATAGTCTGAGAAATAATTAAAAAGTGAGAGGACAGCTGCAAATCGAACGGATACGAAGGGAATAATGCGTGCGAGACTGTGCTATAGTTACAAAATAAATGTATACGTTAAATAATCGTCTCTCCCCCGAGATGATTCTCGGGATTTAATTTAAACAAATGACCGAGAAATATCTATTATTAGAAATAAATGAAAACAGACATTTATTACGATAAAAATGCTCTCCCAAAACTCACCAGAAAGCAGGTTCACAATACATGACTGGCTGAGCATCAACAGGACTAGGTGACAATCGTGATAACGACATATTGTCATTATGATCCATATTGTCCCCATCCTCACTGATGTAACCAGGTGGTGGTGTGTCAGCTGGTGGATCCATGGAGCCTGGTGCTGGATGCGGTGAACCCTGCACACTACCCAGACTCCCTACACTGGCTGGACTCGTTGCTTGCATACTCTGCATACCCTGATAAAGATTATTTGGCTGCTGTTGCTGAGGTGACTGTGGTATACTCTGCTGATTATTGTGGCGGTGATTCAGCGTTGCGTGGAAACTCGTGTTCTCCGGTACACTGACACTCAACTCCTCCAACGATGTGTTGTAGAGCACTGACTCGTCACCCGATAGATTGTGACGGGGCACGAGAATCGCCGGCAATACTTGAGGAAAACATGGTCAAGACGTGGAGGATTAATCAACGGATTTTTTGCTAATTGCACGTGTGTAACAACGTTTTTCTTCAATTTTTCGCTTATGAATGGATGGAACTGAATCTTTTTTTTCAAGTGGAGGTACTGTTGAGCTCTATCAATCGTCATTAATTAAAAATTGATTTAACGATTAGTTTTTGAATTTTTCATGAATTTCCCTGAAAGTGAGCATTCTGATGGTTTCTTCAAATGTCATGTTTCAAAATCATTCAAGTATGTATAAATAAAATTTTTCTATTAACATTATAGCGAAGAGCTGAGGGGAGAGATAGAACTGTAAAAAAGACAATCGGTTGTACAGAAGAAAGGGATAATGAGAATAATGATGACGATAACATTCAACTAAGTTGAAAATATGACAAAATTAGTTGAAAAGAAATCTTATTCAATTTAATAAAATGAAATAATGTGCAAAATAACCAAATCGTAAGCATAATGCTAATTTATTAACAAAAATAACTATAGTAAGTGTAATACAAGAGCAATTTCCCACTTGTTTTTGTTTGTGAGAAATAAAATGTGGAGTGATTCTGTCAAGATTAGAGGACAAAGAATCATCTAGGAGGAACTGATTTTTCAAAGAATTCCCTGGGAAAAACTGATCTTTAATTCATGTCGTTCGATTTCACTAAGAAATTGTAATTTTGTTTTTTGTGAATATCTCCAGATCGCCTAGAGGTGGAAAAATTTTTGATAATATCTTTTTTGTGGAGAAAAGTGAGAGCCACAAAAAAGTTATGAACGAAAATTTCGCCATCTCCTTTAGATTTGGAGATATTATCAAAAAACTGATCTATTCTTAAATCAATTTTCCCACTTTCTCACCTGGTGTTTGAATTCTCTGATAATGATAAGGATTAACGCAGACCTCGTCTCTCTTCTGTGTGAACGAGTACTCGCAGTGCTCGATAGCCCGCAGCTCGTGGTGAGACTGCAGATCTGGCCAGCGCCAGAGACGACAGTAAATAACGTGGGGCAATCCCTTGCCCCTCACACCCTGCACACCGTTGTCACCAACACCACCGGGACTAGGCCTGAAAGAACAAATCGAGAATTAGCCCTTCGAGCTCCAGTAGATACTCAACTTCCTCCGCTTATCTCGGAGGAACTCGTGTTTATCAACGAATGAATGATGTTTATCTCGTTTAAGATTTCACTGATATGAAATTTTTTATTCCTGAAGAATTCTACCGATGTGTGAAGAGGGAAATAAAGAGCTCCGGTGAAAGAATGAGAGGAGGAAATGTTGGAAATCATATCAACCAATATTCCATTACATTTTTTTCCTTTAGAACTAACGATTTTCGAGATGAACAGAGATTTGACAAATTTCATGTGAAGAGTTGAACATCCTCTCGATTCCTTCCTCACAAAACTCGAAAAATCTCGAAAACTAGTCGATTTATCAAAGAATGTCTAGGAAGCTTTTTTGTAGCCCATAAAATTCTCCACAAAAAGTTCCCGTGAAGTTTTCGTCTACATCCACAAGTTTAAAAGATATCAAATGTTTTCTGAAGATATGAAAACTATTTTTTTTAAAGGCCGATAGTTGTTGTTTTTCCACTTTTGCCAAGTCTTTAATCATTTCCGGAAATTTCAGATCCAAAAAAGTATATCAAAGTATTTCGTCATCCAAAAAAAAAATCCCATAACATCTTCCCCGTGAACAAACGTCTTCAACAGTTCTCAAGAATAACGAAGATCGCGCAAAAGTAATATCTGAAAATTCTTCATTCAATTCTTTCCCTACAAAACTCGAAAAATCTCATCAATTGTTATCCGAATTAAAAAATACCAGAGAACCTTTTTTGTAGCCCATAAAATTCTCCACAAAAAGTTCCTGTGAAGTTTTCCTCTAAACCTGCAAATTCAAAAGATATCAAACATTTTCTGAAGCCACAAAAACGATCTTTTTAAAGAAAACAATAGCTTTTGTTTTTACTCTTTTATCAAGTCTTTAATCATCTCCGGAAATTCCCGACCCGAAAAAGTATATCAAAGTATTTAGTCATCCAAAAAAATCTTCTAACATCTTCTCCTTGAACGAACGGTTCTCAAGAATAACGAAGATCGCGTAAAAGTAATATCTGGAAATTCTTCATTCGATTCTTTCCCTACAAAACTCGAAAAATCTCAACAACTGTTATCCGAATTCAAAAACACCAAAGGACCTGTTTTGTAGCCCATAAAATTCTCCACAAAAAGTTCCTGTGAAGTTTTCCTCTAAACCCGCAAGTTCAAAAGATATCAAACGTTTTCTAGAACCACAAAAACGATCTTTTTAAAGAAACCAATAGCTTTTGTTTTTCCTCTTTTATCAAGTCTTTAATCATCTCCGGAAATTCCCGACCCGAAAAAGTATATCAAAGTATTTCATCATCAAAAAAAAATTCCCACAACAACCAACAGCTCTCAAGAAGAACGAAGATTGCGCAACAGTAATATCAAGAATTTAAAAATTCTTCCTCCCATTCTTTCCCCACAAAACTCAAAAAATCTCAAAAACCATTAATCGCATCAAAAAACCCCAGAGGACTTTTTTGTAGCCCCCAAAATTCCCCACAAAAAATCCTTATGAAGTTTTCCCCCTGCCCCCCTGCCTCAAGAGATATCCCCAGTTTCCTCACCCCAAAAAGCGCAATTCTTCCCACATCCAATATTCCTCTCTCAAATCACAATATTCTCCACTTACTGTCGTCAACGGGATATTATTATTTACTCCCCACCAAGATGACTCACACCTCATCAAAAACTATTTTCTTATATTCCCCCACAACAATCAATTGATGTATCACACCACTGTAATTCAACTCTAATGATCCATCAACAGATTTCTTTCACAACATTGTACGAGCACAACCCGGAGAATTGAAATGAATAAAAGTGAGAGTCTTCTCAGTCCAGAGTTCTCTCACTCCTGAATAAAAAAAAAATAGAAAAAAAAACACATCAAGGAGAATCCACAGTCACTTTATAATCGAGACACAAGACTCGAGGAAATTGTTACTCTGTATGGGTAGCACTGTGGTTCGATTTCCTCAATTCCATGTTGTTAACCACTAATATAACGTTTCCATTAATTCACGAGGACTGGAGTCTATCCGTGTACATCGGCCACTCGGTGCCACAATGAGTGAAACCATAGGCTAAACCAGCCGAGTTATACTCTTTCAATTGCAATCGCATGATAGTATGCGATATCTGTTATATAATACCTTTGCGGAGGTTTTTTTTCTATTGCGATCTTAGTTTTTGAGGAAAACGCGGGAGCCTCAGAAGGGGGCAGAGAGGGGGAGGAGTGATAAGGTCGAGTTGGCGATTGTGAAATTGTCGATAATTTTGTTATTATTATTTTGGAATTGACGGGAGATTGCTGAGTGAAGAGAAATTGGATGGAAGAAAATTGATGAACTATTCGTTTGATAAATTCAATTTTTTTGCTTCCGAATGGAAGGTTTGTAGTCGTTTAAATTTAAGTTTTGGATTTTTTGTGTTATATCGACTCAGTTTTTAGATCTCGTATGTAACAAAGTTTTTCTTCAATTGTTCGCTAATGAATGGATGGAATTGAATCTTTTTTTTTACAATGTAGGTATTGTTGAGGTCTACCAATCGCCATTCATTAAAATTTTATTCATCGATTGGTTTTCTGATTTTCTAATTTTTTCGAAGATCGGTTGTCCCACGATAACTAAAAAAAAATGTTCTGAATTGATTAAATGATGGCTTAAAAAATTGGTTTGAATGTCGTTTTGACCGAGTTCGGAGACGAAGGCGATAGCAATAATCGTTATTTTGATTTATTTGAAAATTTGCAAAAATTTTGTATTTTTTGAAAATCAGAATTCATCAGAAATCTCATGAGAGTGACATTGAACTGGATTTAGGGAAAAAATGGTTATGAAATTTTAAATTTTAAGTAGAATTCGCAGAAATTGGTAAAAAACCTATCAATCAACTTATAAATTTACAATAAAACAGAAAAGATGATGTAAAAATTAATATTGTTTATCAAATTCACAAAAGAAAAACCCTCGACTCATCTTATCTCTCCTCACCGTTTGTCAATAATTAAGGTTTACTGATCTTAATTGAAATTTGAAAAATAATCAAATAACTGATAATTTAAATTTTAATTGCCCGTGAATTGAGAAATTGACAATTGAGCAAATAATTATAAATTCCATAAAATGATTTTTTCGATTACCCATATAATCGTCAATCTTACAATCAATTCGGAATATTTAATTAATGATTGATTTAATAATTTCAAAAATTGTTGGGTAATATTTATCAATTAACTAATCCAAAATCCAAGTTAATTTAAAATTGATGATTGCACCGATATCAGCTCGAGAAATTTTTAAAAAAAACCTCTCAACCAACTCATAAATTTACAAAGAAAAAAAAACTATGTAAAAATTAATATTGTTTATCAAATTCACAAAAGAAAAATCCTCAGTTTATCTTATCTCTCCTCACCCTTCGTCAACAATTAAAGTATACCGATCTTAATTGAAATTTGAAAAATAATAAAATAATTGACAATTTAAATTTCTAATTGAATCAAGTACTTGATGATTGACTTAATAATTTGAAAATGGTTGAGTAACATTTACCAATTAACTAACCCAAGATTCAAGTTAATTTAAAATTGATGATTGCACCGATATCAGCTCGACAGATTGGTGAAAAACCTGGCAATCATTTCATGAATTAACAATAAAAAAAAGAAAAAACGATGTAAAAATTAATATTGTTAATGAAATTCACAAAAGAAAACCCCTCAATTCATCTCTCCTCAACCTTTGTCACCAGTATGAGCACCAGCCGTACGAAAAACCGGTTTAAAAATCGCGGTAGGTCAGTTATCTCGTGCTCGATAAATACGAGAACCCAAACCCGTGTCCCAGGCACGTTCAGTACCTCCGGGGGTACAAGGGCCCCCAGAGACGAGAGGAGGGCGAGAGGACAGTGTAACGGGCGCCGTTACACGCGCCTTCTCGGTACAACTCGAATGCTATTTCCACACGACACCTCGAAAATTGCACCGAGAATATTGAAACAGACGGCGAAATAAAAAAATTAATAAATACCATACAAATGCATCCATAAACTCTCACCCCATGAGCATGCAAATGCCACACATGCAAACATTCTGTACTGTATATCAATTAATCGTTATTGTCGGGAGGAGGTGCACGCCGCGACAGAACATAATCGATTACTGTCTGCTGGGGAAATGAAACTCGTGGGATGAAACATGAAATTATGGATTATTAAGTGGGAATATTTCTGATGATTTTTTGCTACGAAGAAATAATGCATCACATTTTTGTAGGTGCAATAATATTCACGGTATTACCTTCAGTGCTCGAATATTAATAATGCACGGAGAGAAATATTCAATAGAAATTACGTTTTGTTTCGTAATTCCGGAGCGAAATGTGGTTGTAGGAAATTTTACGGAACTGTCACGGAATTTTTCCAGAGCCTTCCGTAATTCTTATCTGAATCTCCTGTGACAAATTACGATACCGTCACTTAAATTTCTCGAGTCGATTCCGTACACGAGAAATATTTAATAAGAATTATGTTTTTTTTTTCGTAATTCCGGAGCGAAATGTGGTTGTAGGAAATTTTACGGAACTGTCACGGAATTTTTCCAGAGCGTTCCGTAATTCTTATCTGAAGCTCCTGTGACAAATTGCGATACCGTCACTTAAATTTTTGGAGTCGATTCCGTACATGAAGAGAAATATTCAATAAAAATTACGTTTTTTTTCTCCGTTTACGTTTTTTCTCCGTGCAAAGTTTAAATAATAAAATGATTGGAAAATGTCCGGAAACATAAGGTCAAATGGGGCTCAAATGAAAGTTCTGATGTTGGACTACAAAAGTAGAAAAGCATTTCACTAGCGAAAAAATAGCGAAAATCTTTTTAAAAAAGCATGAGCAATTCCTCGAACGAATGGAGAAAGTAAGGCGGTTCTCATGAGTAGAATCGTCTTGCGTCGAATTTTCATGAAGCCCGCTTAACGAACAGAAGAGAATTGAATACCATTTTATGAAACATGAGTGAACCAATCATAACTGTCCAAATCATTTAGGTCAGAGGAGACTAGAATAATTCTACTTTCTTAATATTGCGTTTACTAAGGTTTTCTTCGAACAAAGTCGATTAGAATTAATAGCTAGAATTATGAGATTATCTCACATTTTTGACGTTAAGGATAGGAGAATCTGAATGCAATATAGTGAAAATGATGATCGATTTTTTCACTTTGAACAAATAATATTAATATCCAAATACAAAATTTCTGATATGAATAAAAAGAAGCTGTGACTCAATATTCCAAATGAAGTTTTAATTTTTAATTTGATGCTGAAAACACGAGATGACAATATTCTAAGCACGGAATTATATTGATGAGATGAACAACAGATTAATTGAATTACCGTGTGAACTAACTAAAAATTGATAACAGTGTGAGCACGCACTTTTACCAGAGTATCAAGAAACATTGAGTTCCAGAAGTTCACACTCTAAAGTGTGTTCTAGAAGAAATTGAATTGTAATTACGATTAAAATCTTATTCAGTGAGCTAAGGAATTAGAACATGAGCGAATCATTTATTGTAATATGAAAATTGAACATCTGATAAATTGGGACATGTGATTCTCATCGGTCCTATTGCTTTTTGCAATGAGAATGATTATAAACAACTAATCGAAAACAGGAATATTGAATCTAACAGGAAAAAGGGCATCCCTTAGCGCTAGTATTTGACGTCAGTGTTGAGAATACCGTGAGTATAATCATCATTATTTACTTTTCTCCCAATTTATTCATGACATTGTATCAAATAACGCTCTAATTGATACCAAAACCTCATAATATCATCTCTCTCGACCCAACTGATTTTATTTCCCAAGACGCAAATTCGACGAAAGATAGCGGTGATGGGCCCGAGTTGTGACGTTATTCGAGGTCACCCGAGCTCTTTGAAATTATCATTTCCCAATAATTTTTTATCACTAGGTCGCACGAGCGCTGATCTATCACCTCTTTCACTTGTGAGAAGAAACTTCCTCTTCTTCATTCAAATTTCAAATGTATTAAATGAATAAAAGAACAAAAAAAAAATTTAAGAAACATCACTGTTGGGACCCCGTGATCGTAAATGTGATGGGGAAATTCAAATGATGGATTTATTCATGATGAATTCAACGAGGAGTGATCAAACGAGTATTGCTCGTCACTGTGGAAATTCCACTAGTCGAGAGGTTGAACGCGGGACTCGTTGAGGTAGGTCATCCCCCGGTGGATCCTGATGCGTCGTTATCTTTATCTCAGCCGGAAGTATTCTATTCCCCGTGATTTTTCAAATCGCTCTCTTCGCGTCGAACATGAGAAATTTTCTTCCCGAAAACTGAGTTATTGGCAAACCTAAATAATTTTACGGCGACAATTTTTTTCGGGGAAAAACCATTCTTTCTTCGTCAATGTATTTTTTCTATGGTGCAAACCTATCGAGTTCTGAGATAAAAAATTGTCATACAATAGATCGCAGTTTTTTCTGCCAACAGTTCGAATTCTTCTAGGAATATGTCTCATGATCATAATTAAATTTTAATCAAATTTAATCTTGGTGAAAGATATTAAATTTCCTTCTATCAAGCTGGTTAATTTCCCTCAAGTAAATCGGTCCCGCTCCATCAAATATTCTCATGTGGTATAGTTTTTCGGCAGAGCTCATTTTTTTTTCAAAAGATGAGGGCAATTGGTTAATATAAAAAAAACGAGTTCTCAAATCAATTCAAGTGGTTTTTGAATTAAACTATTGATTGAATTAATTTAATTTTACTTGGTTTGAGAAATCCCTCTCTTGTCATCAAGAAATTGTCCTCGTCTCTAGGACAAGTAAAAAATTTATTGACGAAAGTTTTCTTCTCTTAGTGCAGGATATTTTGCTCTTGAAAATTTTCAAGCGAGAGTTGACATAAGTAAAAACGTACTTCTCAAAAAATTTTGCTTTTGTCAGTGCACTTGGGCAACGAAAAGGGTTTCAATAAAAACTTTCTCATCTCCTCTCAATCCCGAGATATTCCTAAGAACCTGATCTACCCCGAGACGAAATGGCTTTTTCTCACTTCATCACGTCATCAAATCTTTCCCATTTATCCCACATATTTCTCCAAAAGACAATAATGGGATATTCTCTATCTACTTGTCTCACTACTACGCAACATGCGCAAGAAATCAAAGTTAACCGTTAAAACGGCGGGAGAGACGAGTGCAGACGGAATGTCTGGGGCATAGACGGAGTAAGAATAATACATTTAATAACGTAAATAATTTCTAGAAGATGAATCCGCCCGAAGGAGGCGATAAATCAGACAAAATCTGAATGGAAAATATCCAGAAGTCACTCGACATATTTAAACGTATATTCAACGGCCATAAAATCTAAAAGCCATAATTATCGCATCGTCGAGTTATATTTTTGTTTTTTTTTTTGTTTTTTCATTCTCAACTGACGCGTATGCCTGCCTCTTCCATGTATTCCCTTCAAACCAGATTTAATACTATGGTTTGTACGTGTCATTACCGATGCCTGCAATCCTCAGATTCTGTACGGTTAACTGGGGAATTTAAACTCACATACTTTGCACAATGAACGCTGTGCGAATTGTGAATAACTCGAGATCGGCGCGGGGAATTTTCGCGATTTTTACTGCAGTTTCGAGGAATTTTTTCACGCTTCAAAATGGGGTCTCACTCGTTCGAATAGTGTCATCGGGACGGGAGGTATTGAAAATTTTATAGACGCTTATTTTTTTTGTCAATTACAACTGTTTTAAAGTAGCTCTAACCTTCGGCCGGGCTGCGCTGTACTTTCGGATATTTTCAGATTTTTTATTTTTCAACTAAATTGCATTGAAAAAATTTGAAAAAATTCATACCCAGTCAGTATTATCTAAATTAAATTTCGCAAAATACTGGTATTTTTTCAAACATTTCCCTTTTATAAATAAATAATAAAAATTATTTGCAAAACGGTGGATTATTTTTTATGAGGTGTCAAAAAAGTTCTTGATTTTTTCACATCCAATGACAACAAAATCAGATTTTAATCTTTGATTACAATGGAAATGTTGATTTCCACATAAGACACTGGGTTAAATCCTGATTTTTAAACATTTCTTCTTTGAAAAACCAAAACGATAATTAAATTGAGAAAAAAATTAGAATTCCGAATTTAATCGAGTTTTCTGCAATTTTTTTGCAGTTTATAATGATCTCTGAATTTACTGTAAGGGCAGAGCTACTTTAACCTCTTGAATCAACTTTGATCATTAATTTCTCAGGATGGACTGCATGAAATTCAGTAGCGAAGTGGTAAAGCGGTTTAAGTTGACTTATCTCCCAGTTGAGTTTTTGAGGAATATTTCCGAATCTAAGGGAGATAGCGAAATTTTCGTAATCACATTTGTTATAGCTCTCAATCGGCTCTATAAAAAAGGTTTTAACAAAAATTTTGCTATCTCCCTTAGATTCCAAGATACTCATTGAAAACTGTTCAATAGTCAAAATTGACTTGTACCGTTTTACAATTTCGCTACTGAATTTCACTTTTTTTAAAAGTGTTAAGGTATTTTTTGTAAGTTTATTTTGCACACTATGGGGGTAGGAGATATGGGAAATTTCACCTAGAAGCTCAATTGTTTGAATTAAAATTTTTCCAATTTCTTGAATGAAGTTTGATCACGATGTTAGGATTTATGTTAGGATTTTCAGAGTGAAATTTGAAGATTTTTTTTTCATTTTCGAGTTTTCAAATGAGAGTTGAATCGTCCAAATTGCACGGTTGCGTTAGAAGATACAGAAAATTTTACTCAGAAGCATATTTTTGAGAATAACAATTTTTTTAATGACGAATCAACTTTAATCGTTAAGATCTTGGATCGTCAAGATCTTAAGGATTGGTGGATGGAAATTTCACGATTTTCTTCATTTGCAAGCTAATTAAGTTTTAAAATTAGATCTGACTTGAATAGCGTCACTGGGTCAGAAGATATTGGAAATTTGATACAGAAACTTAATGTTTTTAATTATGATTGTTTCAGAATTGGCGATATGAAAATAATTCACTTTTTTTTTATTGCCAAGCCACTTTTTCAAGTTTTCAAATGAGATCTAATTCATTCAAATCACACTATTGGGGTAGGAGATATGGGAAATTTCACCCAGAAACTTAATTTGTTGAATTACAATTTTGCTAATTTCTTGAATGAAATTTAATCATTAATATTTCAGGATTGGCAGAGTGAAATTTCAAGATTGTCATTTCATTTTTAAGGCACATAGAAAGTACCTTAAAATTAAATGAAAATTTCTACATAGAAATTTCATTTTTCTCTATTTTAACTATTTTAATTTTATTCTGAATCAACTTTGAACATCAATATCTCAGGATTGGCAGAGTGAAATTTCACAATTTTTTTTTATTTTAAGGTCAATTTTCCCAGCTTTAAAATGACCTCTGACTCGTTTAAATCACACCATCGTGCTGCCAAACATTGAAAAATTACCTAGAAGCTCAATTTCCTCTATTTTAACTGTTTTATTTCTATTCTAAACCAACTTTGAATATCAATATCTCAGAATTGGCAGAGTGAAATTTCACGATTTTTTTTTCATTTCCAGGACACATTTCCAAGCTTTAAAATGACATCTGACTCGTCTTAATCGCACCATCGTGCTACTGAACATTGACAAATTACCCAGAAGCTCAATTTTCAGAATACCAATTTCTCAATTAACTTTGATCTCCAATATCCCAAAATTGTCAGAGTGAAATACCGCGATTTTTATTTCATTTTCAAGGCCCCTCTCTGAGCTTTAAAATTCGCCCTGGCTCACCCAAACCAGATCACCCAGTGACACCAAAAGACATTGAAACATGTTCCGAAGATTCAATAAAGCAATTAAAGAAAACGAAGAAAACAAAAATTCCCAAATTCTCAGAGATAAAATCCCAAAAAATCACTCCCCATTATCATTCCTCCATCATTCATCCCTTGACCTCCCCAACATGAACCCAAACAAACCCAAACACTGCCAGCATCTCCCCTGCCCCAACATCCCCCTCGATCACACGTCAGAACCCATCCCCCAACACTCATGATCATCTCTAATCGAAGTTTGGCAAGTGTTCCTCGGTTGCGCGCGGCCGTCATCTGCGCATGTACCCCACCATATACCTCATCACCCCCATTCCCCAACAAAGAGATTCTGCATGAAACCCATCCAAATGTTATTCCTCGAAAATTCCCCCCGCAATCGATAAATAACTAGCACTCAACAAAACCCAGTAAAACCCAGAGCCAAAAATGATCATGTGTTGCGTGGATATCGATGATATCCTTGATGAAGCAATGACATCGAAGTCATGTGTCCTCACCCCCGGATAACTTCCCCGATATCAAAGGCCCGATGTTAACGACCCCACGATGACATGATGACACTATCTGTCTGACGAAACGAGTGAAACAAAACCAATCCTCTCCAATCGTGAATATCACCCGAGCGAACGAACCGATTGGGTCGAGTCACGTCTCACTTTTTAGATTAAAGAAAGCTCTTCAAAATGAAAAAAAAATCCCCGAAATTCACTCAGCGGATCCGAAGATATCGAGGATCGAACTTAATTCGCGAAATTAGGGAGAAAATTTCACTCCGTAAAGTTGACCTGCTAAAACTCGAAATATCTGGCTAACCAACGATGCGATTTCGACGAGTCAAGGCTCATTTCAAACCTCAAAAAAATACCTCCAGATTGAAGGAAAAATCGCGGAAATTCACTCAGCCGTTCTTGAGTTATTGGCGATTGAATTTGTTACCTTGGTATTGTAATGCACTTGGTGTTGCAGCTCTGTGTAGTGATGGCCTTCTCCAATTCCTCGAGGCCGGTTGACTTCTTCAGCTTTTTGACAAGGCTCTTGACCGCTTTTTCACTCCATTTGTCCTCGCCCTCGGCCTTCTTCCAGCCCAGCAGCCGCTTAACTATTGGCGGATTAAAGCTGGGCAGCATCGAAGTCATCATTTGGAATCGTTGAAACGTGCATCGGGCCGCCCTTATTACTAATGACACCACTAACTTGCCAATTTCGTTGTTGTTTACAATGTTGAGTATGTTTCACCACTGTTCACACGACTATTATCACAAATTGTCCCGAATACAGCTGTCCATCGATTGTTT
The DNA here is from genome assembly GCF_001412515.2 of Diachasma alloeum. Taxonomy (NCBI): domain Eukaryota; kingdom Metazoa; phylum Arthropoda; class Insecta; order Hymenoptera; family Braconidae; genus Diachasma; species Diachasma alloeum. The sequence continues at coordinate 2,540,794 of NW_021680371.1, read as the reverse complement.
GGGTATTTATTTTAGTTAGATACAGGGGGACGAGGGTAAATATAAATACAACGGAGATCACTTCACTCTGTCGGCGAAAACTTTGCCAAAGCCGCCATTTTACCCCGAGGCTGAGACCTCGGACTATCTCGGAAGCGTTCGGGGGACCTCGGAACAGCCGCGACAACCGTTGGCTACGGGTTCTATAGCTTTTTTTGGAGGGGCTCTCAAAAACTTCTTTCATGGGGTTTTGTCAGGTCGGGGCTTTATTCCAACTCCCCCTAGTTTCTCGGGCGTTTTGTTTCCGAGGGGGAGGTCTTAGATACTTGGGAGCGGGTTCCGAAATTGTTTTCGGTGGTCATGAAAAGGGGAGAAGGATTTTTTATGGGTGGTATTGATTGATGAGAAATAATTAGTTTTTTCGGGAAAAATTGGGTGAGTGCGGAAAATTTGGGTCCGTGTGTAAATCGAAAAACTTAGGGTCATATGTAAATCGAAAATCTTATGTCCATATGTAAATACTTGGCTGAAGACCCTCGGGCGATGGCTTAATGTAAGAAAGTTATTTTTGGGTATTTTTCTTGCAATAAATTTCGTTAAAAATCTGTTTTAAAAAAATTTAATTTAAAATTTTTTCGTTGAAATTCTTTTTAGAAAAATTAATTGAATGAATGGGGGAAGATAAAGACAGATGAGTTATCATTTTTGCCCATTTCGTCATTCCAATTTCAAATGAGTTAAATTTCTTACAGTCAGGGATGCGTTATAAAAATGGAAAAAGTGGAATAATAAAGATGAATGATGAGTGGAAAGTTAATGGATAATTTTGAATATTTGATCGATTCTTTTTCAGTTTTCAGGGTGAGCCAATCAATACCCATAATTTTTGAAAGATGAGGGAAATGTTATGAATCAATTTTGAAGAAAAGTCGACAATTTTCTTGAATTATTAAGAAAATAAGAGAAGAAAAAGAAAAAAAATAGACATTTTCTTGCAATTTTCTGAGAAACTAGGGTTTTTTTTTGGTTTTGTAGAATTTGGACGCTGTATGCGCGTCAGAAAAATGAAGAGAATGCAATTTATGCAATCCGCGAAAAAAGAAAAATAGAAAAAAATTAAATTGATGATATTCATGAAATTTCATGATGAATAAAAACCCAAGGAAGAACTCATCAATGTTGCGAATAATAAATACTATGAGAAAATTGACAATTATGACGCAAAGAATACACAGAGAAATTTTCTAGAAAAATTCTAGTACGAATACTGGGAAAAATTACAATTCACCGGATGTGAAAAATTCTAGTACTGTTAAGGTAAAATTTCTTGGTATTTCTGGTAAAATTTCTGGGGATTGCTGTGAAATTTTCACAGAAATACAGGAAAAAATTCACGTTTTCCCCAATAAAATTTCTAGTGCCAGCACTGGAATTTTTTCCTGGCTGTCACTTTGCGCCTCTTTTCCCGTGCTAACACTAGAATTTTTCTAAAAGTTTAAAGAAATTGAAAATACCGACTGTTTTTCAGCGACTAACTTCACGTGACTCATTCACCAATCCGAATTGAAATTAGCGGTTAGGCAGTTTCGTTCGATTTCTGCTTTTTGTTGTAGAGATCATGAGAAGGATAATGAGCGAATAATCTACTGACTGACAAAAATTGTGATTGTGACTTTAGTATTTGCTTAATATGCCATTGTCTTTGTTATGTAAACTTCGAGGGCTCAGGTGGCATGGAAGTTATGATCATTTGATAATATGTATTTTTGACACAATGAAAACAAACGTCGATATCTTCAATGTTTGCTTAATATGGCATTGTGTCTTTGTTATGTAAACTTACTCAATTGGCCCAGCTGGCGCAGAAGTTACGATGATATGATAATCTGTATTTTTGAGACAATAAAAACAAGCGTTGATATAAAACAACTTCACGAAACTCTCATCTTTCATAGATAGCAGCAATATTTATTTGAATCTGAATTCTTTGAAGGAATTTTTTCAATCAAACTCCTTTTCTTGAGAATATCGGGCTATTACCCAATTTTTTAAATCCTTTATTTGATGATTAATGTCAAATTACGTCGAAGTGCGAAGTGCAACATCGGAAATTGTTTAAATAAATTTTTTCTATAGAAACATTTTTCCATAGTTTTTGCACAGATTTTTTTTATTTTTTTTATATAAAAGAACAAACAAAAAGGACTCCTCGTCCCATTTGGGGGAGGGGGGAGGGTACATTGTTTGAAAAAAAAATTAAATTTCATGGACAGTTGACTACTAATTTTCAGGATAGTGACACTGAATGCAATTTAGGAGAAAAAAACATTAAATTTCAGGTTTCACTGAAAATTCAGTAAATTCAGTAATTCAGTAATTTAATTAATTCAGTATTTATATGAATTTGGAATTTGAAATTTGGAATTTATGATTTTTTCCCCCTAAATCGCATTCAGTGTAACTGTCCGGAGTTTTCTGGTTTTCCATTCATTTTTAGGGAAAAATAGAACTAAAATTTACAGTTCTCTTTGATTCCCCCACGAAATTTTGAATTTTCAATGACGAAATTCCTTGAAATTTCCGCGGTAATTGAATTCAATAACAATTTCCAGAAAGTGTAACGCAAATTTCAGACTACAATTTTCAACAGTGTATAATTAAAATAGCAGTTGGGAAATCTTGATGTTTGATATATTTTTTCTCTACACTGTTAGAGAATTACTCTTGAAATTTGAAGGAAAAAATCTTGAAATTTTTAACAAGAAATAATTTACATGGAATTTTCATTGATCTTGTTATTGATAAATTAGTCAATGTTCTTAAATATGCGATGGATTTTGATTTCTAAGGTTCATGCGACAATGAAAATGACAGAAAAACGTGAAAATTCAGGCAACTTTTCCTCTGAATTTTCAATCTGTTACTTAATTATCGCGATAGGTTTGAAAATCCAAATTGTCATTGAAAATCCAATTATCATTCATAACGAAAAACTTAATTTCATTGAATTTCCAAGATCATGATTTCTCAGGAATTCCATGCGAAATTTAATCTGAAATTGAATTCAAGTTCAGAATATTGAAAATTCAAATCAGTAGCGAAGTGGTAAAACGGTTCAAGTCGATTTTGACTAGTGGCCGTTTTTCAGTGAATATCTCGGAATCTAAGGGAGATAGCTAAATTTTTGTCAGGCCCTTTTTTGTAGCACTCAAATTGCTCTAGAAAAAAGGTTACTACGAAAATTTCGTTATCTCCTTTAGATTCGGAGATATATTCTTCAAAAACTCCACTGAGAGATAAATTGACTTAAACCGTTCTACCACTTCACTACTGAAATCCATCTGTTACTTAAATTTCAAAAAATTTCTAACAGCGTAACCCTGTAACTAATTGCTGTTCTCCTATACATAATCATCATTGCGTTATTATTGCAATTTTCAAGGCCACACATGTCTGAATAAATTAAATTAGATTATAAAATGAACAAAAAGATAAAATTCTGGATTTTCTCCGTGAAAAAGGTGGAGATATCCCTATTTGCAGATAATTATTAATTTCTCAGTGAACCCGCGGTTCAGGGGCGTTTGAATTGCCCGCAACGCCTCCCGAGCCTGCGCACGTGTCCGCGGAATTTCTCAGAACTAAATCCCGTGGGTGAAGGAATTTTCAGCGAGACTCAGTTGACACTGTGACATGTGTCTTCGATGTGCTCCTGGAGAACCGCCTCGATTATCAATCCCGTTATTTGAATTGTCAAGGGAGAAGGGATTCATGATTATCATCTCGTCATGACGGAGTCGCGGGGGAAATTGTGCTACGAGAACAAAGTTATTTTGGCGCCTATGGTGCGCATTGGAACGCTCCCCATGCGGCTACTCGCCCTCGACTACGGCGCCGATATTGTGTATACGGAGGAGCTGGTAGATTTCAAAATGCTGAGGTCGATACGGCGGGAAAATGGTGAGTCCACTCACTGATTTGGCAGGTATTGCCTCTCTTGATCACAGTTGTGGGTAGTTACGGCACATTTCATTACAAAAACTCATTACCAGAAAAATTCATCACAGGGCTTTTGATTGTATGGACAATTCATCACGGAATTATCGATTATTGCATTCAATCTTGAAATTTGTGAAGTTTTTGTGAGTTATGGAATGACATTTTCTGATGCAATGAATTGATATTATGGAGAATAAATCACGACTAGATCTGGGCGCGCGCTCATCTTTTTGTTGTGAAAATGAAGAAATCGAATTTATTAAACTTCATATACTCATAGATGTTTTATAAATATTGATAATGACTTGAAGAGAATTGAGAGAATGAAAAGAATGAAGAGTGAAACATCAATGAATAATTTTTAGTTTTCGATTAATTCTTTTTTTACTTTTTAAAATAATCTGATTAAAATCTGTAATTGTTGAAAAATGAGGGGAGGGTTATGAATTAATTTCCCAGGAAACTGAAAAAATTTCTTGAATTCTTCGGAAAATTCCAGTTTTCCAGATAACCGTAGGTCTTCAAAGATTTTTCTCGAATTATTTGGGAGACCGAAGAGTTTTCATCAAGTTTGTAGAGTTTAGAATTTATGTATGAAAATCTGAGAAGCAAGAATTGGTCATTTGTGCGTATGATAAATATGAAAAAATTAAAATTTGGAATGTGAAGAATAATTTGTGTGTTAAAAAAATTTAGAAATACTATGTTTTTTTCTCATGATCAACAATTAGGCAATTTAGATATGTTTTGATATAACGATAAACTTCACACATGAAAAAATGAAAAATATGACAGAAAAAAATTTTGCCATTTGAAGAATTTGAAAATACCGGGGATTTTTTTCAGCGACTACGTCATCGTTTTCCGCAAATATTTCCAAAACTAGTGAACCGATTTAGATTTTCTGTTTTCAAAAGATTCGTTGCGATGCCTTCTATCCAAATCAATTAAAACATATACCCGTTCCTACAAAGTTTTCGAGATATCTCCGTTTTTCCGTTTTTTCGTAGAAAAACTTTGTAAACACTCTAGCTTGTGCAAAAATGGAGATATCAACTTGAAATTTGGACAGAATCTTTCTCACATGATAACAATATTTCCTATTGATGATGGGTTCAATCGCATCAGTAGGTTCGGAGATACTCGACTTTTTCTGAAAATCTTTTACATGGAATATCTTTTATTTTTTTTCAATTTCTAACAAAACAAACGTCCATCTGCCGGTTAGTTTACAGTGATGCCGTCGAGACTAGTCGAGAATTATTTTGAAGAGATCGTCACGGTCTGAAAAAACATCGAAAGTTTTGAAATCGTCGCAATCTCGAAAGACATTGGATCGGTGCATCTCGTCACAATTTTTAACTTCACGAGACGAGACAGATATCGAGACAAACATTTGAAAAACAGAAAATACTGAAACTCAGAGGTGATGGATTCTTCCAAGTTCATGACGAGATGCACCGATCTAATGTCTTTTGAGATTGCGACGATTTCTAAACTTTCGATGTTTTTTTAGACCGTGATGATCTTTCCAAAATAATTCTCGTCTAGTCTCGACGGTATCACTAGGAGTTTACTCCATTTTGCATTGGTTCCAAACATTTCCCCAACATTTCCCAGATGTTCTCGGAACAATCGACTACGTCGACCGCACGGACGGTACGATAATCTTCCGGACAACCCCCCGGGAGTCCTCCCGGGTGGTCTTTCAACTAGGCACCAGTGACCCCACCCGCGCCCTGAGGGTCGCCAAACTGGTTGAGCAAGACGTTGCCGCCATCGACATCAACATGGGCTGTCCGAAGAGCTTCTCCCTGATGGGAGGAATGGGCGCAGCCCTCCTCACCCAAGTGGACAAAGCCAAGGCGATCCTGGAGACCCTTGTTAAAGGCGTCACCATCCCGGTCAGCTGCAAGATCAGAGTCTTCGAGGACCTCGAGAAGACCCTAGATCTGTGCAATGCACTGGTCTCCACGGGGATCTCCGCAATTGCTGTGCATGGACGCACGGTCAAGGAGAGGCCCCAGCACTCGAATCGGAACGAGATGATTCGAGCTATTTCCGAACACCTCTCCATCCCAGGTATGATGGATTTTTCTACTTCTGTATTAGCCCCAGGGCCATTTTACTTGGTCAGACCTTAGATGTTTTCAAGGTATAAATTACATGAAAAGCAGAATGCTCTATGCTATCTTTTGCCTTCCGAACGTCTATATGAGGGAAACAATCAAAGGTTTCCGGATTTTTTCCCCCCGAAAAAATCCCCCGGAAACAAATTCCCGGAATTATTTCCCCCTTAAGAAGGTAAAAAACAATTCCACAAACACACATTACCAACGTCAATTTTATTTATTACCACGCACGAAAAGTTTAATAGAAAAACCTATCGAATTCGTTAGAAAATTCTATAGAATATCTATTAAACTTTCTATTAGTTTTTGGCTGATTCTATTGACATGTTCAATAGAAAACATTCAGTAGAAAAAGTCAACAGAATTCGATTTTTCTATGTAACTTATTGTTTTCATAAATTTTCTATAGAATTTGCTCGGCTCAAATTTTCCAAGTTTTCTTCATTCTATTTTTTTTTCTTCTCATCAAGAAAATCAAACGAAAAAACTCAGAAAATTTGAGCCGAGAAAATTTTATAGAAAATATCTAAATAGAATAAGTTGTATAAAAAAATTGAATTCTATTGACCATTTCTACTGAATATTTTCTATTGAACATTTCAATAGAATTGGCCAAAAAATGATAGAACAGTATACAATAGAAATTCAATAGAATTGTAGGTTTTTTCGGTGATTTCCATAAGATCACGGGTTAAATGACTACTTGTTCAAAGATTCATAATAAATTAACCACGCTCCCCAGCATTCTGAAACTTTGCACACGCCTTTTCCATCACTTAAAGAATACGTAAAAAAAAAGAAAAAAATGGCTGCTTTTTTTCCAACCCTCCCAGCTCGCCCGATTATCCTTAATTAACATTTTCGTCAGTTTTCAATCTCAATTTTTCTGTTTTCACTTAAAAACGCTTTGTACCTCCTCTTCTCCCCCCAGTAATTGCGAATGGCGGTTCGAAGGAGATTGAAAAGCACTCGGACATCGCAAAGTTTAAGAAAGAGACCGGCTGCAGTAGCGTGATGATAGCGAGAAGCGCCGAGTGGAACTGCTCAATCTTCAGGAAGGAGGGACTCCTCCCCATAGAGGACGTCATCAAGTCCTACCTGAAGTACGCCATTGACTTCGACAATTCCCCCTCCAACACGAAATACTGTGTTCAGAATATCCTGAGGGACCTTCAGGAGAGCCCCATGGGCAAGCAGTTCCTCGCGGCCCAGTCGCTCGAGCAGATTTGCACTGTCTTCGACATGGACGCCTACTGCAGGGAAAAATCAAGAGAGTTTCAGGGCAAGGGGCTTCAGGGGCGATTTCAGGTCGAGCCCCTGAGAGATGGCGATAACACTGATAACAGTCTTAAGCGTAAGCGCGAGGAGGGGGACGACGATGTGACGCTTAAGCGTTGCGCATTTCTGAGGAACGGTTACACCAGTGATGCTGAATTACCCAAGACGAGGCTGTTAAAGTGGCTTAGGGACAATAAAAAGAAGGATCTGCCTGTTTATGATACGTGGAGCGAGGATAAGCTGTTCAGATCGATTGTCACTGTTGATGGGCAGAAATATAGCTCTACTTTTTGGTGAGGAAACAAGCGCTGTTAGAAATTTTTAGAAATTTTGTGCAAGATATGATAGGAGTTCTCATGAGAGTGACATTGAATTGCATTTAGGGGAAAAATGGTTATGCAATTTCAAGTTTTAGATAGAATTTAAGGAAATTCATGAGTTTTCAGTGGGAGTGGGACGGAAATTTCACGACTTGATTGAATTGTCAATGGAGCATGAATATTCAGAAACAAAATGAGATAAAGTTTCAATGTTTTGCGGAATTTTTCTTAATTTTTCCCAATTTTTCCAAAATAACTGAACTGAAAAATCAAGTGTTTTATTGATTTTTAGATCATTCGAACCGAACATCATGAGTTTTCAGTAGAACATGAATATTCACAAACAAAATCACATGAAACTTCAATGTTTTGCTGTATTTTCACAATTATTCTGAATTTTTATAGAATAATTGAACTGAAAAATCAAGTATTTTATTGATTTCTAGATCATTTGAACCGAACATCATGAGTTTTCAGCGGAACTGATATAGAAATTTCACAGCGTGATTGAATTTTCAATGAAACATTAATATTTAGAAACAAAATGACATGAAATTTCAATGTTTTGCTGAATTTTTCTTGATTTTTCCCAATTTTTACAGAATAATTGAACTGAAAAATCAAGTATTTTATTGATTTTTAGATCATTCGAACAGAACATCAATTAAATATTCAATTTTTCAATGACTAGATTTCCTGGAATTTCAGTGGAATTTAAACAAGATAAAAATTTCCGGGATTTAGCACTTGAAGAATTCCTGGAAATTCAAGAATTATTAATGAAAAATCAGGCAAATTCAGAAAAATCTCTCCTTGAATTCTAGATTCCTCTGAATCTTCACGAAACTCCTTCAAAAATTCCTGAAATTCCACGAATTTTAAACGAATTCCCTGAAAACTCAAGGGAATTTGGCAGTGAATATTCATTTTCACCTGAAAATTCATGTAGATTGCGGAATTTCCGTAATTCCTGCGGCTAAAAACTGGAACTTTACTTAAATTTCCATAGAAACCTGAAGTTCCATTGACTCTTTCCCCTTAAATTGAATTCAATCTATTTTGCGGAAAATTCAGTTAAATTTTTTCAACAGTGCAGATGCATTATCATATTTTTCATTCAGACATGTACGAACTTTCGGTTTCTTACCTATGGTTTAGCTTCAACCCCACGCATTTGTTTCCTTTTCCACAGGGAGAAGAACAAGAAGTGGGCCGAGCAAGGAGCCGCTCTAGTCTTCCTCCTGTCCATCGGCCTCATCGACGAGGGAAGTCTCATCGAGAAAGGCCACTTGATGAGATGATGCTGGCGATTCACAGCTGTTACACTCTTGTACATATTGACGTTGAGATTGTCTCTCTGATCTCTGCAATTATCAAAATAAAGCTATTGCCGTTAACACAGATTCATTACACCGTAATCAGTCAGTAGTTCGTAGGAATATATTTACTATTATCTTGGGGAGCTGTGGTCATCGGTCGATTGGCTAAAGTGAATCACCATGTAATCCTCATTGTTCCATCTCTGATCTGATGGGGATAACTGGACGATCAGTCGTCTCAATAGAATTTCTCAAAATCTTATCGATGCCGCTATCGTTGGTGATAGTGATCATGTGGTCACGGAAGGTATCAATGCTGTTACCACTATCAGTTTGATTTGGGACAGCGAAACGAGTGAATGGTTTCATTTTATCACCATCGAAATTTTAGTAAGGATAGCCAAGTACTTTGTTCAAGTTAGCATTTTTTTTCAAACAAGATTTCAGTTTTGGCGAAAATATTGCCAGCCCCATATTTTATTGACCTTTTCATCGTTAAATACATTTTTTTCGGGAATTTTTGCAATGGATATTGTGAAAAATATTTTATTGAATTTGACACTTGACTCTCGTTGTGTAATCTCTAATGATCATCCGGCAACACTGCACATGATTTCCATATAACCTCGTACATTCGGTCCGATGAGTGACTTGAGCGAACTGTTGCCAGACGTTAGGAAGGCGCGGATTCAAACCACTCAATATGGCCATCGGTGTTTTCATGGTGTTACTTAATGTCGCAAAAAAAATTAGAGAGTTTAACGAATAAAGTCATATACAGTTATGTGTACGAGAAAACGTTGCAAGATTATGAAAGAATGGATTGGAGGAGTTAAATTTCATTTTTTCAAAAATCCTTTGCTCGAAGAAATGTTCGGAAAGTGAAATTGATATTACGCCTAAAAATACTCTTGGTCTGTTTTATAAATTCTTAAGGATATCCAAGTACTTTATTCAAATTAGCAACTTTTTTTCGAACAAGATTTCAGTTTTCCCGAAAATATTGCCAGCCCCATATTTTATTGACCTTTTCATCGTTAAATACATTTTTTTCGGGAATTTTTGCAATGGATATTGTGAAAAATATTTTATTCAATTCCACACTTGACTCTCGTTGTGTAACCTCTAATGATCATCCGGCAACACTGCACATGATTTCCATATAACCGCGTACATTCGGTCCGATGAGTGATTTGAGCGAACTGTTGCCAGACGTTAGGAAGGCGCGGATTCAAACCACTCAATATGGCCGTCGTAGGAATCACACAACTTTTAATTTGATTGTTTCCAATTATCTGCCCGGATACTGACGTTTTTTAATGTTGCAAAAAAAACTATAGAGTATAACGAATAAAGTTATATACGGTTATGTGTACGAGAAAACGCTTCAAGACTATGAACTATCCGATTGATGGTGGGAGTATACAGCTCTTATGAGCGCGATGTGTTAAACTTCAAGCTTTCAAAAATCCTTTTCTCGAAAAAATATTCGGAAACTGAGGTTGATATTACGCCTAAAAAATGCTCGTCGTCTATTCTATCAACTCTGAAGAGAATTTCACCCCGAAAAAATTGCCCGAACTACATGGATATCCTTAAACCTCTTTTTTCATTAGAAAATGGCGGCTGGAAGCCGTAATGGTGGCCGACGGCTGAGTTATATGGGGTCTCTGGATGATTACGACAACTCGAGCGAAGATGAGAAGAAGAAGAAGAACACTTCTAAGTAATATGTAGTTGAATTGTTACCCATCATTTCATGAGTGGAAATGTGATGTTGACCGGTGAATTTTTGCAGACCGCAGGAGGAAGGGTGGGGCTGGGATCTCTTCAGACACTATCCTCCGAAAACGAAAACTGGATCTAATGCTGATATGAGTTTCTACCAGAATGCTATTAAGGCACTCAAAGTGGTGACATACTTGATTTTATTTACACTTGTCCTTGGTGGCGGAGTGTTTGCCAAATCAAGTATCTTACTCGCAACTGCTCAAATTGAGGAGGGAACACCAGTCAAGTACTGCGATTATAAGAGCCGTAATTCTTAATTATTGGATATTTACTGCTTACGGCCGTGGGTGAAGCGATCGAGAGAAGGGTGATTCGTGTATTACGCAAGTAATTTTTTTTGGGAATTCGGTTTCGAGGTCGCGCTATGAGCGCATCGCCGCACTTTTCCCGATTTTTTTAATTACACCGCAGTAAAGCCTCAGAAAATTTTGAAAAAATTTGACATCTCATTTTGAACTGCCTAGAAGCCTTATTAATGAAAATATCCGTCAAAAATATCATAAGTAGTTGGATTTTCAAATTTTTATTCCGAACCTCTGGGCCGTGTACCGTGTATGAGGTAAATTTTCAGAAAAACATGGCAACTTTGAGCTTGAACGTATAATTAAGGGTAACACTGAACATAAAAAATCTCACAGAATTTCTTCAAGTGTACGATCTATTATAGATGACTTTTAATTTTTTTCGAATTTTTCCTAGATCTTTCAAATTTTTCATTATCCTATTCTAAAAATGTTGATCTATGATGGTGTGGTGTGGCGCGACCAACGGAATGCTAATGAATTAAATTGAATGGTTTTACCCCTCAGGCACACCGCGACATAAGAACCCCGAAGTTTATTCGCTCTTAACTTTCAAATTTATTGGTAAAACGTTTTGGGATAAAATGGTAACGACGACTGTACTCATTGTATATGACAAAATATTTTGATTTTTTCTCTCCACGGTTTTTAAATAATCATCGTTTATAGGTGCCAAAGCATTCTTTGTTGATGTGTTTGGAAATCAAGACACTTGCAACGCGCTGGTAATGCATTTGTGTCTGGCGAATAAATTTTGAAAAAATCCGCCGCAATATTTAAAACCAGATATCGGCAGAATCATAAATCTTTTATGAAGTTAAATTTGGAAGAAGTCAATAGCTAATAATACTCATCAGTTTTAAATTATTAAATTAGTCGTCAATTGAATATCCAAATTCTGAATTATTTTATAGATCAATAATTGAGTTCGGAAAATTGACGATTATTTGGCTAGTCACAAATTCCTTTCAAGAAATCTAAAAATATTTGCCCAACAGTCAATTTACAATCCCATATTTTCCATTATTCAATTTACAATTCCGTATTTTAATTGTTTAATTCGTAGTCAATTGAAAATGAAAAATAATCAATTATTTAATCATTTTCAAATTTTTCACTTAATTATTACTAAAACTAATAATTGATAAACTAATAAACTAATTAGTTTGAAGAATCGGAATGCTACAGTTTTGATAAGAAGACGATCCCCAATAAGATAAACCTAAGATCGCCTTGATAGGTTGGTTCCAAGTAAAAATAGCATTCTATCAGTTTTTATTCATCTTCATCAGTGTAATTAAGCCCTCAAAAGTAGGGAGCCTCGAATCGAGTTAACATTTTTCCAAAGACGACATTTTGAAACTAAGCTATCTATCTTTATGATTTTTTTTTACAGAATCGAAATAACTTCATAATTACGGAAGATGATGAAATTTTTCTGCCGCGGGGTGAGGGTATCTTGAGTACTTAAGATGTCCTTGAGTACTTCCTGATGTCATAAAATTATATATTTGGCTCCACCACTTCCCCCCCCCCCNCGAATTTTTCCAGGACAGTCATTTTCAGAGAGTCCAAGTCTATCCTCAAAAATTACAGTGATGTTGAACAATCTGATTATTATGCTACATATGACCTTGACAAAATGTTCTCCGATATCTTCCGGATTTTACAAATTGGCGATTTTCTCAGGTAAAGAAAATTGGAATAATTCCAAATGTTAATAATTATTATTGGAGTTTCTTCGAGGTCATATGCAGAAGAATATTCTTATAGATCACCATAATTCTCACGCTTGGAACTGATTTCGGAGCACCTGGAAATGACTGGCCTGGAGAACTGCGTTCCAAAAGAGATATTTTCTTCTACTAAGAATATGAAAAAGATATCACCAATAACATTTTCTTGGAAGGAATAAATTTTTTTCTCAGTGTATGCTTATTTAATATTTAGATAGCCCGAAATGAGTCAATCTCAGGATTAATTTCTGATGAATATCTCTGCATTCAAAGAAAAATATCCTCTTTCTCTTGGATTTCAAGATATCTTCCAAAAAATGATCTTCGCGGAAAACCGAATCACCGCTTTTATCGCGATCTCATTCGCTTGAGTTTAAAATGAAATAACAATCTCGTGAATGACGTTGAAGTTATAGCTAAGGGATCTCTGTCCCCGAATAAAACGGCTACTATAAGTGAAGATGGTAGGATTTACTGGTACTGGTGTGTGATCCTGGCATTTTTCGTCCCGGAAGTCATGACCCTCCTGAGAACAGTCTATCAACTTCTATTCAAGAAGAAAAAAATTCCGTTCTTCCTTGACATCTTGTTCGCCGCCGTCGTGGAGAGTTTTCATGCTGCAGCAATGGCGCTGCTCTTTCTGCTTGTCATACCGGAGATGGATTCGTTGTTGGCAGCAGCTGTCACCAGCTGCACTTGCTTCATTCCTGCTGTTCTCGGTAACAGGAGATCTCATTCGTCATGTCGTCAAAAGTAAGCAATGAATCACAAAGAATTTATGTCACTCAGGGCTCCTATCGAGGACGAAAATTGAGGACAGCTCAAGTCGGTATCACATTCTGATGATGGTTGGAGACATAATCGCTGTCATCGCCCAACTAAGCGGAATCATCCTCCTTCCCATCGTTGATCGCATCGGCGAAACGGCAAGCTGGTGGTTACCCGCAGTTTTAATCTTCGCTTCGTGCAGATGGTGGCTCAACTACGTATCCCCGAGAAGTACATTGGGTACGTCAACAGACAAAACCATCTGACCCTTCAGCATTCAATCCTGATACGATTTAATCCAATTTCAGGCCTGATCAGATTCCTCTCGAACATGAAGGATCGTCTTGAATTATCCCGAGGTATCGTCCAAGGGATGACAGCACTTTGCAGGATAACAGTCTTCTTTGGAACCTCCTTAATCATCATTCACATCAAAGGGATCGAAGTGGAAAAGTTCTTTGGTGGCTTTCCTGGGAAAGCAACCTACCTCGTCAATGTAAGCAATGTGCGTTCCGCAGAGACAGAAAGCTCAGAAAGCTCTGGACAAGAAGAAATTTTTCCCGTTAGCTCTTCCATACCTCTATTTGTATTTCTTGTCCACGTGGTTGCATCCTTCAGCGCGCATTTCGCAGGTACGAATGGCTGAACAAATGTCAATCAAATTGACTGATATCGACTGATTAATTGATTGGCTAATATTCAAATCCTTCATTCAACCATTGATGATATTACTAATGGATTCTTTGGTCATATTATGATTACACATATGTACACATATTATGAAGGAGGGATGCTATACGCTATCCTTTCACCCTTTCACTCTTGAGTTTATTTCCATAATACAACAGATTTTCCGTTTTTCCAGGGGGAAACTCGACTTTAACCAAAATCGAATTTTTTAAGGGTCACGAGGGTCAAAGTGTCAGATCTTGGATTTTTCCAAGGGGAAAGTCGACTTTTGTCAAAATCGAATTTTTTAGCCGGGTGAACGTTGATTCCAACTATTTGAGCAACGGGCTATTCAGAACTCTCAAAAGTATGTGGAAAAAGTGAAAACTGAAAAAGTTTTTTTTTTCAGATTTTCAAAGAGTCAGATTTTCCGTTTTTGCGGGGGGAAAGTCGACTTTCGCCAATATCGAATTTTTTAGCCGGGTGAACGTTGATTCCAACTATTTAAACGACGGGCAATTCAGAACGCTCAAAAGTATCCTATCGTAAAAAGGAGTAAAGAAATCGATCCCGAAATATTCCGAAAATCACTACACCACAGGCTGGGTTCGAATCTCAACCTCGTCAATTCCGATATTTATAAGGATAAAAGCTGAGACTTAGCGTGGCAAGGGGTGAAACCGATAAGTCCAGTGGCATGGTATAGACCTACCTATCTAGATGATGTGATAGATGTTGCATTATGGAAATAAACTCGTCTTTACAGGATTCGGTTAGCGTCATTGGTTATTTCATATAGCAACATTGAAGGTGAAAGGATAGTATATAGCATCTCTCTTTCATAATATGTGTATACATATATGACCGTAATATGGCCAAAGAATCTATTCGCAATCGATTGCCTGTTCTTCTAGGCGAATGTGCGAGTCGATCGCTGATGCAGAAATTTGGTCTAGCCTTGCCAGTGAGTCTCACAGTTCCATCAACAATAGTCTTCATCTTCGTCTTATCAGTAATCCGTGAAGGAAATGTTTGTGCGTTGCACGGGTTTCTCCCTGACTACATCTTTTTCAAATTGTATGAACACATCGATTCGGCATCGGATCTGTTGTCCCACTGGGAGCACTGGTTATGGATCCCCTGGTTGTTTTCCCAAGGCTGGGTGACAATGCACATCTGGACGCCTCATTGCGAGAGGCTCGCCAAAACACATCGGCTATTCGTAGTCTCTTCCTACGACTCCCTGATAATTGATCAGTCCCTCATGCTGAGTAGAAGGCGCGACGAGCCCGCGGAGATTGAAGATACCAAGATGAACGATCGTGTGACCAAGATTTACGTCTGTGCGACGATGTGGCACGAGCAGGCGGACGAGATGATGAAGTTCATCAACAGTGTCATTAAACTCGATCTGTACAGATCGGCCACCAAATTCACTCAGAACAGGTATAAAGTACAGATGGACGACTACTACGAGCTGGAGACCCACGTCTACTTCGATGATGCCTTCCAATGCATGCATGGATGTGAATCCGGCAAGCCTTGTCACCACAGTGAGAACGAGACTCACGTGAATTGGTACGTGAAGGAGTTTATCAAGGCGATGGAGAGCTCCATCACGAAGCTGGGGTATGTGGCGTCCCCTCCGATGAAGTATCCCGCGCCCTACGGTGGCCGGCTGGAGTGGATGCTGCCAGGTAAGACTCCGCTGACCGTTCATTTGAAGGACAAGAACAAAATTCGACACAGGAAACGATGGAGTCAGGTGATGTACATGTACTACCTCCTCGGCTATCGCCTGATGGACCATCCCAATTACTCCGTTGAGCGGAAGGAAGCAATGGCGGAGCACACCTTCCTCTTAACCCTGGACGGCGACATAGACTTCGACCCCTCCGCCCTGATCGTCCTCCTTCACCTGATGAAGCGTGACAAGGAACTCGGGGCAGCTTGCGGCAGGATCCACCCGATGGGCACGGGCCCCATGGTCTGGTACCAGATGTTCGAGTACGCGATAGGTCACTGGCTCCAGAAATCCACAGAACACGTCATTGGAAGCGTCCTTTGCAGCCCTGGGGCGTTCTCTCTCTTTCGCGCCCAAACCCTGATGCAGGACAACGTTATGAGGAAGTACGCAACGGTGTCTAGTGAGGCTAGACACTACGTCCAATATGATCAAGGGGAGGATCGCTGGCTGTGTACCCTGATCCTCCAGGCTGGAGGGAGAGTCGAGTACTGCGCGGCGTCGGACTCGTACACCCACGCCCCAGAGACCTTCAACGAGTTCTTCAATCAGAGAAGAAGATGGATTCCCTCAACAATGGCCAATATGTTTGATCTACTGAGCACATCGAAACAAACCAGAAAGCTCAACGAGAACTTCTCCTGGCCGTTTGTCGTGTACGAGTGGATCCTCATGGGATCGACAGTCCTAGGTCCAGGCACCATCTTCCTCATGCTCGTGGGGGCTTTTGTGGCTGCCTTCAGGATCGACAATTGGACAAGCTTCTCGTACAACTTGGTACCCATCGTTATCTTCGTCATCGTATGCTTCTTCTGCAAAGAGAAGACTCAACTCTTAGTCGCCGGCATCATCTCCGCTTTCTACGGCCTCGTGATGGTAGTTGTTCTCGTCGGGATCATGATACAGATCACGGAGGATGGGTGGGTCGCACCCTCAACAATTCTATTTTGTGTTGTTGCGATACAGTTAGTCGTGGCTGGCCTGCTGCATCCTCAGGAGCTGATCTGTCTAGTCTGTGGAATCATTTATTATATAACAGTGCCCTCTATGTATATGCTGTTGATAATCTACTCGCTATTCAATTTGAATAATGTGAGCTGGGGGACGAGAGAGTCGAAACCAGTGGCTGCTAAGAATTCTGATCAAGACGACGATGACACCGACCAGGAAAAGCCTCCAAACGATTCGGAGAAGGAAGTTAAAGACAAGGGAGCGATTGACTTCTCGTTTGCCGGATTATTCAGGTGTATTCTCTGCACACACAATGAGGAATCCCCCACGGACAAGAAGCTGGAGACCATCAGCCAGTCTTTGAATCACATTGAGAAGCGGCTGCAGATGCTGGAGGGGGGTGAGAACCCGAGTCCGTTGGGCAGAAGACATGAAGAGAAAAAGGTGACCTATCAGAAGGAGAAAAAGGCGGACTATGAGAAACCAAAGGACCCCGAGATTATTCTGCAAGGCCATTCAGACTCCGAGGAGGAGACGATCGGAGACAAATCAGGAACGTTCTTGGTTTCGCCCTATTGGATTCGCGATAAGGATCTGAGTAAAGGGAGAGTTGAGTTTTTAACTAGAGAAGAGGAGGTCTTCTGGGAGAGGCTCATCAGGAAGTATCTTTATCCCATTGAAGAGGATAGAACGCAGCTCGCGATGAATGCGGAAGCGCTCAAAGGTCTTCGCAACGAGTTTCTCTTCAAGTTCTTTATGATTAATGGGCTGTTTGTACTGGCTGTGTTTGTCATGCAGTTGAAGAAGGATATTCTGCATCTGGAGTGGCCGCTGGGGCAGAAGTTTAATGTTACCTTTGCTGCGACCGAACAGACTGTCCATCTTCACAAGAGTTATCTTAAACTGGAGCCTATTGGGTGTCTCTTTATCATTGGGTTCGTGGGGATTCTGATGCTTCAGTTCATGGCGATGTTGGTGCATCGGTTCAACACGTTCTGCCATGTGCTTGCTAATACCTCTTTGGAGCTATCACGGTGCTGCAGGGTAAGGAAGGTTCCATGAATATTTATCATCATGAATTTAATGATACATCCACTGAGCGTAACAAATGATTTCACTTGCTCTTAAAACTTCTTTAAAAAGCCAATCGTCTATCTTTTGGTCGGTGTTCACCTATTGGTCTGGTTATCCCATTTAGCTAATTGAGTCCGACTCAATTTTCTTGTTGCTTTCAATTCTTATTGTCGTTAAATGACAAAATAATTCATTTTCCTCGAAAAATTCTTTGGAGTAGTTATATGTACCAATTACCGTCCTGTCACCGTAAGTAATGATTCCAGACTCATTATTTATGATGATTCACTTCCTCATTCTTCACAGTCGAAAAATTCAGAAGAACTGCCTCTCAAGAGTCAAGCCAATGAAATTGTCAAGGGTCTTCAACGACTAGCTCAGAACAACGCACACCCTATTACTCCTCCGGGTTCTCAGCCAGCTGCACAGCCCAACAAACGAAAGACCATTCATGCGCTCATATTAAAGGAGAACAAGACGACACTGGCTGCTGATTTCGACACGGTATTCCAGCAGAATCTGCAGGAGCCGTCGGCAAATCACAGGCTGACGTCCATGGGCGTCTCGGAACACGTTCTCAAGGCCTTTGAACGCCGAAGGACAACATTCGTCGAACGGAAATCCCAGTTGAAACACGCCAATTCGAGCAACATCTATGAGGATCCAGAGGGCGCCAGGAAACAAACTTTCTACAACCCAATACCCTCGGGGAATCCCCATACTTACGACAATCCAGTGTTCATCCCTGACGACGGAACGTCGCCGATTCAGCTGCGGCGGAAGCCGTAAAACTCCGAAGACTAAACGACTCCATGAAATAGAGTCGAAAAAAAGTTGAAAAATATTTGCTATTGAGGCTGTTAGAATGTTTTGAAGATTTTGAGTTTTTTCTGTGATTTTGGCTTGTTCCAAATTGGCGCCAATATCTCAGCGGAATTTCAAGCAGTCAAGTCGCCCGTTGGAGCGCTCAAAGAACATGAAATAGCTCTTTAAAATGAGACGTCATACATAGCATTATCTTCAGTTCGACGCGGTTCATACGAGAAAACGTTTTTTTTTTCAATCGTTAATCACCCAAAAACCTAGATTTTCAAAAATCTGAAATTTTCATCAAAAATTGTCAATAAAATGATGAGAATTTTGGCGCCAATTAGAGTTTGTCTTTCGCCGTAGTTCGGCGGTTATTAACTTTTTCCGCGAGAAAAGTATTGAGAATGACTGAAAATCTCTATTATTCATGCAATCATCCCACAAATATGTGAATATTCAATCAAATATTAGCAGATGGTGGAACTTAGACTAATGAGTAATAGAAGATATAATATCTTTTATTGTTTATCTCTTTCCATTGCATAATTAGAGAAATAAGCACTTTTCACTCACAAAATCATACTGAAGACGAGTAGTAGAAGATATAATAAGTTCATTTTTCTAGAATATTGATGCATAATACTTCCCTTATTTTTCAATAATTACGGGTATTGATCTGGTCGCTTTAAAAATGAGAGAGAATTGATCAAGGATTCAATATTATTCATTATGCATGCATATTACCCGGCATTCCATCAAAAATTATTCCAGTAAACGTGAAAAATTGCTCAATATTACGTATAATTTTTCTGTAGCGGAGAATGATTTTCCATTCGTCCCCGTGACCTTCAGATGGGTGAAAAAAAAACTACTCTACCAGTGCAGGAAATTTTACTGTACAAGAGGATAATTTTTGCATCCATAGATGTTTTTTTTACCGAAGGAATCGTAAAATATCATCCACAAACTTTTCGTACTTTTCGTAGAGTAAAATTTGCTACGATTTTCTAGGTAATTTTTATCCAACTTTTCTCTGTCCCTAATTTCCAAATCCAAAAATTGGAAATCAATAAAACTACATTATTTTTGATAATAATCATTCATGTACTTTATTGTAATATCAATTATATACAAATTTAAAATTGCCTCACTGAATTTCCTAAACACACCTCCCCCGATCTTAAATGTATATTACACTGGATTTTATATTTTCTCCTAACCACATTTCAACCTCTCGTTCTCATCACTCGTTAGTCAAGTGCACTCTCAATTCATTACCGAATTGTTCAGTTCAATCGCTGAACCAATTTTTAGTTTCATTTATTTACCATCTCTCTCTATGTACAATAATTATCTAAAAATTGAATTAAAACAGTCAATTGGACGTGTGGCTTCTCGAAAAATTGGAGAAGAATTCTTCATCTTTTTCGATGAAGCCGTGTCATTCGTCTAAATCCAATGAATCCACCCCTCCCATCGAAATTGAACGACAAAAAATATTGAAGTGCAGTGTCGCCTCGATTTGTCCTCCTCTACCTACGTTTTTTTTTCTTCACTTCTTTTTTATTCATTGAAATTTCATTGGCAGTATCGAGTGCATTAATGCAAGTCTCGTGTGGGCGATGAACAGGGTATACGTAAGAATAGTATTTGCATTTGTTCAGGGCATTTAATTCCTCTCTTTGCATTGAGCATTGGCACGTAGTGCTGAAAATACAAACGAACTCTCTTTCCACAATCGAGGCGCTCCATTTTTTGCTCCATAAGCTTTTCTAATTCCATTTCATTGTTGAACTTACTCGGAATAAAAGCATAATTGATAATTAAGTTCGAATAATTTTGAGGGGAAAGACGCTGATCAATGATTTTAAAAAATTGTGTAAATTCACGGACAAACAAATTTGATAGAAAAACTTGACGAATTCATTAGAAAATTCTATTGAATTCAATAGAAAACTTCAATAGAATTCGATTTTTTTATATAACTCATTCTCTTCAGATATTTTCTGTAGAATTTCCGCGGCTTAAATTTTTTTATTCTATTTTTCTTTTCTTCTCATCACGGAAATGAAACAAAAAAACTTGGAAAATTTCAGCTGAGGAAATTTTATAGAAAATATCTGAATAGAATCAGTTATGTAGACAAATCGAATTCTATTGACTTTTTGCATTGAACATGTCAATAGAATCGGCCAGAAATTTTTTCATCCGTGTCATTTCAGGCAGGTTTGATTGAACGAAAATTGAATTTCCTTAGCCCTTCCCCCAATCCTCCCAAGATAATTTCGAAAAATCTGTCAACTGAGTGAAAATTCCATTCAATTCCCGATCTCCATTATTAAAATTTCAATTCAATTATCAACAAAGTAGATATATACAATTCCTTACATTGAAAAATTGAAATATAATTCCTCAAAAATAAACAACACGTCGAAATGAATGTTCACAAAATGTTTCTCAATTCGAGTTATATATGTATATTTCTCTCTCGAACTTTCTCTCATCATTCTCGGATCATTCTCTCAGTTTGAGGGCGGACCGCGGTGAAATTTGAAAGTCAGGTACTTATTTTTTGTAGTCAAAAAATGAGAAAGAATCAAGTTTCAATTTTTTCCAATGACGACGGGCAGCTGTACAAGCATAAAATCCTAAAAATATTTCCTTTACCACAGGTAAGAAAAAATTCAATAGATTTAGAATTTCTGTTTAAATGTTTCTCTTGAGATTTATTCTATAAAAATGCTTGGGCATCAATTTTCCAAGTTTTTTCCACTCGGATTCTACAATGCAAAATAAAACAAAATCCAGCAGAAAAACTTGGAAATTTTTGTGCCCAATAATTCTAATGAAAAAATTTAAGAGATAATTCAAACAGAAATTCGAAATCTATTGACTTTTTCTTATTGTATATCCAATAGAATCAGTGCAAAAAACAAATAGAATTTTTCAATAGAATTCCAATAGAAATCCTATAGAAACCCCCATAGAATTCCTATAGAAATCCAATAGAATTTTCTAGTGAATTCGCAAGGTTTTCTATTGAATTTTTCATGCGTGCACACTCTTTAAAATTTTCTTCTGAATTGTTCGGGTTAAATCGTGGCAATTTCTATCATGTGTAATTTCCACTGCATTTTCAGAGAATTTTGTCATTCAAAGATCAAACATTCCATTGATTTTTTATTGAAATGATCAGAAAATCAATAAAACACTTGATTTTTCAGTTCGATTATTCCGCAAAAATTTGGAAAAATCTAGAAAATTCAGGAAAAAATTGAAAATGCATATGATTTCGTTACTGAAAATTCAATGTTCAATGGAATTCATGTTTCATTGAAAATTCAATGAACAAAGTTAAAAATCAATTTTTCTCATTTCTAGAGTATAAAAAATGAATACTAAAATCATCAGCATGGTGAGAACAATCCCCTGCAACTTTCAAATTTACCGCGGTCTCCCCTTAAATTCCCGGAAGAAATAAATATTTTCACGTTTGCCGCAAAAACTCGATAAATAGCCTCCGCGCAACAGTGGCAATCCAATCGTAACAGAATCTCCTATTTTTCCACTTCTTCACGTAGTTCAACAACTGTCTAGATTTATCGTATAACTGTACAAAGCATCGTGTTTCACCGTTGTTACGCGGAAGAAAGTTCTTCGGGTTCTTGTTTTCCATAGAATTTACGATTTTTTTTATTCTTCGATTACTTATATCTATGTACACTGGTGAAAATTCATGGGACAATTGATCTCACATCTCTCACACACGCATAATTTCATAAATCCATTCAATAGAGATGTGATGAAACGAGGTACGTCAGCACGAATTGGCGATTCCAGTCTCTGTTTTGATGGATAGATTTAGATCTAAGCAAGACATTGGGTCTACGAATTATTTCCCAGCCCCTAGATTAGATCAATTACGACAACTTTTTGATTTAAAAAAAATCGTTGATGGGAGGAATCATTTTCGAGCGCCATCTATAAGCTATCGAACCTCTCAGTTCGATTCTGGTCTGAATCACCCCAAAAAAATAGTGAATAATAATTTCTTTTGACACGGAGGACTCCCGAATATATTCAGTATATGTAAAAAATTGTTTCAAAATTTTTAAAATAGAAATTTTTATTTTGAGAAAAAAACACGTCCTGGATAATTCGGAAAAAGGCTGAGGATTGATTTGTACCCTCAGTAGAATAATTTTCATGTGGCTGTTCTGTAAAGCTAAACTTAAGCTGCAGTAAAGTCTGAATGAAAAGTGTACAAATTATTTATCGGCCTCTAGATTAAATCAATTGATACACGCGGAGAGAAATGTTCACTAAAAATTACGGAACCCACAATTCGCTCACCGATTACGGAATCGACTCAGAAAATTCAAGTGACGGTATCGAAATTTTTCACAGGAGATTCAGATAAAAATTACGGAACGCTCTGGAAAAATTCCGTGGCAGTTCCGTAAAATTTTCTACAGCCACATTTCGCTATGAAATTACAGAAAAGATACGTAATTTTTATTGAATATTTCTCTCCATGTAGTTGTAATTATACGTGGATACGTCCATGGACTTGCCTTCTTTCTCGAGTTTCCTAGAAACTCCGTGCATTCCCTCGAATTCCCTAGAAACTCCTTGAGTTCTCTCGAATTTTCTAGAAACTCCTTGAATTGCCTCGAATTTTCTAGAAACTCCTTGAATTTTTTCGAAAATTCAAGAAACTTCTCGAATTATTTCGAAACGTCTAGAATTTTCTAGAATTCCCATAGATGGCGCTGCACATGAGGACCTATTCCCAAAATGACTCCCCATATTGAAACCACACTGATAGAAAGGATTAGTTATTGTTAACGACCGGATTTAGTTGGACGCGAGGTTCTATTCAGTCTCACCAACTGTCCATTCATTAATAGTTAACAAATGCACATTTGAGGAGCCTTGTTTCACTCGATTTTCACTTTTCAAGTGAACCATTCGTTAACTATTATCCATTTGGAATATGCATTTGGTCATATTCACCTCTATCATTCGTTAATACTTATCGAATCTCGTTTGGAATAAATGAATCAGTCTATCAGTGCACAGACGTATTCACGTCAAAAAGTTCTGCATGAGAATGTTCTCAGGCCCATTCTATTCCGAAATACTCCGGGGAATCCCAATTGACCCTTTCCAATGTGTAACCTATCCTCACCTAAATCTTTCCCCCACCCCTCGGCGTTGTGACCGCCCACTTCCGTCACAGCGTGAAGTTGCGCAACTTCAGCCCTGGAATCTGTTAATATCTGTTTATGAAAGGGCATTCGGATGCCTCCGGTGGTATTTTCTTGTCTTCAGAGACGGTTCCTCTTCCTCAACTGCTTCTTATCTCATTTCACCACGCCACTATTGCATTCACTCTCCATCACGTGTAACCTAATTATCATTGAACGTTCAGAGTCACCATACCGAGTTTTTTTTACACAATTGTTACACATTCTGATAATCACTATACATTGTTTATTACGAGGTTAGACGCTCCACTAAAATCGTGGCAGAATGAAATTCGTGGGTAAATTGGAGGGGAGGGATAATGAGATGATGAATTTTTATGACCCGAGATGTGGGATTAAATAAGCCGGATTATCGCGTGAATTTCCACGTGCGAGTTGGATGGAAGTGTTTCATCAGAAAGTCAGGAGAAAAATTTACGATGAAAAATACTAATTACGGAGTTGTACAGTCTAGTGCTTCACTAGAGCTAGAACACCCCTTTTGTTGTGAAAAAAGACACATTTAATCCACTTCTCGTGGGATTTCATTCGTAAAATTTCTCTGGTTGTTTTCAATTGAAAAAATTCCATCGATTTCCGATCATTCAGATGAATAATTCATCTACGTTGTTCATTGACTGAATGTATTTGAATAGTGGAGTGATGACAATTCCTTTTCCCATCTCGTTAAATGTTGAATTATCCCTATGAATATGAACTTAACGGGCAAATGTCTCGTCATTTCTTCCTAGAATGACTTATTTCTCTCTCCCCAACAGATTAACCTCACTGAACTCCTCACTCATAAATAGAGTCACGTGATTTGCGATCGCAATGTAGATGGGGGAACCACCAAGTGGTCTCTGAAGGAATTGGTCGAGGGGAGGGGCAGCCAATGAGATCACTGGGTTCTCATTCAGCGCATTGGTCGGCGCCCGCCATTGGTCGGCTCCCTACTATCTCATTAGTTGCGCCCACGAGTAGTTAATATGGAGATTAGGGTTGCGAAAATGTCCGTCTTTTTTTGTTCGTCATATGACAAATTTATGAGGAGCATTTGACACTGATGTGATGTCATATTTTTTTTCTCATAATTTGAGTAGTTGGACGTTGTCACTGACATTTAGATGAAATATGAAGGTCATGTGGAATCTGTGTTACAAAATGTCATAAAATTGAGAAGCCATTACGAATTTTCGGAGAATGTGACATTTTCATTGCGATTTAGTGGAATATGACGCTCATCTATTATCATTTATATTTAGTCATATGACAAAAATTGTCATAAGTGGCATCTGTCATGTGACGGTCGTAAGACGTCACAAAATTTTTGCACATCCCTAATAGAGATTAGGATTGTGAAAATGACCGTCACTTTTTCCATAAAATGATAAATTTAGGACCGTCATGTGACACTCTTGTGACGTCACATTTTTTTGGTCATAATTTGAATAGTTTGGTGTTGTCAGCGCTATTTAGATGAAATATGACGGTCATGTGTTACAGTTGTCATAATTTGGTCATGTGACAAAAAATGTCATAACTGGTATCTGTCATGTCATAAATTTAGGACCGTCATATGACACTCTTGTGACGTCACATTTTTTGGTCATAGTTTGAGTAGTTTGATGTTGTCACTGCTATTCAGATGAAATATGACGGTCACATAGAACCTGTGTCACAAAAAATGTAGTACAATTGCGAAGTCATTATGAAATTGTGAAAAAATTGTTATTTTTATGGCTATTTAGATGGAATATGACAGTCACATAAAGTTTGTGCCACAAAAAAGGTTATAAAATTGAGCAGCTAATCATTAAATTTTGAGTAGTTTGACCTTGTTACTGCTATTTAGCTGAAATATGACGGTTACAGAAAATTTGGGTCACAAAATATGTCATAAAATGGAGAAGTGTTCACGATCTTTTGGCTTTTATGATTTACTTGGGGCATGATGGTCATATGTTAATGCCATCACAACTTGGCCATATGACAAAAATTGCCATCACTTGCACCTGTCACGTGACGCTCACATGACGCGTCACTGACGTGTCACAGAATTTCCCCACATCCCTAACAGAGACCACTCGAATCCTCCCACATCTACCCTGCGATCGCGAATGGATTTTGAAGGCCGTGTGGGATAAAATGATTTGCCTTATGGCAGTAGAAAAACATGTCCACTAGCTGTTAAATCACTGGTCTCTTCCATAATCATAGACGACACTTGAATCCGAGCACAGCCCTAAGAGCCGTTTTCCTAGAGTCAGACCCTCAGCTCCTCCATGATCTGTTGGTGATTGTGTCCCTTCTTGAGGGTTCCCACAGTCGTCATCTGCATGCTCTCCTGCTGCAGCTGATTGGGACTCATTATCAAATTTTGTCCTTGAGCCGGTTTCGATGGTTTTGTATTTTTCGGTGGTGGCGGTGGCATCGGTACAAGACACGTGTTGTTCTGGAGATCAGAGAAGTCCGGTGGTGGCATGTGCTGTATGTGGTGGCGTTCAGCTGTTTTGGTCTCGAGTTCGCCGCATATGTTGTTCGGCATTTGGCCGTTCTCCTGGCGCTTCTTCGGGCAGTGGTGCTGATTCTTGTCTCGCTGGTAGTAGACACCGGCGAAGATCAAGACGTTTAGAATGAGAAGACTACAGCCGATGGCTATTGTTACGCTTAGGGCTGTTGAGTAGGCTGCGAAACCGTCCTCCGGCTGACTCGTTGTCTCTTCGAAGGCAAGCTCGCTTGGGGATGCTGTTGTTGTGTTGAGAATACGCTCGGTTGTCAGCTCGAGGGTCGTTGGCTTGGCTGTTGTCGGGAGGCGTTGGATGAATCGCGGGGGCACCTGAAAATATTGTTGTTTCAGGTTTGCTTACTTCGGGGGGAATTTCACGTATGAATTATTTCAGAGGAAAATATAGGGAACGAGATAGAACATTCTGGTGGATTTCTATTAAACTTTCTACTAGTCTTTGGCTGACTTGTGGAAAACTCCGTAGCTTTGAAAATCTGTGCGTTTTTTTGTCAATAGCCATTTTCCATGGGAAATATTCTATTGAGGAAATCTATTTTTCTATACAACTTATTCTACCTACTTATTTATGTAAAACTTTACTGAAATGTGTGATTTTGAAAACAACTGATGTAATTATTGACTGAATAAAATTTTCAAGTGAGTATCGTAATGGCATCTGACTAGCATCTATTGTGATTTATTCATGAGTTTTAATAATATTGTAAGGGCAAATGTAGTACTTCATGTCCTTAGGGGGTTACCGTACTCCAGGACTATACCGAGATAGTTTCTATAGAAATTCCTATGCTCTAATGTTCCTAGTTTTTTTGTTTGATTTTTCTAATGAAAAAAGAAGTAAAATATAGTTGAAAAATTGAGAACAATTCATGGGGAGAAATTTCCTATAAAAAATCACGTATGAAAAAATTCAATAGAAAAGCTTAGCGAATTCGCTAGAAGATTCTATTGAAATTCCCTAGAAATTCTATGAGGATTCTATTAAAATTCTAGAGAATTTCTCGTTAAAATTCTATTTGTTTTTTGCGCAGTTTCTATTAGATATTTGATAGGAAAAAATGAGATTTTGCTCACCTGTTCGGCGTCCAAGAGATGGTGAGAACGGGGGACGTCGTCGGAGCCTGGCTTGTGAAGGTCTGGCACTAGGTTCAGCCAGAAGGAGAGGCGGTGGGCTCGGTAGTGGTTCTTCAACTTGGATTTTGTGTCTGAAAAACATGAAGTAAATCATTACAGAGTTCTCTAAAATTTCCACTAAATTTTTCTTTTACCGCAAAATTCGGTTATTTAATCAAGAAAATTTGCGTTGAATGCAATTGAATTCTGAAATAGACTAATTGAATTGTCAAATATTCAATTGATAAATGAATTAATGCATTAATGAAATCCCTTAATGAATGGATTAATTGAAGAAATTTTGGAAAATTTTGAAGTGAAATGGAATTAATATTAAATTATTGATAATAGCATCATAAAGAATGAGCAGATAAAATTTAATGCTCATTTAATTACTTTGAATTTCTTCTTCAACATTTTTCTTTTACCGCAATATTTGGGTATTTAATCAAGAAAATTATTATTTACTAATTATGCACGGACGAAAAAATTTAATAGAAAAACCTATCGAATTCGTTAGAAAATTCTATCGAATTTCTATTAAACTGTTCTATTGGTTTTTGGCCGATTCTATTGAAATGTTCAATAGAAAATGTTCAGTAGAAAAAGTCAATAGAATTTAATTTTTCTATATAACTTATTCTATTGAGATATTTTCTATAGAATTCCCTCGGCTCAAATTTTCTACATTTTTTCGTTTGATTTTTTTGATGAGAAGAAAAGTTAAATAGAATGAAAAAAACTTAGAAAATTCGAGTCGAGCAGATTCTATAGAAAATATATGAAAGGAAAAAGTTATATAGAAAAATTGAATTCTGTCGACTTTTTCTACTGAATGTTTTCGATTGAACATGTCAATTGAATGAGCCAAAAACTAATAGCAAGATTAATAGAAATTCAATAGAATTTTCTAACGAATTCGATAGATTTTTATCTAAAATTTTGTTGTGCGCGTAACCAGGTTATTTAATGAAGAATATTTCGATGCAATTAATCTCTGAAATAGATTAATTGAATCGGAAAATATTTAATCGATTAAAAAAATATTGTAAAAAATCGGGGAGTGAAATGGAATCAATAGTGAATTAATGATAATAGCATTATAGAGGATGAGTGAATGAAGTTTAATACGCAAAGACGATAATGGACTTGGAGGAAGAGTGAAAGAGGGTGGCACGAATCCTGGTGTTTCGCATTAAATTTCAATGGTGCAATTGGGGCGTGAGAAGACGGGCACGTTTGCTGAAATGCCAAAAGGAATGAGGGATAGGTAGTGTTGAAGTTAGCTTCGTGATGGAAATAGAGAGGAGGAGGTATGGGTGTATTGGTAAGGCAACTCAGTCCCGACTATCCAGGAAAATGAGAGAGAAAAGGTACAGCCAGCAGTCGCTCGATCGCTTGTCGATGGAGTACAGTAAATTGAATGAACAGTAAAGTAAAGAAATTGAATTGTTAGGGTATAGAGAGCAGAAAATGGACCAAGGTGGAATGAAAAAGTGATCGTAAGGAGTCAAATTATTGAGAGTTCAATGATATTATTGAATGGGACTTGTGAGTTTTCTAGGTTTTTCACTCTAGTTCAATAGACTCCCTCTCAATGTCAATAGAAATCTTGAAGAAACCTCGGGGCTACATTTAATTAGGAACTACTGGTGGGATCTTCTTGATTAAATTTAGGAAAAATGTACTTTTTTGTTTCAGAAGTCGAGGTAATTTTTTAATTAATGGGAGGTTCACCACAAAAAAAACACTTTTTCGTTTTTCAAGAAAAAAAAAAAATTAAAAATACTATTTCCGAGTTGTCTAGGTTTTTCACTCTAGTTCAATAGAAATCTTAAATTAAGAAATCTCGGGATTACATTCAATTAGGAACTACTGGTGAGATCTTTTTAATTGAACCTTGGAAAAATTTATTTTTTTGTTTCAGAAATCCAGATTTTTTTAAATTAATAAACTCTGAAATAATGATTATGAAAAATAATAATTCGACCTTTTTATTTATTTTTTTAATTCACCGAGACTGAGATAATACTTAATTAAATTTTGGAAAAATGTAGTTTTTTGTTTCAAAAGTCCAAATAATTGTTTAATTAATAAACTCTGAAACAATGATGATGAAAAATAATAATTCGACCTTTTTATTTATTTTTTCAACTCACCGAGACTGAGATAATTCTTGTGGACAGCCTCATAAGCTGTCCAGAGAGTATTCTTAAGTTTCGTACGTTCTGGACGTGATCCTGAGGGTCCAGGATCCGGTGTACCCTCGTTGGGATTTCTGGAAAATGAGATGAGAATGAATAAAGTAACTCGAAGGAAATAAAAATGTGAATAATATCTTACTTTCTAATTAACTTGGTGGAATAGCTTACCCAGTGCGAGCAAAGTTTGTGAAGTACAGGATAACACTTTCTGAGAGTGTTATTTCTGCTCTTGTGTAGTTCTTTGGCCAGTGGGAGTGGCCGCCTATCAGTGGTGCACCGAATAAATAGGGAAGTTCTTCACCGTGTATGCATCCTTGTCTCTGCAAGAGAGCAATTAAAATATTTATTTTTGAAATAGTTGATGGTGTTTTGGAAATCGTAATATTTTTAGTTGTGACTCGTGAAATTAAAAAGAACGCGAACGTATTCACTAGGAAATTCTTTTGAATTTATGTTATTTTTCCACTAGTTATTGGCCAATTCTATTGGAAAATTCGAGGGGCTCTTCACAGGCGTAATCAAGGTGTCACTCGCTGATGTAATCAATTGTAATCCCAGTGAAATCAATGTAATAATTGTAATCACATGATTACCATATTTATAATCAAGTTTTGGTAATCAAGTGGTAATCATTTGTAATCACTGTAATCATTTGTAATCAGTGTAATCTTTCGTAGTTGCTCCTAGTGAGACCATGAATTTTGTTTTTGAATTTTCGAGCGCGTCATTTCTACCAACGGTAAGTCTCAGAGTCCCTGGATCAATTTTTCTGGGAATCCCAGATGTTTATGGTTCAGAACCTTGCATAGCCAATGCGTTTTGCACAGAGCATTTGTCCGTAGAAAATTGATTCAACAGAGTTAAAATTTCTTCTTATTCTGGAGAACCAATGACTGAATTATCTCTGAATTATTTGCAGGTAAGTTTCATTCTTCATCAATGGTAGATATTTAGTAAATTTATTTTGCTGATAGCACTTGTAAAAGCCCAAATTTTTAGATGGAGCCATGGAGACTGCATTCCTCTGTTCTAATCCCCGCTCCTCCTTCCTCATTTCTTTGCAGGTTCTCATAATTAATTATTCCATCAATTCATATTTAATAAGAGGCCATTTTTTATGATTTCAATGATTACAGATGTTTGGTAATCACAGAATGTAGTCGACGAAATCATTTGTAATCGTGTAATCATATTCTGTGCTCTTGGTAATCACGGTTATCACACAGGCAATGGTAATCAGTGTAATCAGTCCCGTAACCCTGGGTAATCGATTACATTTTGTAATCGCGGTGTCATCCAATTCGTCTGTGAATAGCCCCTCGTGTTTTCTACTGAATTTTTTCATACGTAAATTCTCATATTTCCGTAGTCTTCCAATTGCCCCAACCACGAACGGCCGTATCTGACGAAATTATTACTCAGCGGGTGTTGCATGTGGCACACCTCCCACGAGGGAGTAAGTAAATACATCGAAATACCTTGGGGGACGTCGGAGGGAGAGGTTGCACCTGGGTTGAGACAGTAGAGGGCGCAGCCCCTGGGGCGTTGGGTTCCTACCGTGGTTGGTACATGAATTAGATATGTATGAGCTCAGGAGTTTCATAAAGCTAAATATCAAATGCGGAATATTAAATTAAAAAAAAACAGGGAAAGATACTTGTTTTCTCGTTCAACGGAAAAATTCATTAAGGGAGAGTTTGTGGGAATGCTTCCAGCTGAGGATATTCAGCAATTTAATTCGTTGAGGGGAATTTAGGAGTTAGAGGAGTTTAGGTTCTCGATTTAGATATGTTCAGATATCCCCAGAATTTTGATTATTTGACGTTTATGTCTGTGTTTATGACCCTTATTTTACCCTTATGACCCTTGCAACAAACATTTTTTCTATTCACGCACGAAAAAATTCAATAGAAAAAGTTAACAGAATTCGATTTTTCTATATAACGTATTCTTTTCATAATTTTTTATAGAATTTGCTCGACTCCAAATTTTTTTCCCAAGTTTTTTCATTTTATTTTTCTTTTCTTCTCATCAAGAAAGTCAAACGAAAAAACTTCAGCCGAGGAAATTCTATAGAAAATATCTCAATAGAATAAGTTATATAGAAAAATTGAATTTCATTGACTTCTTCTACTGAATATTTTCTATTGAACATTTCAATAGAATCGGCCAAAAACTAATAGAACAGTTCAATAGAATTTTCTAACGAATTCGATAGGTTTTTCTATTAAATTTTTTCATCCGTGTTTTCTTTATCGCTATTTTATTCATTATCTATCATTATTTTTTTCTTGAGAATGAGATCCGAAAAAAATGTGCAAGAATTTTCAATGATGCAGCATACTCAGACATTTCTCCCACGAATTATCCTACTTTTCTTCGTTATTTTGACTTTTTACCCGAAACATCTTAAATTTTTTCGTGCGTGGCGTCCCATAAAACTGGTCCTCAATAGAACTTCAATAGAAATCCAATACAATTTTCTATCGAGCGCCTGTTTTTTTCTTTCAAAAATTTTTCGCGCACGCTTTCCCCTATCCGAAGAATCCAAAGAATAAATTATCTCAAAATGCAACCGCCCGTCAACCCCACTCCACAATCGACTCCCTAGAAATTCCCGTGTACATCTCCCCGTCACAGATGAATTTCCGGGAGTTTCCTCGACCCATCGCGAAACTCTGGCTCTCCTTTGATCCAACGCGTTGAGTTTTCCGTTCAGTGTATCCTCGAATGGCAACGAGGTAGAAGCCTCCTCCAAAGTACTTCCTCCCCTGCCATAAAATGACAGGAGTATAAACCGACAAGAGGAAAATAAAAACCACCGACAAGTGGAAATAAACAGAGAGGGAAAATCCGTAAGTTTTCCAATTTACCGAAGTGAATGTTTGTTCTCTTTTCACCGAGAAAATTGAATAAAAAAATTGGGGGATTAATATGATACGAATGAATAGTCCATCGAGTCGAATTGAGAAGCACTCAATACACCTGAAATCGATAGCACGACCGATTGATTCATTTCCATCTCTTCTTTTTGGGTCAATTTATATTTTTTTTATCGAATGATCATTCCGGAGATATTGAATCTGTCTGCTGCGGGGATTGGGGAATGTGTGAGCAGATTGTTGTCGGTACGACAGGCTATTACTCTACTAGGGATATTATAGGGGTGGGGATAAAGTTTTACGATGAATCGGATGAAAATTTGAATGCATTGTTTAGACCTCGAAAAGCTCAATCAGTTGGAGAGTTATCGTTTTTTTTAAATTTCGATGACGACAGAATAAATTGAGAAAATGGTAGATTTAATATGAAATAAATCTCTGGTTTGAATATTTTAATTGAATAATTCTGGTCGAAATTCAATGATCATAATGATATTTTCATTTTTTACACAGAATTTTATGTCTTCGGGGTGATTCGATAGAGACCAAAATATATATCTCTCATCTCACGTTAACTTCAATCATTCATCCATACAGAATTATGATTAGGTAGTTTCGAATTTATCAAAAATAATTATGAATAATTATGTCTTAACTGATCATTTTTCAATGATTTCTATTATGAAAAAACAAGTGGGAAATTACTTTCGCCACAATATAGTCAATATATTTTTACTAAAACAATATACAATAAACAATGTAGTCAATATATTTTTGCCTCGTTTAATACATTTTTAGTAATAAATTATTAATTTGCTCTTGAATGAAATTTCTATGAAAATGTATTTTAAATTGAATTCAATGATTTCTTGAATTCAACATTGTCTCCATGTTGGCAGCCAACATTGGCTCAAAGTTGACAACCAACATTACCCCAACATTACCTGCCAACATTGCCCCAACGTTGGCAGCCAACATTGCCGGAAAAAAAATGTTGTCAAGATAATTTTTTTCTGCAACAGTTGATGCAATCAACCTCATGATCGAACTCGATCTAGATGGCATTGGGAAGAATATTTTAAATCACAATGGGTTTTATTTAAACAATGATTTTTTTGCTTAATTATCCTAACCCAAAAAATTAGAAATTTCGGATTTGACGAATACAATGCTCTGCGCCAAATTTAGACATAATTAGGCGTGAGTAAACGACACCACTAATTGATAAAGACTCGTGATAAATTGAAGACGAAAATGAACAGAGGTAAATATCGACGAACGCAGCAAGAATGAGGATATTAAACAGCCTGACAGTAACATGTTTCACCGATAAGAGTTCTGGACGTTTAATTAATTTGTACGTCGAGATGGTCGAACCCCGGTGGAAACACCGAGGTTGCACCTAGCCCAAGTGATGTGATACATCAGGACGTTGGCGCTTGGGTAACAGTGGAATCGAGTGGGGGGATAAGTTTCGGTGATCAGATAAGAGTATGAGTAACGGTTTTAGTGCATTAGATCCTCGTGAAATCGGTGGGGGACTCCTGGCATCCGGCATATTGCAATCTTATAACTCAACTGTAATGGGGTCATATCGCACAGGAAGCATAGGAAATTAGCCGGGAAATGAGGGGTACGTGGATTTTGAGGTGGAGCAGAGTGAAAATCAATGGAGAAGGGATGCGCACTCAGAAAAATGGCTCATCTGGATTAAAAAAATTAGTTGACATTTTTTACTTGTTTCAAAAGAAAGGATTTAATTATATCGAATGAACAATTCATTAATTTCGAAGGAAATTTTTATTAAATTCAAGAAAACAATGCATTTATTCGAAATAAACCAGTTTATTAAATTAAAATGAGCAATTGAATAATTCCAAATAAACACGCAAAGAATATAAAATTATTTTTCTGTACTGACCTTCACTTTTCCTCGTCCGGGGATTGGTATTGGCCCTTCCCCAAACTCGTAAAAGTGAAAATCACTGCGGAAAAATATCGTTCACGACTAAGGCCATGGGATTTTTCGGAATCGTAACAAATTTATTCATATTCACAATTTCACCAGATATCGGCTTAATGCATAAAAAATCAGCTTTCTGACAGTTTAAACAATTTCAATTATTGATTGATAACCAACGAATGTTTAAAAAAATAATAATTCTGTGCAAAATGTAATTTGAATGACGCTGAATATTCATGATTTTTTTTCAAATTTTTATCACGCAATTTAATTAACAAACTTGATGATTGAAAATGGTTGCATTTACAGTGTGAATCTCATTAATGAAGAACATCTCATATTTGCGTCAAAAAAATGCTTCATTAATAAAGAAATATAAATTTACTGACAAAGATTTATGAATAAAAATTTATTAATAATAAAATATCTCCCCCTAGAGAAACACAGGCGAAACACTTTAAAAACTTCAATCCAAATAAACGAGATTTATTTACCTGCGGATAGTCACCGAATTTCGTCTGATAATCGAACACGTAGAGATAGGAATTCCGATGTGATTGGCTGTGCAGATCAGCAGTCCTCGTAGCTGGTGCAACGGTATTGGCATCCCCAAGTGCCTCCAGGGTCTCGTCCCTATTTTATTTTCACAAATGAACGATTCAATCTCCTATTTTTCCACCATCACTACATAATGCTCGTGGAACAATTGAAAAAGAAGAACAAATCTCAAAAGTTGATCGATAAACTCTAATAAAATGTTCCCAACTTTTTAGACTTTTAATTGTTGGTTATGAAGAAGTTGGGGAGGAAGTGAAAATATGAGGATAAAGAGCTCAGAAGGGGAGACGGGGGAGGGAGAAAAGTTCAGGAAATGGATCCTTTTGGTAAACGAGTGCCGCTGGGATTAAGTACCAAAAGTTTATGCCGAGCAATTAAAATTGAACATATTTCCAAAGTTGATTAATGAAAGGGTTGTACCTGATGTTCACTGGGTGTTGTACCGGTCTCTCCCAGTCTGTGTATTCGTTTATTATCGTCGCGAGAATTTCCGCTTGGTGATAGGTGTAGGTATTGCGGACAAATTCACGGAGAATTTTGGTTCTTCTGTCTGCTTCCATTCCGTATTGGGCGTCGTCCGAGGTCAGGGAGAAGTAGGCTTCCGATCGCACTACACCGACCATCAAGTCATACCTGAAAGCAGAGGATTGAGGGATATTTCCTGATATTTTTGTCTTTTATTCCATTATTCATGGCAAATTCAGTAGCGAAGTAGTAAACCAGGTTAAGTCGATTTTGACTTTTGGCTATTTTTTATGAATATCTTGGAATCTAAGAGAGATAGCAAAATTTTGCTCACCACCTTTTTTGTGGAGCCAACTGAGGGTTATAAAAAAGGTCAGGCGTAAAATTTTTGTATCCCTTTTAGATTCCGAGATATTCGTCAAAAACTGGCAAGAAAGTTTTTCTATCATTTTACTGAACTTTCAAGATAACTATAATTATTTTTTACAGATAGCATCATTGAAAAAATTGTAGAAAATATTTCAATTGATTTTCGGAATATTTAGTTACTGGAGGATCTCATTTTGAATATTGCCACTTCCGATCTCGTCAGGTTCTCGAATAATCCAGGAATATCCTTTTCATCAAGAGAATTTTTTTCCCACTGAGAAAATACACTGGAGAAACTAGTCTCGTGTTGTTTCATTTCGTGGGGATATGAGATGCTTTCACGAGCCAAACAACGCCTGTATTTCCAGGATGCACAATCGAAATTCATTACGCCGTTGTGTATGTGGGGAAAAAAAAATTACAAACTGATTCCCAGGCTGAGGGGAAATGAGAGAAAAAACCTGGACTTTCATTTGGTTTCATTAAAACAACAGGCGTCTCGTTGCTTGCCGAGTAAATACGTGGACTACGTGAAATGCGACTGATACTTCATTTCGGATAAAACAGGAGTGTCTGCAATTTCAGTGAATTATACAAGTTCAGTGCATGTACTTCAGCCGATTTTTTCGAAAGCTAAATTCGAAATATTGATTTTTTTTTCGGGGATCAATGCCTGTTTGAGGATCTAATACCATAGATTTTTTAAATGAAATGCAGTTACACTTGAAATTTTTCAATGAATTTTATGAGGAAATAGTGAACAAGTTTACTTTATGGGAAATTGGAAAAATTGTATTGTATTTCAATTGAAATTCTAATTTTCTTTGAAAAAGTCAGTGAGAAAATGAGGGGATTTGTTGGAAATTTTTCTATTCATGTAATTAATATTTTTTATGGAAACTAGGGGGCTACGCCCCCTGCTCGTTCTGTTCGCCAATCCCCATATGACCCTCACGATCCTTATTCTGACCCTTAATTTTGGAGTCTTAATTTCGAGTTCCAAATTTTCATCACCAAAAATCGATTTGGATTTTTATCATTTCGAGAGATTGAGACCCTTATTTTGACCCTTAATTTGGCCCATATGACCCTTACTCTGACCTTCACGGCCTTTATTCAGAACCTCGTGACCCTTATTCTGACCTTCGTGACTCTTATTCTGGCCCTCATGACCCTTTATCTGACCCTCATGAGTCTTAATCTGACCGATATGACCCTTACTTTAACCTTCATTGCCCTTATTCTGATTTTTATCAGCCTTATTCTGACTATGGCCCTTCTTTTGACCCTTGTGACCCTTAATCCAACCCATAAGACCCTTATTCTGACCTTCATGAGCCTTATTTTGACCCTCTTAACCCCTATTCCGACCCTTATGACCATTATGTTGACCTCCGTGACCCTTATTTTAACCCTTATGACCCTTAATTTTGGGGTATTTATTTCAGGTACCAAATTTTCACCACCAGAAGTCGATTGGTATTTTTATAAGATAGAGAGATGAATCAATTCATAAATTTATGTGAATGAATATTCAAAAAATTAAAATTAAATTTACGTGAATGAATATTCCTCGCCCTCGGCTCGGGCTGCGATCATATGAGCTAGAACAGTTTTTTTAGGCAATGACAAAAATCTGCTTTATAGTGACTATCGCCGCAATGTGTAATCTCGCGCAACGAACCCGCAACGAGTCGATCGCGAGATTGGACTTCTACCAGGGATTGTTCACAAAATTTTTCATCACGCTGTAACGAAAAGTGAACTTTTCGGCACGCTCCGCGTGCCTAAAAGTCCAATTTCCGCCACATTGTGATGAAAAATATTGTTCGTAACTCGTGAAAAAATGTTTTTTAGCTCGTGGGATTATATCACTCGCCTTCGACTCGTGATATAAACCTCCCACTCGCCAAAAAACACTTTTTTGCACTCGTTACGAAATATACTATTATGAATTTCCATGATCTGTCATTCAAAATTAATCACTCCCCTCTCAGCCCCTAATTGCATCCCTCAATTCTCAAAACTAATCATAATGAATTCAATTACACTATCAGAATCTTCAAAAACTTGTACGCTAAAATTAATACAGAAGTGGTGGAGTGCACATACTTCGGAAAATTACTCTCAGCTACTAAACTCGTGAATGGTGTGCATTCGCCGACCGGTGTAGAGGGGCAGGGGCCGGGGAGGGAGTGGGGGCGGAGAGAGGCGGAAGGGGCAAACGTCCTCGGGGTGTACTATGCGTAATTACGAATATTATTTACTGCATTTTTTCCGTAATTAAACATTCAAAATATAAACTGCGTCAATTTATTGGTTCACTGATAACTGTTGCATTTTCAAACTCATGTCGATGCTTTTTTTTACGATATAAAATATCCGAGTTTTTCCATTTGTAGGTACAATCAGAATTTATTAATCCCCGGATGGAAATATTAAATATTGACGATTGAAAATTTTATTGAGTTCATGACGAGTTGAAAATTCAACAGTGAATTGTCAGTGAAAAAAAATTGTCTTTATTATCGTGTTCATCCGATCTTTCTGGAAATTAAAAATTCAAATATGACCGGAATATCATGAATAGGGATATTGCTCACAATTTTTTTTTGTGAAGAAATTATTTAAATGAGACCTTTTTTTAACTAGAGAAAAATTTAGAAAAATATCAAGCTTTCGAACAAATCGACTCAGAAAAGTTATGTGACGGTATCCCAGGTAGGAATTGACGAAAGTCGACTTTCCCCTAAAAAATCCAAGATGACACTTTGGCCCCAGGTGAAAAAACAAATTTTTATTTCGACATTTCTGGCGCCTCCGAGTGTTTCATTAGCATCAGAAACGTTAATCGATATAAAAATTAAGGAATGTAATTGAAACTAACTTTCATTTTGGGAAATTCACTGAAAACGATTCTCGCTTGCGGATTGCGTAAAATGTTCCGTAATTTTTCTTGAATATTTCTCTCCGTGTGGAAAAAATCCGTGATTCCATAAAATTTCCTACAACCATATTTAGTTAATCTTAACGAATGGATTTGGTTGGAGACGAGGGTCTATTCGGTCTCACCAAATGTTCATTCGAAAAATCCAAATACCTCCCCCCCCTTTGCCGCGGGTGAAAATTCAAAGTGATCCCGTAACGGATCACTCGGCTGACAGTAGGCACTCGTCATTCTACAATTATGACATCATTCTTCTTATAGTTGAGACATTCTTGTTAATTTATTACGTTTAATTTTGTATCATTTCACTTGAAGTTTCCTCTGACTCATGACTCGACACCGGTAGACTTGTTCAATTATAGAGAACTGTAATATCACACGCATGTTCCTAATCATGTCTGTAATATTCTATACTCTGTATTTATTAATAGATTGAAACCCTGTAAAATACTTAAGCTGTCCTCAGGGGGTGACTGTTACCCCAGGACATGGTCTTAAAGCTCAATAAATAAATAAACAATAAATTGTAAATAATTATATAATTATTTCCCGCGTAATTTGCACACTCGTTGAGCCACTTTCCCCTAAAAAACCGGCTTTATCTCGTTCAAGCAGCATGAGAATGCTCAACATTAAATTCAAGAGTGTTTCTCTCTATTTATTTATCATTCACTCTCGCATCACGGCATTTGCAAAGCAAGGGTTCCCTCTACATTTTCCATCTCAACCCCCCCCCCCCCCC
>NW_021680371.1:2483070-2500832 GCF_001412515.2 Diachasma alloeum | reverse complement strand
CCCCCCCCCTCTCCCCTCGCCGCTTCACCCACCTCCCTTTTTTCCACGTGTGCACTCTCTCTCCCTCTGCGTTATATATTTTTTTTCACCCCCGAGTTTTTTTTCTCACTCCGAGACTGCGTTGAAAACCCTGTGGTTAGTTAATACGCCCTGTTTAGCCGCATAACGAGATTCTCGTTTGGTTTTCACCTATTCAGCACCATGTTTCCGCTATTGCGTGAAATAGGCTAGAGTCGCTCAAACGACAGGTGAAAAAAAAATGTGAAAGAGAAGTTTTGAATATTTTTTTTTCGTGCGCATAGTTCCGATCTAGCCGGTGCGGCTGGCTGAATTCCCCGGGGGGACCAATGGGGGCGGAGGGTGGAGAGGGGAAGGGGTGAGGGGGAGAGGAAAAAATGTTCACGCTGGCGTTAAATTTTTTGACCGCAAAACCGTTGAAAATAACTCATCTCTCGGCGCGCCAGCCAGTGTGTGACGTACATCTCGTTATTTCGCTGAGGCCCTTTATCCCGCTTTTTCCTGGGGGAAATAATTCATTCCCCGGCCTCAGCATCCATTCTGTAATATTTACAGTCAGTTTGTTTATCAAAACATGAAGAGGGATATTTCTACGATTTTTGGAGCTAGAATTGGGGGAGAATAGTCGGGGGTTGGAGGTTGTTCGTGGATTTTTTGGTTGATAATCGAGAATTTTGGTGGTTTATTTTAGGTGGGATTTTTTTTACTTTGATTGTTTATTTATCTAACAATTTTGGGGAATTCAATTTTTTATCTATTCAATTCAATTTATTTTATTAATTTTTCATTATTTAATTGAAAGTTGCTTTTTAATCCTGTTGCACTTTACTTATTATTTTGGTTACGGATTTTTTTAGTTTGATATTTATTTATCTAACGATTTCGGGAAATTTCCTTTTTGATTTATTCAATTCAATTTATTTAATTGCTTTTTCATTGACTTGAGTTTTATTATCCTGTTGAGTTTTATTAATTATTTTGGTTAGGGGTTTTTTTGTGTTGCAATTTATTTATCCAACGATAAATAAATTTCATTTTGTTTCGGAAGATAAATTTTTGATTTATTCCAGTCAATTTATTTAAGTACTTTTTTTAACATTGAATTAAGAGTCTTTTTAAAAATCCCGTTGTCCTCTATTTACTTTTTTTTATCGTAATTACAATCAAAATTAGATGTTTGAACTCTTCATTATGGGCGTGTGTTCCATGAATTTGAAGACCTCTCATGAAATTTCATCTCATCAACGAAAAAATGGTAATTTATCCAATTTTCCGTCTTAATCTGATACGAGAACCCCCGAAAAAATCTCATCTCAGCTCTGATCTAAAATTCCGCTCTTGACTTTTTCATTCTCAATTTTCAGAAACGCGAATGAAGCATCAGATGAATGAATAAATTTTCGGCTCGATCCCCATATCAAGGCTTGATGTTGGTATTCAAAGATTAAAATTTAATTCCAATCGAACGGTCTTCTATTCATTTCTCACTTTCAACTCATTTCATACTAATAAAAAAAACTCATCTCATAGTTTTCTGATGAATTTCTATTTTTCTCATATTACAAATTCGTATTATCCAGGGGTTAATTACATTCGAATCTAGTGATAGCATAATTATGAATGATTTAATTGATTACAGTTAGTGATAAAGGTCATAGGAGGGTCATAAGAGTCGTAAGGGCCAAGAGGGTCAAATGAAAGTAATAAAGAGAGATATAAGGGTCAGATGCCATTGACTAAATGACATTAAAAGCTTATGTAGGTCATAAGGGTCAAACGTCATTGAATAAACATAATTGAGAGTTTGTAAGGGCCATGCGGGTAAAATAAAGGTCATAGGAAGACCGCTAAGGGCCGCATAAGGGTCATGAGATTCATATAAAGGTCACAGAAAGACCCATAAGGATTGGATAAGGGTCAAAACTCATTGGATAAATATATTTAAGGGCTTATAAAGGTCATGAGGGTCAAGTGAGAGTAATAAAAAGAGATCTAAGAGTCGGATGTCATTGAGTAAATGTCATTAAGAGCTCATGAAGGCCATAAGGGTTAAATAAAGCGTTAAAAAAGAGTCATAAGAGTCAGATAAGGGTTCAATGTCATTGAATACACACAATTATGGGTTCGTAAGGGCCATGAGGGTCAAATAAAGGTCATAGGAAGACCCATAAGGGCCGCAAAAGGGTCATGAGGTTCACATAAAGGTCATAGAAAGAACCATAAGGATCAGATAAGGGTAAAAACTCATTCGATAAATATATTTAAGGGCTTATAAAGGTCATGAGGGTCAAGTGAGAGTAATAAAAAGAGATCTAAGAGTCGGATGTCATTGAGTAAATGTCATTAAGAGCTCATGAAGGCCATAAGGGTTAAATAAAGCGTTAAAAAAGAGTCATAAGAGTCAGATAAGGGTTCAATGTCATTGAATACACACAATTATGGGTTCGTAAGGGCCATGAGGGTCAAATAAAGGTCATAGGAAGACCCATAAGGGCCGCAAAAGGGTCATGAGGTTCACATAAAGGTCATAGAAAGAACCATAAGGATCAGATAAGGGTCAAATTTCACTGGATAAATATATAAGGGCCATGAGGGTCAAACAAAGGTCGTAGAAAGAGTCATAAGGGCCAGATAAGGATAAAACGTTATTGAATCCAAGTCATTCATATTCATTCCTCGGAATTCAATAACATTTAATCCAGGAATCTCGTT
Source organism: Diachasma alloeum (assembly GCF_001412515.2). Classification (NCBI taxonomy): domain Eukaryota; kingdom Metazoa; phylum Arthropoda; class Insecta; order Hymenoptera; family Braconidae; genus Diachasma; species Diachasma alloeum. The sequence goes on along the minus strand of NW_021680371.1, from coordinate 2,498,102 downwards.
CATCATCAAAGAATCAAAGGCACTCATTCTAGTCAACTATTTTTATCCCTTTTGAGTGTACTTTTTTTTCAACCACCACCCGAGAGTATTTGGCCACACAGCCCGGGATATTCAGTAGTCGTTGCTCTGTGCGGCTAATTTCAGTTCCGTTTACTCCGGCTGCACAAGAGACATTTTCCACTCTCTCCATTTCTGTGTCTCTTCGCCCCTACCCGCACTCTAACCATTCTGGTAATGGGGCTTATTAACTTTTACGACAACCAACGCGAGATACTTCCAGATACTTTTGTCGAGGCTTTGGCATTAACCGGCGGAACAACCCTTGGGGATGGTGAAAAAAATATATATATATAATGGGGGGAGAACACTCGGGTGAGATGGTTACGGCCTATGACAATATTTCGGTTTTTGTTTCTCCGGGCAAATGACGGCAGTTAGTTTCCATCCGCTGTTCGGTCGTAACAGTTCCGGGGATATTTCTCTTTTTCAATTTTTGCTTTTGGATTATTTTTATTTTCATAGGTTTTTCATCTTTATTTTGATTTGTTATCACTGAATGTTGCTTCCACTTCCTGTTTTTTTTTGCATCTCTTAGTTTAATATCAGAATTATTTTCATGCAAATAATGAAAAATAATATGGGGTGTTGTTTTTAGCTCGTGGTTTTATCGGAATGGTTTATTTTAGAAGTGAAGGAATATCAGGCAATTATGCAATAGCAGGATTGAATTTCCAGGATACAAAATATGGGTTTCAGCGTCCATTTGATTTTTAGTTCGATTTTTCTTTTTGTGTTGTTATTGTTTGAAGATAAAATTAATTGTTTTATTCATATAGCTGAGTCTTGGAGAAATATCTGCGAATCTAAGGGAGATAATCAAATTTTTGTTATGACCTTTTTTGTAGCCCTTGCTTCGCTCTACAGAAAATGTTTTGACAAAAATTTTGCTACCTCTCTTAGAATTCGAGATATTCATTGAAAACTGGCCGATAGTTAATTTTGCAATATATTGACATTTCCCTCTTATAAATGAATAATACAAATTGTTTGCAAAATAGTGCAAATTGTTTGCAAAATAGTGGATAATTTTTTATGAGGTATCAAAAAAAATTTGATTTTTTCACATCTAATGAAAAAAAAAATCAAATTTTAATCTTTGATTACAATGGAAATGTTGATTTTCACATAAGACACTGGGTTAAATCCTGATTTTTAAACATTTCTTCTTTGAAAAACCAAAACGATAATTAAATTGAGAAAAAAAATAGAATTCGGAATCTAATCGAGTCTTCTGCAATTTTTTGCAGTTTTCAATAATTTTTGAATTTACCGGAAGGCGGGAGCTACTTTAAACCGTTTTACCACTTCGCTACTGAAACGTCTCATGAGAACAATTACTACTACGAAAATTATCATGTTTAGGTGGAAAAATTCTTTTTTCTCTACCCGTAAATTAATTCAATACGACAAAAGAACTCTTCAGGGGAACATATAATTTCCCAACAGAACTAATTTCGCATCAATTTCTCTGAAAGCCATCACCAAGAAGTAAACGACAGCAAATAGTTAGTTAATTTTCAATTCACCGGTTGTTTTTCTTCCATCAATTTCCTTTCAACACTTCTCCGTGATTTCACCACCTTTTTACTCGGTTCGTCTGACTAAAAGCCACCTCTACCACTTGAATTCTCCAATCTCCTTCTCCCGTAAACTCCCACGTGTTTATCCATCAACAGACCCCGCACCACTCGATCTTAACGACTTAATTAACGAGGATAAACTATCATGCTGTTATAAACCGAGCTAGTGTAATTTACACGTCAATCAACACATCGAATGCCGAGACAATGGTACCGGGGAGAGACTCTATTCGACTCGTCTGGCATTATAATATATGATTTTGAACATGTTCATCAACGGGTTTAATTGGTGTCGTCTGTTCATACATTCCCGTGTCTATTGACAGAATAATCATGAATGCTTGAGTCAACCTCATAGAAATGTTGAATATGAATCTTCATTTGAAATTGTTCGGGTCATTTCAACAGTATTTTCGTTGGATGTTAATGAACTCGTGCAAAATCAATTGACAAAAAATCAAATTTTAACACACATGAACAACTCAATTTCAATGTCAATATATGAAAAGAATTTGATAAAACATTCAAAACTATTCATTAATGTTTCATTACCCATTCCTTTTTTTAATGCATTTATGAGTATAGGAAATTTAATACATTTGAAATTTGAATGAAGAAAACAAAGTTTCTCGCAAGTAACTGAAGTCATAGATTAGCGCGCGCGTTCGCTTTAATAAATACAAATAATGACACATGCAATAGAAAGATCAATGACTCCTCACCTCGATAGTTTCGCTATGACATCCTTCCTGAGCAATATATTATTGAGTGTATTAATAGTATCAACTTGTAGCGTATAATCCTGATCTTCCGGATCCCCAGGGTCAATGACAACACCATCTATACTCGGTCCGAATGCCGGTGCAAATGCCAGACCCTTGACTGGCACTGACATTATACTCTCCAATGATACATCTCTCAGGCATCGCAGCAATGACTGGGGATCGTGGGCAACCTGTGGGCAGAGAAATAAAATCCCATGGAGAATGAAAACGTCTGAGATATGAGATTACTCCGGTAGTTTGCATCGGATTTAGCTTTAAACCACCCGGGGATTCCCTGCGAAGAATTTACGGGGAGGGAGAAAAACATCCCAAATAGCTTTTTAAATGCACTGGCACGATAAAGTGAGTGCATTAAGCAAATTTATAGGGGATATATAGAGATGATTAATGGAATGCATTTTGTAATTGATGAGATTGATTATTTGAACCAAAGGAATCATGTTTTTTGATCATTTTGTTTTATTTGGGATTTTAATCGAATTGCATTCTTTATTTTGAATTTTTTCATTCATTTCAATAGGGTTTTCACTGTAAATTAACAAACTCATGTATTTATTTCAATAAAAATGTTTTCATTCGGTGGAATAACAAATTTATTGAATTCAAATGAAGGATTTAATTGTCTTTGCTTCGACACATTTGTTCACATTTAAGAAATAATTTATTTGATAATTCATTAAAGTAATTTCTCTGGATGAGAAGAAATTTTCAATTCTATATACACGATTGATTTCAGTGTTGTCTTGAGGTGCTTTGATTTATGGTCAACTGTGAATGTGTTTTCTTTCCACGAAATTTTTGTTTTCTCAAGACAAACATGTCAAATAGCTTTTTAAATGCGCTGGCACGATAAAGTGAATGATGATTAATGGAATATATTTTATAATTGATGAGATTGATTATTAGAACTAGAGAAATCATTTGTTTACATTTGAAAAATAATTTACTTGATGATCCATTAAATTAATTTCCCTGGATGAGGAGAAACGAATTTTTAAGTCTACGCAATTGATTTCAGGATTGTCTTGAAATGCTTTGATTTATTGTCAATTATGAATGTGTTTTTTCCCCCGAAATTGTTGTTTTCTCAAGACAAACATCTCAAATGGCTTTCTAAATGCGCTGGCTCAATAAACTCAGAGATGATTAATGGAATACATTTTATAACTGATAAGATTGATAATTAGAACTAGAGAGCTCATGTATTTTAATCAAATAACATTTTTTATTCGAAAGTTCTTCACCAATTTCAATAAAAAAATTTCATTTCATGAAACAAATAATTTATTTAATTCAAATAAAATATCATTACATACTAATATTCTTTATTTGGATCGGGGACACATTCGTTTACATTAAAAAAATAATTTGTTTACTGATTCATTGAATTAATTTCACTGGACGTGAAAAAAATTCAATTGAATTCTATCAAATTGATTTCTCCAATATTTCTAAAGCTAGGGGGGCAAAATGGGTCTTATTTTCTTTTCAATTTCCATGAAATTTAACAATTGAAGTCAATTTCCGGAGACAGTGTGGCTTAAAGAGAGCCCAAACAATTTTTTGTACACCCCCTGGTAAAATTGTAACCCATAATATATGATTCTCAATTCAGTATGAATGAAGATTGAAATATATGTGTATCGATTGAGGCATCCAATTCACCAGCAACACGAAAATGCGAGCTGAATAAGCTAAGCGCCAGTTGGAGATCGTTCGTATGCACTCTGCTGCTACCCCTGCAATTCAACTCCCTTTTTCACTATTGCCTCTCCATTTCCCCCTCGCTTCTTCGCCCACCACAATTCCCTCTTGCGTCCTCATCCCTCATGAGTACCGCGAAAATCCGATGAATGGCAAACGGGGGGAGAAATCAATCCTCTGCATATCTGTGCGTATTCCCGTAGAATACCAGAAACATCTCTATCGTTATCGCGACGCCGTGATATTCGCGATACAACCCTTCATTATTCCCCTCCGCCCACACCCCGCGATGTCGTGAGGTGCCATGATTCATTGTTAACTACTGCAGTTTTTATTTTGATTCAACGTTTGTTCATATTACAAAAAAATTGTAGGGAAAGCTTTTGTCTTCATGTAGCACATTATTTTTTTATTGAATCATATTTCTTTTTTAATTAATTGTGTTGATTTTTTTTTGGAAATTATTGCACAAATCAAATGATAGAATGACGCTGTCTGCATTATCTTGAATTTTTTATGTATGTACCATGTGTAAATTACATACATTTTTGTGTAAAAACGCTCGATTCCATTTGTTCATCTATTCATTATTCCTCTTGTTTTATTTCACGACAGAGAGGTTTGAAACGAAATGGCTTTGAAAAATTCAAACAACAGGCTGATTGGGTTAAAAACAAAGTAATTCTCTCGTCTGTTCCACACTTCGTTGGGCGTTGACACGAGCGTTTCGACATCCAACTAATCGCGTCATTCAATCGTTATTCCAGATTGATTCTTCGCCATTTCAATCGAGTTCGTTTTCGTGAATTTAGATACTTCACACCTACGGGGGTGCGGTACGACCCCCGCTGGCTGATGAAATATTGATGCGCGACGAGATTCGTTGAGTAAAATCTCGAGATAATTCGGTTTAATTTGAATTTGATGGGGTGTCGGGTAATTTCGAGACGAATTAGGGAAAGCGATTTCCCGTTCGCACGTTTGGTTGAGTAAGTGGCGAGGGGGTAATCGATTACACAGGATTACGGGTCCGATTACAGCGATTTCACGGTGAAAAATGATTATGAGTCATTCAGTGGATTGGATGAATGTAATGGAATGGATGTCAGATGATTAAATTCCTCTGAAAATCTTCAATAACTCACCGATGAGCAGTTGAGATGCTTAGCAACCTGCATAGCATAATCCGCAGCTCCTCTGACGAGTGCCCAAGGGGAGAGTGCACTTCCCGACATGAGAATCCCCCGATGAAACAATAGGCCTGCAAAAAAGAAGGAAAAATCGTCGTTAAAACATCAAAAACCCAGTTTAACGTGTCAAAGAATATTCTTTATAGCCTCCAGAGCACCAGTTAGTTGATCGACATGACTAACAAGCGAGAGCTTGTTGGAAATTTGGCTATCAACAGATTCTAAGACTTCACTTCAGACGGTTGAATTGTGGTGATTTGAAGATTTCAGCTGCTCAAATTGCCTCATCTTCATCGATGATTTCACTGAAAATATGATGATGTTATCTCAGAGCATTGGTTTAGAACAAGAAGCGAGAAATTCAGACATCTGTCAACTTCAAACATCCATAGGTTCTGAGGATGTGTCACAACAAGGGTTTTGTGACAATAATACAAACGAGGTGCATGTAAATCTAGTTATTTGAAAGGAATGTGCATGTTTGTTCAGGGTTTGGTGATTTGGCTGAAGGACTGTGACCTTTTTGCCTTGTGGAAGTAGTGGAAGAATATTTCAGACAGGTTGCCTTGCAAAAGAAAAAGAAAAATCGTCTTTAAAACATCAAAAACCCAGTTTAACATTTCAAAGAATATCCTTGATAGCCTCCAGGGCACCACTAAAATCCAACGAACAGGTGTGAGGCCTGCGGAGATCTTCGCGGTTGATTGAACGCCGCGTCGCACAGTGAGCAGGCTTGAACTCCCAGCCATTTGGAATAATTAAGACGACAAGGAGTTGAAAACGACGACGTTGTTGGAAATTGTGGGGTACATCGTGGTGTGTGTGAGGTAACAACGGCTGGAGATTTTACCGAGACCAGTACAATTACCGCCTCTTTCTTGTTGCCACTCAACACGTTTCCTCCATCGCTCACATAAACTCAAGTTTTGGTGGAATACCTCTTGGGTCACCCCATTGTGCTGGCAAAGAATGGTGGAATGACGTAATTTTTTGACGGCGAGATTACTCATTCAATTCTTTCACTGACCTCATTCTGACATTAACGGAGTCTTAATTTTCCTTTGGACAATTATGCTGTTGTGGGTAGGAAGTAATTTTGGTCTCTATGTAGCACAAAGGATTTCTGGAGACTGAAATTTTTCGAAGGCATAGGACTATTGATAATCAGCTCTTCGTTCGCCATCCAAGAAGCATTCAAACAGAAGGATCAGACATTTTTGATATCTTTCTCACGTCGACACATCATGCTGTTGTCTGCAGAGAGCAATTTCCCTCTCTATGCAACACAAACGAATCTCTGGAAATCGAAATTTCCCGGACTGCCGCATCTATCGACAATCAGCTTCTGATCTTCAATCAATTAATCACAACTACCAACAATATAAACGCTCAATCCCTCTCCTTCAATTATCCTCAGTCTTCATTCGTCATCAAGGAGGCATTCAAACACATTCAGAAATTGGATATTTGTCATGGTCCGATAGAGATTAATTCCCCATTCGAGTATTACGTTTCGACGTGACTACCTCGTCCTTCCGATACAGCACCAACTGACGATCAACAGCCTGAAACCCCCTTTCGTAACACACCCACCTCCTGTACGATGTACCTCCACCCCCCACTGTCTCACCGTCGTGTTGCCGTGATGGTATTGAACCCCCTCGCCCTCCGCCCTGCTCTAAAGCCAAACAGAATCAGTATTAGGAACGATCTATACCGCAGCTAGCATTTGCATTGCGGGCAATTTCATCGTTGTTCAATGGCTAGGCGGATGGAGAGTCGGAGGTCATCAAAGTTGAATATAACGAGTAACCGAAACGTTTGCACGGTTTTGTCACAACAATGGTGTGTAATTCAAGCAAGGGGCATGTAAATCTGGCTATTTGGGAGGGATTTGCATTTTCGTTGAGGGCTTGGTGATTTGGCTGGAGCATTCGAATCTTTTTGGCTTTTGGAAGTGGTGGAAGGGTATTTCGAGAGGACTGGTGAAGGATTGACTTGTGGTTGGTTGAATATCTCATCGAATGATGATCTGATCTTGAACAACAATGTTATTGATGAGGTAACGATGCTTTCTGCGAGGATTAAGTCACAGAAACGACTGAGAAGCGAAAGCCGTTTGGAAATTTGGCCATCAACAATTCCAGGACTTCACTTCAGACGGTTGCTTTGTGGTTATTTGAAGATTCCACCCAATTAAATCATGTCATCTTTATTGAGCATTTCACTGAAAAAATAATGATCTCGTCTGAGAGTATTAGTTGATAACAGGAACCGGGAAGTTCAGCCTTTCTTAACTTCAAACATCCACAGGTTCTGAGGATTGAACAACGAGTAAACGAAAAGTTTGTACGGTTTTGTCATAACAATGGTGTGTAAGTCAAGCAAGATGCATGTAAATCTGGCTATTTGCGAGGGGTTTGGATTTTCGTTGAGGGTTTGATGATTTGGCCGGAGGATTCGAACCTTTTTGGCTTATGGAAGTGGCGTAAGGGTATTTCGAAGGCGTTGGTGGAGGATTGACTTGTGCTTGGTGGAAAATCTCATCAAATGAATTCTGATCCTCAATATAAAATGTTGTTGATGAGGTGACGATATTTTCTGAGAGGATTAGTTGATAGAAACGATTGACAAACGAAAGCCATTTGAAAATTTGGCCACCAACGAATTCTAAGACTTCACTTTAGACGGTTGACTTGTTGTTATTTGAAGATTCCGGACAATCAAATCGCCTCATCTGTACTGAGCATTTCACTGAAAAGATAATGATCTCGTCTGAGAGCATTAGTTGACAACAAGAAGCGAGCAGTTCAGTCGTTTTACACTCCAAACATCCATAGATTCTGTGACTTCAGCATTATTGAAGTTTGACGTGACGCCAATTCACAGTATGCGCAGTCTCTGAATATCAACTTCGGTCAAGACATAACTTCAAGTGAATGTACCTAACTTTCCACCAACCAACGTGATCAATATTGCAAGTGTTTCGACAATAAGGCCTTTGCAATTGTTCTGCGACGTGAAGGGAACGTTTCCAAAGCTACAGTATTCCATGGATCTTCTATGATTTGATAGCTGGGTTGGGGTGCAATCCCTTCGACTGCGAATGCGTTTTCCACACGGTGGGATTCAGCCTTTTCGACGTAGCTCCAGAACCGTAACCTTTGAATTAGAAGATATCATCAAACGAAATGGACCAGTCAGTTCATCATCACGATAATCTTTCCACCCTCACGTTCATCTTCTCTGAGTGAAGTTAATTCACACGATACCTGGATGGTCTAAACTATCCTCCCCTTGAATTTAAACTCAAGCCACAAGTCTTCTCGCCTCACACGATTATGTTCGACACAGGACAAATGATTCTGCCCTCGTATTCGTGCTCGCTCATGGATACCCGTCTGTGGCCACCAACATATTAGGGTTTCGTTGCAATACAAGATGAGGAATAAAGGGAGTGAAGGGATGAGGAAGCAAGCTTGCGTCCTAGGGTGTATATACCCGAAAATACACTGAGGCCAGTGATAGGAGCCAGAGGAGTAATAGTCTCATGCTGGTGTTGGTGGACTATAAATTACACCCGAGGAAATCGCTTGACCCGAAGCCACATCTAGTCACGTTTCCCTTGAGAACTACCCAAGGAATTATCGTCTCAACTACCCCTTGACACTCTTGATCTATCTCAACTACTAACCCCATTTAAACTATAGTGGATCTGAGATTCGAGAGATGAGCACTGTCGATGTTTGAAGTTGACGGTTGAATATTCCAAGATGGTGGAGTTACCTAGACACGTTAATCTTACTGGGGTCATTTCACAGTTCGTGATGACAGCTGTATGATACCACAACCATCTCGTTTTCGATCGATGAGTGAAGTTTCACACTTACCCAATGACCTTATTCCCAACGAAAACCAACAGTGAAGGAAAAATAAAGACTGAAAGCAATTTCCGCGTGCTCTTTCTCTCTCTCATTTCTCTATTTCTTCCCCAGATTCAACATTCAACGGAAACGCTTTAGCACTTTTGTCCATCGATTTTCTCCGGTCGACGATAACCCCCGGGCCAACGACAACTTGAGGACAGAAAAACCTTCGTGAAGGGAAAACGGTGAAAGGGGAAACAGAGGTGTGTTGTTAGTAAAGGGTAAAGTGAGAGATCCCGAGATCGTTCTTCCCTGTTTCTTCACTTCCGAGACATGCTGGGGAGACGCCGGAAGTTGCGCACTGGGATGAACAACAATAAAACTCGGAGGGGGAGTTTTTCAGGGAGTAAGTAGTCTTATTGGAGTCACAATTTTTGCTCGAAATTTTGTTTTCTCATTTATTCTTTATCATCACCTCTCCCAAAAGCCTCGCCAGTGAAAACACCCGGATGGGAAAACGTCAAAAAAATATATGTCTCAAAGTATACTTTTTTCCGTGCGAGTGTTGACAGCTTTCGTGGTGCACCATTCAACATTTTTTTTATCATCATTCTCCTCCTTCATATATTTTTACCACTTTATTTTCCCTTGCCTCCATTTCCCTCGACAACCACTTCTCTTTTTTTCCTGCGGGTTTCTCCGTTTTTTCTTCCGCCGTTCTCAAGCTCATTTTCGCCCCAGTACCATAGCATCTAAATCAGGTACTCCAATCTCGGATATTCTCGTGGTCAATTTTACCCCTTCTTTTAGCTACAACCATTTTACCACTTTTCTCACAGCCTTTCTAACGTCCTGATTCCACCCAGGAGAGCCAACGTGACCTGGCGTTAATTATTCCTCGGGCTAACTTTATAAATATAGGAAAAAATGCACCAGCCCTGTGAAACTCGTGAGGTTTTTTGTTCTCCATTGTTTTTTGGTTTTTCTGGTGAAGAAATCTCGGATAAATGAGGCATATGGGATGGAATTGGGTAATCTTCTCTTTGTGTTCTCGATTACTTCTCCTTCATTTCTTTTTGAGAGCTACATCACTCAAAAAACAATGACTTACAAATGACTTCATCCATTTTGGTTTGAGAAAAATCCCATTGCCAATATTTTCTTGTCACTGACGCCCATAAAGCGTGCCTCGGTCAATTTGTAGACCAATAAATGGCGGATTACGAGTCAGCCAATAAAAGAAAGAGGTTTTGAGACAATAAAAGGGGCCCCGAGCTATAAAAGTTTCGACCAAGACAACAAGTAACCCTGGAGCCCAGGAAAAGAGGTTTAACGTCAGATTTTCAAAAAGGCGAAGTAAAAATAGCGAAAATTAGATGATGAGAAAGATAATCTCACCAATAGCATTTATTTCAATTCAAACAAAACTTGATTTCCCACTCATCATTTTATTCAGTAACGTTTCTGCATAAAATGATTGTCTGTGGTTGCCCCTGGGTCGGTAAATCAAAGTTACCGACTGCCATTGGTGCACAAATGCCGCCGGGAGCGCTGCGGCGTCCCCACTCTTCGACATTTCCCCCACTACGTTTTAGAAAGGTATAAAACGAGAAGCAGAGCAGTGAAACATCAGTCATCGAGCTCAAGAGCTGCTAAACATGAAGTAAGCTTCGAGACCACACTGAGGAACAATTTATGTTAAATAAATTTGTTCGAGACATGAATTCAACTGGAGATGGTGTATAGGATTTTTTAGCGTTCGCTTGTTTGAAAAAAATTTGTTGGACAAGAATAAATTTTTTTTCAATGAACTGACTCACCATCAGGCACAGCTTGACTCGTCATAAGAAAATTGACACAGGCAGCCCCAGTCCCATGACCAATTAACGTGACATTCCCAGGGTCACCTCCGAAGTACGCGATGTTCTCTTGGACCCAGTGCAGCGCGGCGATCTGATCCATCAGACCGTAGTTTGCTGGCGAACGCAAGTGCGAATCTGTGTTGGCGTTCAGGAACCCTGAAATTATAATTTTTCGTCAGTTGTTCAATTTTATTCTTCGCGGATAGTCAGCGTTTCGAGATAGAAATGAGCAGACGAGACGAGATGGAAAAAGTTGGTCGAGAGAACGATAGAAATGAGACTAGAAACAACACGTTCATGTTTTCTGACCGTTACTTTTTACTCTCATTTCCTTTGACCCGTATATTTTCTGAACCTTATTTTTCTGACTTTCATATTTCCTGACTTTTATTCTTTCCGACCCTTATTTTTCCTGTTATTTTTTTCGTGTGGGACGAGACGAGACATGAGAAAAAATATCTCTTGAATGTCGAGACGAGACAAGAAAATGTCATTTCTCGTTTCGTTTAGACGTTATTATAGATTATTATAGGTTATTATAGGTTAGAAGTTGATAAGTTGTCTGACATATCGATACGCCGGAAAATGATATCTCAATGTGGAAGTTCCATGCAAAAATGGAATTATTATTACTCCTTTGCCCTCAAGCCAAATTCATCCCTCGGGTAATCCCATAAAAAAACCCTGGATTTTTTTCCCTCGGAAATGAAATAGTCAAATTTTGTGCAATCACTCTTCAATCAAATAGCCGTCTCTATTTTTCGATATCGTCAAAGCTGACCAAATATGAGAATTTTTGCTGCAAACGCACTGAGCAAACATTTTTCATTCAGCATTGAAATTCGTTTCGTCATGTGCAGACAGAGGAACTTAATCGGGAACATATTCACCGTCAATTATCGAGGTTTGCAAATATTGTCGAATAGCTTCAAAACATAATATAAAGCCCGAAATTTTCAGTGTTTGATTGAAAAGTTTCAACGGCTAAAAATAAACGTAACATTTTTTCAATTGCAAATAATGCGTTAAATAGGACACTGTTTTTTTATGAACGTATCAGGGGGTTGAATGTGGCTTAACTCGTGTCGTGCGAACGTGAAAACAGAAAGAATAAATAGAATAAAAAATCTAACAACAAACCGTTGAAAAAGGGTGGGTCAATGGACAGGACGTTATCATGAATGTGGATAGTTTGGATGTACACGAGTTTAAATAAACCGGCGGAATTTACTTTACGGCTCGGCGTGGGTATCCTGGTCCACTTGTATTTTTTTGTCCATACAAAAGGCCAGATCTCATCGGTCAATCGATAGCAAACCAATGTTTACGGCCGTCGTAAAGCGTGCGAGAGTGGAAATGTCCTGGGTATTTTTTTTTTGCTTTAGTGCTCGTGGAACAGGCTGGAATTTTGGTTTTCGGGGAATTGGTTATTTATAACTTCATTCGTTTACGAATTTCGAATTGGGGATCAGTTGATTTTGATTGTCAATAAAATAAGAGGTGATGCAGCTTTGAATTGTACTATCTGATAGTTGAGGGTAACTGAGAAAATTGTTAAACATGTAGGTTATATTGAGTATTTATCGCTGCACCGAGAAGAAATAATTACTTTTGCAAAGGAATCATTTTCGTGGGAGAAGATTTATCAGGTGGTCCATTGTTACCTCCAAACACAATACTTACTGATCAGTGATGGCCAATAATATTAGATTTTGACAATATTAAGAAGGATTATCTCCTTACATTGTTTAAATTTTATTGGAATGAGCAAAAACAATACGACCATATTCCTGAACTATATTACTTGATTATTAAACTATGAGGTCACTCTTCCTGGAGAGACTGTCTGTGTGGTCTTACAACGAAACTGCAAACGAATGTTTATTAAATAATATAAACAAATGACTAAGCCTGGAAAGAAAGAACCATGGTGTCGTTGCTATGGGACTCCATCATTCTTTATTCAGTTCTTCGACTGATCTCGAAGTGAGGACACGTCTTAATAAAACTTCAGTTGCTCATATAAAACGTCTTTTATTTAATCTACCTGGCTTCCACGAAACCAATAAATTTTAACTATATTTAACAAATTTTAAATATTATAAAATTTAATAACTAAATTTTTTCGGATTGATGGCGAGTAAAATATTTGATCATATTGAAATGTCATTTTTTAGATAACAAGCTAATTCCAAATTTAGATATTTGACCGATGAGACCAAATACGACCATATTACTGAACTATATTACTTGATTATTAAACTATGAAGTCACTCTTCCTGGAGAGACTGTCTGTGTGACAGGAAATCTTGCAGCATTTTTTCATACGTGTAGTATTGGCCGATGTTCTAGGTAATTTTTACCCAACCTGTCTCGTCGTGCATAAAAATAAAAATGAATACAGATGTTTTTCTCATTGAAAAAATATATTCAATATCTCCCCGTTTATTCTAAACAACGCGACATGCTCTGATAAATGGTCCGCGATATCGACGACGGGTTATAAAACCCATGAAAGAAGACCCCAACGACTTTCCGCAAGCTCAACTCACTTATTTATTTCCAGCGTTCCACAACATTGACAATCCCCCCCCCCCGTAAAAAATCTCACATCTCCACTATTTTTCGTCCTCCATTCTTTATTAGCCATCGATGCGAGATAAATGGAAAATGAAACAATGAGAGAATGGAGTTGGTCTCGATGTCAAGTTTGAAATTTCACTTCCGGCAGTTGCTGTCACAGTTGGCTACACGCAGGCTTCCGCTGTATTTGTCATGCGTCGTGGGAAACTTCCCAGTGGGTCTGTAAAACCGTCATGGGCGGGGGGAGGGTTCAACTGAAATGCAGTGAATTATTTGTCTACCGGAAAATATTCCGTAGTTCGTTCGTTTCCATGAATTTTAAAAAATGCACTTTTCCCCAGTTTCATTGTTTTTTCATGGAATATTCATCTATTCGTTTGATGCGTATTTTTTTCCATCGTGAAAGGTTTTTTTTATTGACATTAATTTGATCGCTCAGCGGGACTGCCATTCGGTGGGAAATAATTGGAGGACCGGTGGAGCATCACTCGAGTGCACGGGGGGAAAAAACAAATCCCGGTGACACGTGCAAGAGGAGGCGGTGGTGAGGAATGTCATGAGGTTAGGGTGACGAAACGGAAGAGCTGAGTGTAATGAGTTTCCTATTGGATTTGGCTTCCTTGGGTGCTGGGGCAGTCGATGGTGCTTTTCACCTCGCAACCTTCATCCTTGTGGAAATTAGGGTGACTCGGAAGGTCCTAGTGGAAATCCAATCTCGCGGTCGACTCGCTGCGGGTTCGTCGTGCGAGATTACATTGCGGCGATAGTCAGATTAACCCGGGACCGAACTGCCGATGCTGTTGAGTCAGTCAAGCCTCGGCATAGAATTGGCATGCCAAGTGTCGGCGAGCCACTCACGGCTAAATGTCGGCTGAAAGTCAAATGCCCATTCGTCGAATCCCAACCCTAGTAGAATTTTCACAGCGCAAAAACGTCGCGGCGGCGCTGGCGCGCGACATTCAATGCTATCGGCATAGGCACTTAGGCTCAATGTCGCAGAATTTCATTCATTTCTTACTAGGGAAATCTCGACCAATAATAATTGGACAAATTTCCCGAGTCGAATAATTGGACCTGACAAGTTCTACTTAGTCCTGACGAGCCCAACTTTTCACTCGACATTATCATCCCGAGTCGAATAATTGGACCTGACAAGTTCTACTTAGGTCTTTCCGTTCAGAACTGGATAGGTCTTGGGAAGCCTCTTCCCAAGTGCTTCCGAGACCTTTCTACCTCTGGTTATGTCCCATTTCAGCACTTGTTAGGTGTAAGCAGGACTTGTATTCAGACTTTCCAAATCCTTGCCGGTCCCCGTAATTCTATGGGCCTATATTAAATCTGCGTTCATATCCCTGTTTACTCATGCGTTATTGAAATAAAAAATGCAATTATTGTTTTTTTT
>NW_021680371.1:2480582-2480935 GCF_001412515.2 Diachasma alloeum | reverse complement strand
TAGCCCGGCGCTTAAATAGTTGGAATCAACGTTCACCCGGCTAAAAAATTCGATTTTGGCGAAAATCCACTTGCCCTGGAAAACCCGAAAATCTGACCCTCCGGCTGGGAGCATTAATAAGCATTGGGTAGGTCACGGGTGCCGACCATCGGCTGACGCTTGGTAACAAATATCAGTCCAATGTTATCAAACCAATGCACGAAGAGAAATATTCAATCAAAATTACCAGAAAAAAGACGTAAAAATTACGTTTCGAAACGTAATCTGGGAGCGAAATAAAATTCAATAAAAAGTGTCAATCGTCACGTAAATTCTACGATCTGTTCCGTAAAAATTACTCATCCGTCCGACGC
>NW_021680371.1:2479429-2480572 GCF_001412515.2 Diachasma alloeum | reverse complement strand
GTTCCGTAATTTTTCCGGAACTTTTCGTAAAAATTCTTAAACATCCAAGAATTTTCATGTTCTGAGGCATAATAAGTCTTGAAGTTTCTGTTAGATTTTACAACTTCCAGAAAAATTACGTGACTTTTTCGTAGTTTTTCGGTGACAGACCCGAAAATTTACTGAACGTTTCAGATTTATTCTCTTATAGAAAAGTAAGTAGTTCCTATAGAAATTCACTCAAAACGATTCTCGCTTGCGGATTACGTGAAAAGTTCCGTAATTTTTCTTGAATATTTCTCTCCGTGTGGCTCGCCGAGGCTGGACCAAGGCCGATTGAGGATAGGCACCAAAGGCGCGGCAATATTGGGCTGCCAGTACTGCCCAATCGTGGCCGTTTGACTTTGCGCCCCCGGTACTGCACGGAGAGAAATTTTTCAGAAAAATTCTAGTGCTAGCACGGGAAAAAAGGCGGCCAGGAAAAAATTCCAGTGTCGGCACTAGAAATTTCATTGCGGAAAACGCGAATTTTTGCCCCGTATTTATGTGAAAATTTCGCAGAATCCCCAGAAATTTTACCAGAAATATCAAAAAATTTTCCCTTAACAGCACTAGAATTTTGCACAGCCGGTGGATTGTGAATTTTTCCAGTACTACTAGAATTGTTCTAGAAAATTTCTCTCCGTGTAATAGGAAGGCACCAACATCGCGGTCGCGATGGCCCTAGACAAAAAATGAATAAGGACGCCCATTCGAATCATTACAGCCCTCCCATTCGGAAGCAAAAAGCCCTCCCATTCTCCGAATAAAATCCGAACGAAGCGTAAAATACTCCACCATAAATCCCGTCCCCTAAACCCCCGAAAATAAAAATTGATATAATACTCACCTAAGATCCCAAGCCTGTAGTTTATCGTTACCACAACGACACCACCATAACTGGCAAGAACAGAGCCATCATACGGGTTACCGCTGTTCCACTCGTAGCTCTCGCCATGAACGAATACCATCACGGGATACCTTCTGCTGGCGCCGTCTCTAGCTCCAGCTGGAAATCGATAAAAATTATGGATGATCGATCGGTAACGCTGACAACGCTCTGAGGGGGTGAGGTTTTTTCGTACCGCGTGGGGCCCGCGGGCTTACAACACGGTACGACGGGCC
>NW_021680371.1:2455964-2479386 GCF_001412515.2 Diachasma alloeum | reverse complement strand
AGAATGCCATTTTTCAACGGCGTCCCATAAACTTTTGACGCCTCGGTAAAGGATTACCGGAGACTTTGCGCCCGACAACGATTCACCGTCGAATCGTCGTCGGCTCTGATACGTTTTCAGGTGAAATATGCGCTATGATAGTCGTTCTTACCGTATGATTGATGGCTCCTCAGGTCTATCGCGCCTGGTTTAAGAGGAGAGTGAAAAAAAAGGTGGATTGAACGGTTTCAGAGTGAGAGATGGTTTATGACTGGCATTTATGCGCGTTAATTTGGGATGAAAAACTCCTTCATTAAGGGGGATCCAACGGTTTATTACTACTTCAATGCGCGGGGAGAAATCGTCATTTTATCGCGGGGTGGGGGGAGAAGGTGTATTGGGTATGAAATTATTTCCTGATTTTTTTTTCTTTTATTCGATTGCTAGGGGGGATCGCTCGATTTCCTCGTTGACTTGGTGCACGGAGAGAAATACTTAGCTATAATACCCAAAGACATTCAAAATTATTGGATATTTCCCGAATGTTTTGTTGCATAGTAACCAGAGGGATCAGTTTTGCAGATTAAAATCTCCAGCGCGCAGCGCTCCCGTCCAATAATTATCTACATAAAAATGATTGGACTGGAAGGGTAAAATTTATTATGTGTCAGGCTAAAATTTATTAATTTTTACTAAATTTCGGGATAGAAATGAGGAAGCAATGACTCATGATACACTTTTATGGAACAGTAGGATAATTTTCATCAAAAATTTCTCTCCATAGACCGACTTGTAGCACAATAAACTATTTTAAATCAACTAAATTGAATAAATTCATAGGAAAAATTCAACTCTGTCTCGTGTATGCTACTTAAATATTAATCTTTTTCATTTGATTCATAATCCGCCTATTCCCAGGTATGAAATACTCCGCATTGTTTGCCTAACGAGAATTGGATCCACCATTTCCTCCGAATGGGCTGTACAAATATTAAGAGTTAAAAAAATAGTTCCGAGGGAAAATCAAACACCGACCGGCGGGCGTAATCGTGCCAAATGGAATACGTCTAACCAAATATTTGAAGCAATCATCATCCCCGGGTAATGGAGTTTATCAATCCAGCGTGATTATCCACATTCTGTGTCGATAAAATATACTCCCCCTAAAATTTAATTTTAACGCATACAAAATAAACATTATTCTTGGTGAATCAGGTTTAAAATGTCGAGGATAATGAGTATTGACGAGTTAATGTACAATATCTGATAAAATATATTCGCATTATTGAATTTCAGGGGCAAATGACGCCGGTAATTCTGTCGATCTCGTCGTATTTTGTGACATCGAAAATTTACAGGAGATTAAATTTTTTAAATTATTGATAAATTATATTATCGACGAGAATATTGCCACGAAAAATGTAGTTTCTGATTAAAGATCATCTCACATACACACATACACTGTCAGAATTTTTTAAAGATTAAGCAATAGTTGCACTTGAATTCTCAATGTTGTGAATTTGAATTCAATTTAAGATCAAATCGTTCCTGGAATCTCTCATTCAGGTTGGAAACTCAGGATAATTGAATTTTTCATGTTAGATTGTCAGTGATATTTCAATCACATCTAGAATTTTCAAATTCGTTGGGGAAATTGAACATCAGATCCAACTGAATTTTCAGTGGATTAAAAATTCAGGGAAATTATTGCTTGAATTTTCAAATTATTTAATAATTTTCATTATTGTGTCGATCTGAAAATTGCAATTCCATTGAATACCTCCTCAAACAATGAAAAGTGAATTTGACATTGACGATCAATTTGTCAGTGACAAACCAGTGAGTGAAGTTTCGAAGTGGTGCTATTGAATTGAAACGAAGTGAGGTTGAAAATGTCGACATATAAACACGTGCATAAGCGCATATAGTCGACGAGGGAAATGGCGGTTTTGGGTGATGCCTGCGTCTGACCCTTATATTACTCTTGAGAGGGCCTGCTACAACCCGGCCTGATACAAAACAGTCATCTTCGAATTCAAATACCCATCCCCCAATTGCCACTTCCCCAAAATTCGCATTATTGAATGTCAGGGGCAAATGGCGCCGGTAATTCTGTCAATCCCGTCATATTTTGTGACAACGAAAAACTCGATTGAAATATATTTTATACCCAATTCAGGTATATTTTTTCCGCAATGCTTCCATTCACAATCAAAAATCAGGAAATATCCCTGTTCTTCCCGATGTGATCACCTCCTCAAACAATGAAAAGTGAATTTGACATTGACGATCAATTTGTCAGTGACAAACCAGTGAGTGAAGTTTCGAAGTGGTGCTATTGAATTGAAACGAAGTGAGGTTGAAAATGTCGACATATAAACACGTGCATAAGCGCATATAGTCGACGAGGGAAATGGCGGTTTTGGGTGATGCCTGCGTCTGTCATACCAGGTACAACGTGAGTAGGTACAACGGGTACATGGGCCACTTGGCAATCTCTCGTAAACCAGGCATTTCAGGGTAGCCGAGTTGTCGGAGTGCCGAAGGGCGGGCGGGGGGAGGGGAGTGGATGTGAGGAGGAGAAGGGGTTTTTGGTCGTGGGTTTGTTTTCACGCGTTGGTCACTACATGGAGGATGGGTGGGTACACGAGAGAGAGATGGGTCGCGGTCGTTGTGGAGCGGAGAATATCGCACACAGTTCAGCAATGGTGATGCGTGATTCGCTGAGTTATGAGCATCATGCTCGTTCAACCGTATTATGTTCTTCTCTCTCCCTCATTTGACTGGGTTTATTAGCATAGTAAGCCTCGATTGATGTAACTCGACAAACTAGGTGCTCGGGCGCGGTTTTAATTATTACGAATTAGGGGGGGGATAGCTGCCTTTGTTGGTGAGATGTAATTTTGGGAGGATTTTAGGTGAAGATTGGAGTCAAACTATGCAGATTGGGTTTTTTTGTAATAAACGAGTGGGAAATTCGCTTCGTTAGAACATGGGCAAAATAGTTTTGCTGATAACTTGCAGGGATCGCCAAATTCATAGTATTTAATTACCGTTAAATATTGTATTCTTCAATTGGTTAACGTCACTCTTAAATTTTTTGAGTACTTAAGAGCCATCAATTTAAATATTCAAATTTTTAACTATTTTATTAATCAATAATTGAGGTAGGATGATTGACGATTATTTGTGTAATCGAAAATCAAAAAGAATTTGAATTATTCACTTAGTGGTAAATTTACATTTTCATATTAACAAATTCTAATTCATCATTATTCGAAAAAATCAGATTATTAATGTTATACTATTTTAAAAATTGGGTCAACTATTTTAAACCTTTATTAATGTGGGGGTGAAATTCTGGTAATATTATAGAAATTTAATATTGATGGCGATTCCTGCAAACTAGCTGGACCATGTTCATATTTAACCATTTTCAATCATCAAATTCGCCAATTAAATTGCGTGAGAAAAATTTGAAAGAAATCAGGAATATTCAGCGTCATTCAAGTTACATTTTGCACAGAATTTCTATTTTTTTTAAACATTGGGTGTTCATAAATAAATAGTGGAAATTGTTTAAACTTTCGGAAACCTTATTTTTCTAGTCATGGTCACTTTCTAATTTTTTTCAGATTTAAAAAATGTTTTCTCACGGTTCAGTATTGAGATTTTAATTCAGATTTACAAAGTTTCAATAATAAAATCATTGTAAAATATCAGAAAAATAAGGGCAATGCTGCTCAAACAAAAGCTCTAAAATATTGGAGATAATTTCCTTTCTCAAGTAAATATGCTTTACAAATTAGGAAATTTCTCTCTAAGTCTAATTTATTCTCAATGTCATTGAAATAAAGATGCGGAGATCATTGCAAAATTATTTAAGGAATTTTTCCGATGAATGAAGCCATCATGGCTTACAAAGATCAAACATAAATCTTGAAATTCCGCAAAATGAAAAAATCGAACGGTCGATCCGCATATTCTCCCCAAACGGTTATTTTACCTGATAAAATTATCATACTATCACCGCCAATATTTGAAGGGTTGTACGTTCAAACACCAACGTGCTGCGCTTGGTGTTTAGTCGACACAGTGATACCTGGGAAAAGCTTGGTAAAGTTTACATATTCATAGAGTCTCAAACTACTCCGTCACAGTAACCCCTGTCTCTCCTACTTCGTGGAATATGAGTTTGATCGGAGAAGCGGTGGAACGAGCAGTCGATGGGAATGCTCATGGGGTTACACCCCTTGTTGTATCCAAGAAGTTGAGCACAAACCCGATATCGACGTGTCGGTGGCTATCGACAAGCTGACCCAGCACCTGAAGTTGGTGATGAATAGGGAACGCAGCATAATTTCTCAATTTATGGGGATTTATTGGTGTTTGAGTGGTTTTTGGGGAAGCGTTGGGGGAAATTAAATCCTGTCGCTTTATCTTATGGGATTCTAGTACAAGGGTTGCATGTTATGAGAGCCAAGCGTTGATTTTCACTAGGGATTCCAGTTTTCAATTAATTGTTTATAATCATTCTCATTGCAAAAAGCAATACGACCGATGAGAGTCACCTCTCCCAATTTATCAGCCGTTCAATTTTCATATTACAATAAATGATTTGTCATGTTCTAATTGCTATGCTCACTGAATAAGATTTTAATCATAATTGCAGTATAATATATATGTTACGACGATCATATAGGGTCAGATCGCGGTCATGTGAAGGTCATATAGGGTCAGATGAAGATCATATAAGGGTTATAAATGGTGAAATAAAGTCTAGAAACCCTCTGTTACTCACAGGGAGAGGGGGAGAGTGATTTGGTGATCATTTTATTTTCTGAATAAAACAGACAATTTATGAGTGATATGAAGGTCACACGGAGGCCCTATGAAGGTCACGTAGGGTCAGAAGATCATACGAAGGTCGAATAAGGTCCTCTAGCCATCTGACGATCATTTCATTCATCATTTTAAAAAAGAATGCACTACCATCTACTCCATTTCCTCCCCCAACTCTCCACCAGATAAATCCAAGAAAAGTCTCTCAACGTGTTCAACAAAACCACGAGTATGAAATACCTCAGCGAAAGAAATGGAATTCAAGTTTCCTGAAATCCGGACGTCCGGAGTATCGAAACGATTGATGCAATGTAAAGCAACTTTGATAACATTCAAATTGAATCCGAGAATTTTTCATAACTGTTGCTAGACGGCATTCCTTCACTCTCCGGAGTTACGGATTGTTGCGCGGAAAAAGTGCCGAGGAAAAGAAAAAGGAAAGCACGAGAAATAGGAACATTCGACGCGCTTATACTTCTCTCACTGTACCAATACCCGCATAATCTCTTGTCTCTGCATTTGCATTTCTCGAGTGATCGACGCTCTCAACTCTGTCCACTTGGCGCAACCACCGATCGATGATGCAGTTTCAATTTATTTATTTTTACTCTTGAAATCGAGGGTAAAAAAAATTTACTATCGACAATTTAATCTTACAGCATTCCCGGAGGACCTTCCGTACCTGGGGAAATCGAATCGAATGATGGAATTTCTCCCCCGGAAATTCAGGAATTCAAGAAATAGCTAGGCTAGATATTTTTCGAATTATTTACGAGGCGAAAGTTCCATCTGTGAAAGATGAAAGTTTCCGGAAGTTGCTTTATGTGGACGTTTGCTTTTATTAGATCAAAAATATATGTTATCATAGTATTATAAGCTCTATGCCACCTGGGCCTTCAAAGTTTACATAACAAAAACAAAAAAAATGTCATATTAAGTTAATAAATGAGTATAGTTGTTGTTGCTAATAAATTTGCAATTTGCTTCCGAATGGATTCTCTTTCTAGATCTAACAATTGAATTTTCGGACTTTTTGGACCATACTGGGTCGATATAACACAAAAAATCCAAAACTTAAATCTAAACGATTACAAAGCTTCCATTCGGAAGCAATAACTACTTAATATAATTTACCATTGACCCTAAACCCCAGTGAACTGGACACCTCCGTCCCCCTCCCAAAATGTATATTTCGAAGAGTCATACACTTTCCATTGAATATTTCAAGCCTCTCGCCACAAAAAGGCAAAAATATAAAACCGGAAGAATAAAACTCTTCCGTTGACTTTCATAACACTATTGTATACCCTGTTATACTCGTGATATTCCACACGAGAGTTTATACTCTGGTTTATTCCTTGGTACTTCAGCCCAGGAGTTGAAACTTTCTCAGTGTCCTACCGCGTGTGGATACACCAAACACATTTTTTTTTCAGAGCTATTTCAAGTTTCAGTACTTGTGTTGAGGATTTTTTCGTGGTTACAAGGAGTCAAGAGATGAATTGAAATTCCCAACAATGGAAGACACACCCCGAGGAGTGGTTTATTTGAATAAAATGAACTTTATTCGAATCAAATGGATGGATTTATTGAAATAGCTCGTAATAAAGCTTTTATTCGTACTTAAAAATGGCTTTTCTTTGCATTTTTATTTACATGAAGTAAAATCAAATGCTTCCTTTATCCAAATAAAGACTTTATCCGTCAGAAATAAAATCATTTTTCAGCCTGATAGAACGAAAGAATTCATTTGGAATGAATAAATTATGAATTTCATGTTATTGAAACATTTTCATTGAATCGAAAAAATTACTGTATTAATTTAAAAGTTGAAATTAATAGAAACAAGTGGGAAATTGCCTTGGTCTTCATATAGCTATTTTTGCTAGTATTTTTGCTATAAGTCAAGGCTTTATATAAGATACCTCGAGCTCCGAGGGCTCGAAGGCCCACCCGCACTCTTGGCACTTCTATCGCCTCCCGATAGTTTAGTTCCATGGGCTTCTTATAAGATACCTATGGCCTCGATCATTTTTCAACGGGAAAAGAGTGATCGTAAGGGTCAAATGACCTTAAGGGTCAAGAGTTGAAACGATAGTCAAGTAAAGTGATCAGAAGGGTTAAACGATCCCAAGGCTCACCTCTTTTCTTCGACGCTATAATTATTAAAATGATGACGCAGAATTATATTAATAGAATGAAGCCTAATTAAAATTCAAATAACTTACGGACTTTCAATAGTTTGTACTTCAGCTGTCCAGAAGTGATTATTCTCAAGTCCCCCAACAATCCTCCAACATCAGCTGCCATTCTATCACGCGGGCTTATGTTTAGAGAGAAAAGGGAACGCGGGCTGTACGAATTCAAAACATCAAACTCGTACAAATTGATTCGTTATTAATATCCATCCAGTAAAAATGAAAATTCCATAGAATTCGGGTGCAACGGGGGAGGTGTCTTATTTCAAACCGCTGATCCCTATTTTTCCCCTCTCCGCAAGCGCGCGTAGTGGAGGTATACGGATTTCCGGAATTCCCTCTCCTACTGTTCCCAAGGTATCTTTTATAAAGCCTTGACTGCATTAGAAAAACGTTTTTGATGTACAATTGAATGGATTTGATTTTTTTTTGAAGAGACTGTCGGAAAATTCACGTTCGGGAAATTTTAGAAAAATTCTAAATATGAAAAAATGATCGTAAAAGTCAAACCAACGCATCTGCAAGTGCCCACTTGGGCAGGCCGCGAGGCTTTGAACTCATCCGCTCAGTCCCTACGGGCGTTCGATGCTGCGTCAGACATTGGGCTCGTCGTTTCACTTGTCTTGCCATTGCCCTTCCTTCTCTACTTGCCGGCGCTGGAGGTAACTGTCCCCCTCTGAAGTACGTGCGAGCATCTTCGGGGACTATTATATTATATCTGAGAGGGAAAGTGTCGAGGGTGATTCCTCCCCTCGAGGCGTCTTAACCACCTCAAACTTCTGGCTATTGACATTTTTATTGTCTCATGTTTTATGAAGTTCTTTAGAGAACCATGTGGGATGAAAAATTTGGAGATTAGGAGAATGCAATTCTGTTTTTATCAGATGGTGTGTGGGTTCCATTGAATTGGATGGCAAAATGAGGATGAAGCTCCGTCTCAAGTTTTTTCTGAATTGGTTTTCTGTATTTTTTTTTATGAAGGAATTATTTAAAGGTGCTTTACCAGTATGGCTCCAGCCGGTGAGTGTTTCACAATGAAGGAGTTCTGAAAATTATTGTTTTTACGGCTAAATTATTGAAATTAATTATGAAGGATATGAACGTAAAAATTACCTTTTAACATTCTTCAATATTTTTAAATCTCAAAATATGAATGAACAGCTTTTTAATACAATCATGTGAGAGGTGCACTGAGAAGAAAACGGATAAGTTCTCAAACAAATCTTGTTTGGACCAACAAAATGAGTAGCGAAGCTGTAAATCGTTAAATTGATTTTGACTATTGGCCAGTTTTTGCTGAATATCTCAGAATCTAAAAGAGATAGACAAATTTTTGCTACGACGTTTTTTGTAGAGCCAATTGAGGATTATAAAAAAAGTATTGACAAAAATTTTGCTATCTCTCTTACATTCCAAGATATTAATCAAAAACTGATCAAGAGTCAAAATCGACTTGACCCGGTTTACCGCTTCACTACTGAAATCGTTGGTTGAAAATTACCAAAAAAATTATTGTTTGGTCCGAATTTCAAAGTCTCCAACATTATTTGTTCAAACATAGATGTGCAACAGTTTGAAATTTCCACAAAGTCCCTGAATTAAATAATTGTTTCTAAACATTATAATGTTAAAAAATGGAAACGCCAATTAAATAGTGAAAAAATTTACGATTCCGAATCTCATCCAGTTTTCGGGTAATTGTTTGCAGTTTTTAAAAATCTTTCAGTGGAAAAATGGTGGGTAATGTTCATAAAATATCACTCGCGCACGAAATCCTAAAGAGAAATATTCCGCGTGAAATGAAGTACTCAAATAATTTCGATGATGAATATCCAATGCCCGGGGCTATCTCAAGAATATTTATCATGCATTCTCCCTGGAGACGCCGGCAATTCATTCTCATCTATATAGATTTTGTTATTGGCTGTATCGTTGAGTGCTGGGAGTTATACCTCCGAGCGTTGGATATATTGGATCATGTCTTCCCTTTCCCACTCGGGATATCTCTCCCTCGACCCAGCAATGTCAATTATCCACCATTTCGTTCTCTCATTGATGTTGAATTGACTGACGTAAAGACGTCCTGGGGAACTCAATTCATTTCGCGGATTATCATTTCCTAGTGTTGCTGATTGAAAAAGTACATGTCGTACATTGAAAATATAGTCTTTCTGACCACACACTGGAATAGCTTGTGGAATTTTTCTGTTTAATAGACAAAATGTCTTGTCTATTACACATCTTGTTTTCAGACAGAGCAACGTCTTATTTTAAGACATTGGGAATTCCAGGCATCATAAAGTAAGTTGATAAAATACATTTTTGGGTCTAACGTCATGAATGAAGACATCTTGAAGATATTGGCTTTCAGTAAATTAGAAGAAAATGGATAAGTCCCCAAAAATGTTATAGGATTCCCCGTCTTAATCGGGTTAATGTGTCTTCAAGGCACATTTTTGGGTCTAACGTCTTAAATTAAGACGTCTTGAAGACACCAGCTCTGAATAAATTGGAAGAAAATGGATAAGTCCCCAAAAAAATCTTAGGATTTTCCGTCTTAATGGGGTTAAGGTGTCTTTGAGACACATTTTTGGGGCCAACGTCTTAAATTAAGACGTCGTGAAGACACTAGCTTTCAATAAATTGGAAGAAAATGAATAAATCCCCAAAGACGTCTGAGCATTTCCCGGCTTAATGGGGTTAAGGTGTCTTCGAGACAATTTTTAAGTCTAACGTCTTAAATTAAGACGTCGTGAAGACACTAGCTTTCAATAAATTGGAAGAAAATGAATAAATCCCCAAAGACGTCTGAGGATTTCCCGGCTTAATGGGGTTAAGGTGTCTTCGAGACAATTTTTAAGTCTAACGTCTTAAATTAAGACGTCGTGAAGACACTAGCTTTCAATAAATTGGAAGAAAATGAATAAATCCCCAAAGACGTCTGAGGATTTCCCGGCTTAATGGGGTTAAGGTGTCTTCGAGACAATTTTTAAGTCTAACGTCTTAAATTAAGACGTCGTGAAGACACTAGCTTTCAATAAATTGGAAGAAAATGGATGAGTTCCCAAACACATCTTAGGATTCTTGTCTTAATGGGGTTAGTATGTCTTCGAAACACATTTTTGTGTTTAACGTCCTAAATTATAATAAGACGTCGTGAAGACACTAGCTTTCTATGAATTGGAAGAAAATGGATAAGTCTCCAAAAGCGTCTTGGGATTTCCCGTCTTAATGGGGTTAAGGTATCTTTGAGACACATTTTTGGGTCTAACGTCTTAAATTAAGACATCTCGAAGACACTAGCTTTCAATGAATTGGAAGAAAATGGATAAGTCTCCAAAAGCGTCTCGGGATTTCCTGTCTTAATGGGGTTAAGGTATCTTCGAAACACATTTTTGGGTTTAACGTCTTAAATTAAGATCTCCCGAAGACACTAGTTTCTGCAGTGTAGCCCCCCACTGATCTACGATCTTATTACATATAACAAAATAATCGTATTAGAGGCTTTCCGGCGATTTGAGGTAAAATGGTGAGATTTGTCGTGTCGTACATGGAAGTGAGGGAATCACAACTGATACCTCATTAACGTGGATAACGACCCGGTTGTTCATTCCCGCGCGCTGAGGCACCGGGACAAAACTGGTGCGGGGACGGGTGGGTGAATACTGGGTAGCGCTGGAGGGGAGGGGCCGCTGGGCGAAGTGCTGCGTTGAGTACACGTTGGCGACAAGCAAGTGCTTTAGCGCCCCCCGGCCGTTTCTATCCGACGTCCGGTTTTAGGGGCGATCCACTAGGCGGAAACGTACGGATTAACAGTTTAGCCCCTGCGTAAATGCGACGATTCGTGAATGCAATGCGAGATGAGTCATAAAAGTTTTTTCTTGGGTTTATTAGGGATGAAGATTTATCGAGTTGATAAAACTGTTTTGCAACGGATTTTTCATATTTTTGTGAATATTTCTCGTTAATTTATTTAGTTAAACAAATTTATAGCGTTAAATAATTGATACGGGAATGAAGTCTACAATTTTTTTACGAAGAAATTATTAAAATTCATTGTTTCGAAGATATTGTTTCAAATAATGCTCTAATTAATACCAAATTTTATTGGTCAAAAAAATTCTATACAAGATGTGACAAAATAAAATAATTTTGGGTGTCACTTAATTCATTTAAAATTGACAAAATTATTTGATACTCAGAATGAATTTGACTGCTGTTAATTAATATTTCATCACTAATGAGGTTCGATTGGGCGATCCAAGGAATTACGAGAACACATGAAGTAATGAAAGAATTTCCTGATATTTTATTACGATGTTATTTTGATAATTAACTAAATGATTTTTAATAGGAATTAATTCAGGCAATGTTGTATAAGTTGTACAATATGACTTACAGCGTCTGACGCGTTCAACACTCCTGTGACAATTTCACTCAATTAGATGAATTTTGGTTCACAATATAATTGTTGATAACTTTAACGCGATACAACTTCTTGGGTATCGACTCTTCAATATTTAATTATTGACTAAAATAATATAAGCGATTGACAATTATTATAGCCTCTATAAGAGTGCCTTACAACATACACAGGATAATATAATCGAGTATTTGACTCTATGAGAGTACGACGAAGAGTGAGTTTTTGGTGTGCTTCACGGTCATCGGCTCCTTTGATAGGGAGTGGTGGAAATCGACACTCACGTGACAATCGTAATCGTCTGTTAGCACTCATCGGGATAATTGCTGTTTTGTCTCTCTCATCCCCATTGTGGTTGTTATGTTTGTCTCGCTTATCATCTTATAGTCGATCCGTGTATGAGTCGTTCATCTGAGATGAACTATTGCCTATTAGTGTCTATTCGGCAACTGCAAGGTAATATTGTCAACTATGGGAATTCCATATTCAATGATATTTAAGACGGAAACATTGGCCTCAATGCTGTATGAAGTTTACAATTTAAGTGAGAGCAAGGAGTCAATCGAGCGTTGACGATGGGGTAAATGATTTTCCTATTATATCACCATAAACAATCTTATAAAAGAGGGAAAAAATCTGGAAATATCCTCACTTTCAAATCTCTCAAAGAATAAGGCGACCTAATTTGCACGGAGAGAATGAGCCGAGAAATCCCAAGGATAAAATTCTCCAATCAGGATCCTTTGACAATCTCAAGTGGATGATGTCTTTCAATCAACCAGACTCCCGTCATGAAAGGGAATTAGACGAATCAAGCTGTCAGTAGCAGTGCACCAGACGCTCGACGAGATTCATTCTTGAGTATGGAGCACTGAAATATAGTACAGTAGCATAAATTTAATACGGTACACGCCAAGGGAGGTACCACACGTCCAACCCTGTTAAGTCCCCGTCGAGTATATCTCCAGCTCGCTCTACCACACTGTACCACTCGGTATACGACACATGAAACACAGGAAACACTGGGTATTATGTACCTTTATTTCTCTCTTGGGAGTGTCAAATTAAATAATTTAGTAGGCTGATGTTAGAACATACCCAGTGCGTCAAGCCAGAAATGCTTAGCCCGGTTACTGACTACAGCACACTGGATTAATCTCTTTTACGTTGAGCTCCATAAAATCTCATCTGCCATTCAGTTTTTAGTTGCTTTGGAGCCGTTAACGCTTGGGAATTGAGTACCGTGGTGATTTTCGTACATGCATTCATGTACTTTATATGGAATAAATAAATTTGGGCGAGCAGTGGCCGAGAAATTTAATGAGAAGCGATGTTGACATCTGCTACAACTTGAAACATGCACCAAAGTAGCTAACAAGGAAAAAAACGCCAAAAAGAGAACGGAAGAAGCAATTGCGTCAAACCAGAGGCAATGCGGTAAAACGTCTTCAGTCGATTTTGATTATTGGTCAGTTTCCGATGAATATCTCAGAATCTAAGGCGGCTAGCAAAGTTTTTGTTAAAACCGTTTTCGTAGAGCTGATTAACAGCTACAAAAAATAGAATCACAAAAATTCCGCTATCTCCCTTAGATTCGGAGATATTTCTCGAAAACTCTGCTAAGAGCTAAGTCGAATTATTAAGTATAATTATATGTTGATTTACCGCTTCACTACTGAAATGCACGAACGGATCCGATAATTGATGTGTGCCTGGACGACATAGGAGTTCAGGCCAAGGTAATTCTGAATTTCAATCTCACGTTTTTAACGCTCCTTTCACTGAATGCACCCTCGTCCCTTCGGCACTCAGGAGTATCGTTAACGCAATGCCGCAGTCCATAAATCTTGATTTCCGACTGTGATCAGCATACAGATGGCGCCTGGAGTGTTGAGCCCTCTCCACTTCCCGCCATCCCCCCCACTACTTCTTGAAAAGGTATAAAACGTGGAACGGAGGAATGAAGAGCGTCAGTTGTAGCTCAAAAGCCACTGACTACAGGGCAAGCCGAGCTGCGACGATTTTTATTACCGCATCGCACCGTAATTATATCCAAGCTCATTTTTTAAAGTACATTAATGAACAATAATACAATTGCTGGAGTTATTTCATGATTCCGTTTTAAATGAACTGTAATTTCAATATTACAATTCACATAAAAATAAAAAATATGAGAAATGATCTCCACCATGTTCAATCCTAATCTTCAATTCAGACATTCTGCATTCATTCACCTCTGGAAATTCAAGAACAGAGACTCTGCATAAATGAAGAAAGGTGATGTTGACATCTGCTACAAATCAAGACATCCGCCAAGGAACCTAACAAGGAAAAGAACACTAAAAGGAGGACGGAGGAAGCAATTGCGTCAAATGCACGAACGGCTTCGAAAATTGATGTGTGCACGGGCGACATAGGAGCTCAGGTCAAATCAATTTTGAATTTCAACCTCACGTTTTTCACCGCTCCTTTCACTGAATCGACACTCGTCACTTCGGGCAATTGCACATGAAAAATACGAATCTCCGGGTAATCCACGCGACTGAGGATTTTACCACAATTGGACGGTAGAATAAAAAGGGTAACAAGAAAATAATGAATTTCCATTCTATTCCAGTGGCAAGAAAAATTGAGAATGGAGAGGAATACTTTCTGTGCTTCCACATTTTCCTTCATAGCTTGTTATGTCCGGAGATGTCAGCGGTGGAGAACGACTGTTATATTTTAATTTTAATGCTCTTGAAACATAATTTTAGAATTATCAATGAAAAATAATTGAAAGGATTATTTTTCATCTGTTTTGAAAAAATTTTATAGAAAAACCAATCGAATTCGTCAGAAAATTCTATTGAATTTCTATTAAACTTTCTATTAGTTTTTGACTGATTCTATTGACATGTTCAATAGAAAACATTCAATAGAAGAAGTCAACAGAATTCTATTTTTCTATATAACTTATTCTTTTCATATATTTTGAACAGAATTTGCTCGACTCAAATTCTCTAAGCTTTTTTCATTCTATTTTTTTTTCTTCTCATCAAGAAAATCAAACGAAAAAACTTAGAAAATTTGACCCGAGGAAATTCTATAGAAAATATCTCAATAGAATAAGTTATATAGAAAAATTGAATTTTATTGACTTATTCTACTGAATATTTTCTATTGAACATTTCAATAGAATCGGCCAAACACTAATAGAACAGTTCAATAGAAATTCAATAGAATTTTCTAGCGAATTCAATAGGTTTTTCTATTAAATTTTTTCGTCCGTGTTTCAATGTATCGGGGTAACGAGGATAAAAATAGAGCGAGGGATAAGGAGTTTTTTCCGTGGCTGATTAAAAAAATTGAATGTTTAACAACCCGTTCACATGATCGGCGACACGAACATGGTTTTTTCTGGCTTCTCTAGATTACCTTAGCAGCACACGCCTGTATAATCCACGTGCATTTTTCTACGCTCACTCACTTTAACCCCTGTCTGTCTCCTCGGTTTAATTAGCGTAAGTCCAACGCTCCTCCTCTTCGCTCCCTGCCCCGTGCACTTTACTCTTTATACTCGTTGCTGAAGTACAGGCCTATCCTCAGGGAAATTACCTCGATTACCCGTGAAACTCTCGCTAGTTCCTTCTTTTCTCGTGCCTCTATTCCAAGCTGCCAACAATACACTTTTTTTTGCTTCAACGTATTCACCGAATGATGCAATTTTTTTGCGGATGGTGCGCTGTTCTTGGGGGGATTCGGCTGTCATCTGGGCTCCATCCGATTGCGGGGGGCAATAATTGAGATGAGGATTGAACGGGTTTGTGGGTAAGATGGTTTATTGAAGTGAAAGATGCACTGCTAGAAATTCTTCGGAATTTTAGAAACAAAATGACATGAATTTTCAATTTTTCCCTAAATTGTCCCGATTTTTTCCAACTATCATGGAATAATTGAACGGAAAAATCAAGTATTTTATTCATTTTCAGATCATTCAAGCAGAATATCAATGGAATATTTGATTTTTCAATGATAAGTTTTCCTGAAATTTCAGTGGAAATTAAATATGATAACAATTTCTAGGATTTGACACAGAAAATTCAAAAAGAAAATTTTTAACAGTGGGTTAGATGATTTATTGAAGTGAAAGATGTACTGTTAGAAATTCTTCGGAATTTTAGAAACAAAATGACATGAATTTCCAATGTTTCTTATTACATAGCTGGGGCACCTATGGGGCGGTCTGAATCAAGCCGAAAATCGGTTGGAATTAACCCGACGTCGACTTGAATCAGTACTGTTTTTTGGGTGTAATTCCGTCTCCCCAGCTGGAAATAAACCCAATGTTTTACGGCGCCAAGGTCCCCATAAACTCATCCTCGAACTCTCGTCTGCGTTAACAACTTCAATAATATATTCAAATTCATTCTTAAATCCTGAAACATTTGTCACGTCCAACGATTACTCCCTCCCGCCGGCGAAATTCCGCCACCTCGATGGACGATAAATTCACCAATGAAATTGTAATTAAGGACAGGTCACCCCCAGTCCGATAATCTCCCATTCTTCAGACCAGTGTTTTTGTAAATCCAGCAAGAGGGATTTTGACACCACAATTAACAAAAAAAAACATTCATCCCGAGGGGGAATCGATAAACTTACGGGAGGGGATTTGGGGATAAAATTGTGCGGGTAACGGTGGAGGGAGGGACGAAGCCGCAAGGTGCCTGGGGAGACTGTCGGAACACAGAGGGAGATTGACTGAGGTGAGGGAGATCAATTTGACTGGAGCAGTTTCAAAGCGAAGCCTATTAAATTCCAGAGAGAGGGGGCGAGCTGCACGTCTGAGGAGATCTTGCAGGCAATGAGCTATACAAACGCAGAGAGGCTCGTATGAATGCATATGTATCGGGGTTTTATCGTCTTTTGAAGCCTCGGCATCACGAGCTCTTGCGCGATTTCTGGAATCGATGTAATTAACATCGATGCTTTCGGAAATTGAACCTCTCCGGAGGGTGGAATTCTGTTTACCGACTTTATGAAGATGATCAATAGGCAAGTTGAACTTTAAACTATTCCTGGCGTCGGGGCAACTAATTGTCTTGAAAGTTTTGGATTGGGAGGTTATACATCCTGGGAACCGCTTGTTTCTGGGGAACGGGTGGAGCTGCTGAAGTTTTCTGCACTGCGCCTTTTTTGGATGTCGTAATGTCGGGGGCGGGAGGCGTATTCTGTATTTATTATGGACATTGAACGGATTCATTTCTCTTTCGAGAATTTAATTTGGAATTGGTGGTAGTCGACTTTTGCAGGGGATATCCAGGAGTCTAATTTATTTGAATTGAATGAACAAGTTTAGTTAAATAGTATCAACTAAAATTTTGTGGCAAATTTGATATTTTTCTTTATTTGAAGTTGTGCTTATATATTTATGATATTAAATGAATGTGTTCTATTATTAATTAATCTTGATTTGATCCAAATAAATTCCTTAATAATAATGAATACAGATTTTTCTTATATTGGAAACATTTCTTTATTTTAATGCAATATATTTTTTTAACTTGATGAAGATTTATTTGATACTAATTTATTAGCGCTCCGGGATTGAAAATGACTTTAAAAAAGTGAAAGAGACAAAAGGCAATAATTATTTGGGACAATAACATGTCTTTTTCTACATGGTACGCGAATATGGTCAATACATAATTTCGAATTTACTTCACAAAATATATGAAATTGTGATTTTCTTAAAGCAGAAAAACCCTTTATTTGAAACGAATAAATTGTTTTCTTGAATTTAGTGAAAATTTCAATTGAAATTAATAAATTGTTCAATTTATACAATTAAATCCTCTCTTTTAAAACAAGTAAACAAGAGGAAAATTTCAAATAGTAAAGTGGTTGTTTTTCACACGAGCGCGTAAAGTTAAAGAGCGTGCGTAATGAGTATATTTCATGGGAGGCGTGTAGTGGTTGCGAAGGCGAGTGCTACCATTCCAAGGGTCAAAGAATACGTTTTCCGCGAGTGTCTAACTCTATTGTTTATCACAATACGTGGAAAGTGGTATTTTGCGCACCCAAAATCTTGAAATTTTACTTTACGCACAAGTGATGAACTAATATATTCCAATAAAAGTGCGTAAAAGCCCTTTTGGACCCTTAGATGACCCTTCCAAGGGTGAAAGAACAGTTTTGCAACGAGTACCGAACCCTATTTTTCATTGCAATATGTAGAAAGTGGGATTTTGCGCCCGCGACGCGTGCGTAAAATTTCACTTTACGCTCAAGTGATGAAATATCATAATTATGAAAAATCATAAAAATAAATGATCTTAGTTTCTGCATCATCAGTCGCTTCGATTATTCGATAAGTCGCAAATAGTGACGCAGTCGAGACTAAACGAGAATTATTTTGGGAAGATCATCACGATCTAAAAAAACATTGAAAGTTTAGGAATCGTCTTAATCTCGCAAGACATTGGATCGGTGCATCTTGTCACGAACTTGGAAGAATCCATCACGTCTGAGTTTCAGTATTTTCTGTTTTTCAAATGTTTGTCTCGATATCTGTCTCTTCTCGTCTCGTGACCTTAAAAAACCGAAAATCTCGAGATCCAGGCAAGATAAATCCTCCCGGATATGTGACGAAATGCACCTATCCAATGTCTTTCGAGATTGCGACGATTCCAAAACTTTCGATGTTTCTCCAGACCGTGATGATCTCTTCAAAATAATTCTCGACTAGTCTCGACGGCATCACTACTCGCAAATAAAACAATAAACTTATGTAGGAAAGCCGGAAAAAAATCGAAAAAAATCGAAATTACCCTCAAACTGTCTCGGTGCTCCCCCCGGAAATCATGTACCCATTAAATCATCCGGAAATTACCGTCTCACCACTGGATGATCCAGGCATAAAAGGGAATGGCATTCGATCAAGCAGATATATAGGCTCGAGCCAGCCTGTACTGGCTCAGCACTTTGAGGTCAATGCAATCAGGGGGTAGAATTCCATTTCCTCTCACTCGACTGTATACGTGATTCTACTTATGTACTTTTCAGACCTCTTACGTACCTACCACGCGTAACTGAGAGCTTTAAATACATTCCTGGGTCTGTAAATGCCAGTGAGCATGGAAGGAAAATAAATGTTTGCGAAAATACATGCCCTCGTCTGGTCTCTCCCTCGTCCTTCACCCTACGCAAGAAAGAAAACATTGAGATGGAAAAAAACATTTTACCAGAATTCCGAGGAAAATAATTGAGATGAAAAAGTTGAGAAATTTTCTCCGTATCAAAGGGCCTTTCATGTTTTCAGGATCAAAAGAAATTCCGTAATTAAATGATACCATGTATACATATTCTTACGGCTTTGAATGGAATAAATTCCCTTTGACGTTCAATTATGATTGTTGAATTATTCTGGATTGAGACTGATGATTGGCACTACTCCAGTCAAAATAATTGGCTTGACGTATGGGAACTGAGATGCTCTCATATCCAGACAATTGTCCATACTAATCCCATGAAAACAACATCGGAATAGTAATTTGCCTCGAGGATCTATTGGAACATGTGGAGCAACAAATGTTGCATGGCGAAATGGGGGAGATAAGAAGATGTCGGAGCCAAGACAACTGGGATTACCCTCAGCACAGCTTCAGGGCTTCCTGCTTCCTCAGATCTCTCTCCGTCTCTCTCCAACAGCCTTGGGAAAGCCGTACGAGTGGAGGGTGAGAATGGGTGTGAGGAAAGAACGAGCACGTTAGAAAGACTAACGGTCCCTTTTTTTCTACTAAAAAAAAACAATGTCTCGATTTCCCCGTATTCGCAGAAGCCCCACGAAAACAGGACGATGAAAGAGAGAGAGGGACGGAGAGAGAAAGAGAGAGAGAGAGGAAAATAAAAACACGAGGGGAGTCGAGCTCAAACGGCCTTTTGAGATGCATCGATAGTTTACAATGGTATTATCCAAACATAAACATACAAAAGGTCAAATGTTTTGGGACGGGGAAATAAACGGGATTGGCGAGTATTAGAGGTTAAACCGGTTAGACCGACGCTTTTGGTGGGCGATCGGGGGACGACAGCCAATTCAGAAGTGGGTGGAGGGCACGTCCATGCTGGCCAACTATGGACACATAAAACAGGGAAATATGGCTCGTGGTATTCCGCATGAGGCTTTCGCCTTCTCTTTTCCATTCCTTTCGCGTTTCGGGGCTGCGGTTGTTTTCTAGAGAGGAAGATGCGTGGGTGAGATAGCGGGGAATTAGTTTCGAGGGCGGGGAGGGGTTCCCTTGATGTGAACGATAGTCAAGGAAAATTATGTGTCGATGATGGGGGGAGTCTCCAGTATTGAGGTTATGTACTGGTTATTGGATTTTCTTCATAATTTTTTTTGCTTCCAAATGGAAGTACTGTATTCGTCAAATCTGAAATTTCCAATTTTTTGGGCGACGATGACTAATTTTGGTCTCAGGAGTTTGAATGGGCTGCTTTTAGAATGTGTCTGTATGTATGTGAGATTTTTTTCATATTTAATTTTTCGACGATCATTCAAAAAATAATCGTCGAAATCTTTTCAATTATGGCTCAAAATATTCGTTTGGATGTTATTTCGGCCGAGTTCGAAGATAGTGGCGATCGCATCATTTGCTTTGAAGTTCTAGCCTTAAACATCATTTAATCGAGGTATGATCATGGTTTAGTCGGGACTTAGGCGGATTTTAGCCAGGGTTTACTCGGAGTTTAGTCAGGGTTTAGTCGGGGTTTAGTCGGCATTTACAGCAAAGTCTCATTTCTCTATTCTCCAACTTCTCGGCGATCAGCGACAGCGGGGCGAGTGTTCCCTCACTCTGAGCACCCCAAACGTGTGTGAGTGCTATGCGTGTATTTCTCTGCGCTTGGTGAATGCGCAGTAAACAGTTTCTACTCTCGCACGTTTTTCGTACTCCGTCTGTCTCATAACCTCTCACTCTCATTCTACTTGGACGACGCCCCTCTAGCGATAGAGTGTGGATGTTTGCAACTGCTTCTTTTGTGGAATTTGTAGCCCCGAGGTGGTGAAGCTAGGGAGACTCTACTGCAGTCGGAGGTTAATCAGAGCTTAACCAAGGTTTCGTCAAGGTGTAATCGATGCTCAAGGGAAGTTTAAACCAGTTTAATTTTAATTTAGTCCGTGTCTGTTAGATGTTTAGAGTGAACACTAGTCGCGGTCATCATAGTGTTACTCCATACTTCATTTCTCTTCAAATAAATAACGCTGCAGTGATAGAAAGGATTAGTTATTGTTAACGAATGGATTTGGTTGGAGACGAGGGTCCGTTCGGTCTCACCAAGTGTTCATTCGCTAATAGTTAACAACTGCAGTTTTCAAGTGAACCATTCGTTAACAATGAACGAAAAAATATGGGTCATATTCAACTCTACTATTCGTTAATAGTTAACGAATGTCGTTTGGACTAAATAAATCAGTCTATCAGTGTGCATTTTTGTCATAATCATAAGCATTCGACCGATCTCATCATTCACATTCGTCAGTTACGATACCTCATATGACTCGAAGTTATCACATCACGGTTTACCCTCCATTGTACATCATCTATTGCACAATAGACTGGGCCAAAGTTGGTGATGCAGAGTCGGAAAACTTTTGCCACACGGAGTGTGTTAGTCTCGTTGCAAAGGGCACATAACCGGAGGACAACGTCAGGCTGTTCTATTCTGTTGTGTTGTCTCACAGACTTGACTTGCGCTGTCGTCTAGTGCTGCTTCAGCATAAGGGTGATATCCGAGTATGAAACGCATCAGGGAAATACGAGAAGTGCCAGGAGGAAATTTTTTGGCCCCCCGGGAGAATATGTGGAATGTTAATGGCTTGGCAAAGCATCCAGAACATTGCGATTTTCCGCGCCGAGGGGGGGGGGGGGAGTACAGTCTGTTTAAAGCTAGAAGCATACACTCATTATTTTTCAGAATAATAAAAATTACCTCAAATAATTTTTTTATGCTAATCCATCATTTTTTAAAATGCATGAAGAAGAAAATGTTTCCCCTCCATTCCACGCTGTTTTTCTCCCGGGACTTTTTAAGTTTATTTCCCCAGTTGGAAATAAATAATGAAACATTCAATTTCTGCAACTACCATTTGACTGTCTGAGAAAAAATTTCTCCATCACTCCCAGTGTCTTGTAATCCCTGAAATTTGGATTTAAAGAATTTATACCGCAACTTCAGGAAACTTATCGAATACGTTAAACCACTGGATACTACTTTCGAGTGATGAAGAATCCTCTCACCCCTCTCACGATTGAAAATACTTTCACGTGAGGAAATCAATAACCTGAAATGCGCTCAAGACTAGTGGAATTGTAAAACTTTCACGACTTCGGACCGCCATGAGATGCGATAAAAAAATTAACGGCTCAGTCCCATTTTTTTCTTTCACGTTTGAATTTTCATCGTGAAATCCATCCCAACTTTTCTCCACCATTTTCATATTTTTTTCCCCACCACTTCATTCTTCCTTCCATTCTCGTGAAAAAAAAATGCGAGGGGAGGGAAAAATCTCTTGGTTATATCCCCACGAAACCTTTTCCGGCGAATGCGTCAAACCGTTTACCCTGTGCCACCCCTGGAAACGATTGTCATCCTGGTCACGTTTGTCCGGCAATCCCTTTTCCACAAAACGAGCAAGTTATATCCCACATGGGAATTCCATTGTCCCAGAAATTTCCCTCTCATTTTATTTTATTTTTTTTTCACCTCTCGTACCCAGTACCCACAAAATCTGAATTACCGCGTCAACCACTCATTCTCGGGGGCTTGTGTACCCCCCGTGAACATGAGAAAATTTCGCTTGTATTCGGTGGGAGTGAACAAAGTGCATGTGCAACGGGGGTAAAGCGTTCATTGAAAATACTCGTTTGTGTGTTCATTCTGGATTACCAGTATTTAATTCATGGTCCATAAGTACAGTGGGTCGTTGTTATCCGGCTGTGAAGATTAAAAAGGTTTGACAGTGGGCGATTGTCACTGGTGAGCGCTGGTTCTCACTTGGACATTTTCGGGGGGATTTGGAGGGTTTTAATTTGAAAGGAGTTGGGTAAATATGCGGAGATTAGGGGGTAATCGGTGGTAATGGAAGTGCTTGGGAGAAGAAAGAAAATTAAACTGGGTAAATGAATATTTTAGTCGGGTCGGTCAACGAGGGAGTGTGATTTTTCCTTTCTCGGTGAATGTGGGATTAATCCTGCCGAGTTCATGTGTGAGGGAAACTCAAATGTTTGGCTCGTTGTGCGGAGGAGGCCGGGAGCTCGAGAAATGCAACTTTTTTTGTGACGAAATGGGCGGAGCTGACGTGCTGAGAGAGTGGAAGGATCGAGTATTCAGATAATTTTTATTTGGATGCTTTGGAGTCGTTCAAATTTAAGTTTTCAATTTTTGTAAGAGTAACTAAATGCAGTCGAGGATTTATATAAGATACCTCTTCTTCTTCTTCTGTTCGTTATGGTTATATCCTCACTCAAAGATAGAGAGGCAAGCACCATTACTCCTCCATAAGATGCCTCTCTATGAGATCCTCGAGCTCCGAGCGCTCGAGGCCTACCCCCACTCTCGGGACTTTCGTCGCCTCCCGAAGGTTCAGTTCCGTGGGCTTCTTATAAGGTACCTATGGCCTCGATCATTGTTCAACGGGAAATGAGTGATTATAAGGATCACATGGAGTTAAGGGTCAAACGGGAGGGACGAACGAAGTGATCATAAGGGCCCGAGTCGAATAATTGGACCTGACAAGTTCTACTTAGGTCTTTCCGGTCAGAACTGGATAGATCTTGGGAAGCCTCTTCCCAAGTGCTTCCGAGACCTTTCTACCTCTGGTTATGTCCCATTTCAGCACTTATTAGGTGTAAGCAGGACTTGTATTCAGACTTTCCAAATCCTT
The DNA here is from genome assembly GCF_001412515.2 of Diachasma alloeum. Classification (NCBI taxonomy): domain Eukaryota; kingdom Metazoa; phylum Arthropoda; class Insecta; order Hymenoptera; family Braconidae; genus Diachasma; species Diachasma alloeum. The sequence goes on along the minus strand of NW_021680371.1, from coordinate 2,456,015 downwards.
GCCGGTACCCGTAATTCTATGGGCCTATATTAAATCTGCGTTCATATCCCT
>NW_021680371.1:2455750-2455950 GCF_001412515.2 Diachasma alloeum | reverse complement strand
AATAAAAAATGAAAGTGTTAACAAATCTGACCATTGTTCCAAGTAAAAACCGAAAATCGACTCTGTGGCCCCGGTGAATAATTTTTTTTTCAGTTTTCACTTTTTCCACATACTTTTGACTTTTGATAGTTCTGAATAGCCCGTCGCTTAAATAGTTGAAATCAACGTTCACCCGGCTAAAAAATTCGATTTTGGCGAAA
>NW_021680371.1:2454069-2455504 GCF_001412515.2 Diachasma alloeum | reverse complement strand
AAAAAAATTTATTTCGACTTTTGTCGCGCCTTCGGGACTTTCATTGGCATCAGAATTGTTAGAAAATACAGAGTCAACTTTCACTTGGCAAAAAAATTCAATTTTGGCGAAAATCGACTTTCACCCTTGACCCACGTGAAAATGAAAAATTTTTTTTCCCCATTTCTGTCACCTCCGAGGGTTTCATTGGCATCAGGGGGTCAATAAATACAGAATCAACGTTCACTATTTTTTATTTAAACACCGCCTGCAAACGGGGAGATGAGGGTGGCTAAAATATATTCTGCAACCCTGTCTCCTCGTTGGCTACAAATTTCAACCCTCCGCATACATGCCTTTCCCTTCACCCGCTCGTAAAATCGCGCGTTCTCGGTAGCATCGAGGAGGACTTCTCAGGACTGAAAAGAACTGAGGATTCGAAATGTCTCTGGAAAAGTACGTCGCAGAACTGATTAGGACTTACCAGGTCCGTCTAGGTCTGGAGAGATTATGAAAGACCTGTGTACGTCCAATCAGAACCAAATCCTCGACTCGGGGGTCAAATGACCTTAAGGGTCAAGAGTTGAAACGTGAGAGTTAAGTGAAGTAATCAGAAGGGTTAAACGATCCCAAGGGTCACCTCTTTTCTTCGACGCTATAATTATTAAACGGATGACGCAGAATTATCTTAATAAAATAAAGCCCAATTAAAATTCAATTAATTTACGTACATTCACTAATTTGTACTTGAGCTGTCCAGAAGTGATTATTCTCAAGTCCCCCAACAATCCCCCAACATCAGCTGTCATTCTATCACGCGGGCTCATGTTTAGAGAGAAAAGGGAACGCAGGCTATACGAATTCAAAACATAAAACTCGCATAAATCGATTAGTTATCGATAACGATTCAGTAAAACGGATAATCCCACTTATTTCAAACCGCTGATCCCTATTTTTCTCCTCTCTATGAGCGTCCGTACTGGGGCAACAATAACTATACTCATTCATTTAAAAAATGCAATTGTCCACTTCTTTCAGACGAGAGACCCGAAGCAAATCCATAACATTAATTCAACACATTATTATCATGCTCCAATATTGTTGCTCATCACAGTGGCTTCAGTCAGTCACAATCATCCCCAAAAATCGCAAAATATTTTGCAAGTTTTAGTTAAGTGAAATCTCATCCACCACCGAAGCAGCCAAAACCAATGACGAGGAACGCTAGCTACCCGGATATATCTTGAAAAGGAAATCGAAGTGGAGCTCGTTCATCTCCAACATTCGGGATCAGGGAAGCGTATGAAGAAGTGCATCTAGCGCGTTGGATAACGGCTCCACTGATATACTCCCATCGAGTATAACGCGAGAGTTTGGCGGCGGTCGTGGGAGGGGGGCAGGGCTGCCGGGTGAAGAGGTTAGGTGCGCGTGGCCTCTCCCCGGGGCGGGAGGGGGG
>NW_021680371.1:2448852-2454031 GCF_001412515.2 Diachasma alloeum | reverse complement strand
GGGGGGGGGGTCGGTGAATAGAGAAGAGAACAGTGGAAGGGCACAGAGCAAGTGAGACGAATATAATGTATGGCCTAATATAATATTCTAAGATGGAATGTGGTTGGTTCGACGCAAGCAGCCGTGAGGCACTTGCACCCGGCGGGGGGCGATGGGGGTGTGGGCGTCGAGGGGGGAAGGGGGGGGAGCCTGCCGTGCGAAGGTTTCTCTCTACGCTTTTGCTTCCCACGTGTGTGGATCTTCATAGGAAGTTTAATGGCAGGAAGCGTTTCCCCAGTCAAAGCCAAGGATGAATAATAATGCAGACGCCATTACGAATTCTAGAGACGAGTCAACTGGAAGATAAAGGGGGGTGGGGGGAGAGGGATGAGTGAATTGGTTCATATGTTGATAAAACGTATATTCCCATCGTTAGCGGAGTCGGGAGGTACTTGGGAATCGCGGGTAAATGATTCTGGTCATGAGGGGGCTGAAATGGGAATGATTGATTGCGTTCTGGATTTTAATATTTTATGCCATTTCGTTTCGATATAACGCGATTCGGACCTCGCTTCGCTCGGTTAGATCGCAGTTTTCGGGGCCCAATGACTTGGAATATTGTGTGTCACACGGCGATTAAAGTATTATGTAGCTCATGTGATCATAATATTTTTATCGCCTGATGACATAGTGCACTATTTTGAAACACGTGCTTGGGAAAGTCCCTTTGTTTTTTAACTTTTACGATGGTAAACTAAAAGTCACTTTAGCCCCCCACCGGGGGGCTTAGCCCCTCTGGCTCCCCGCCTTGCGCCCCTCCCTAAACGTTGTCGTACTTTTGACTGTAGCTTCTACGTAAAATAATGTGATATTCGGACAATAAGTAACAGGCTATGACGAGTGTGAAGTTTGCTGCAAGAGCCGAAGGCGAGTGTCTTATATCACAATGTGCTATTGTGATTTACGAACAGAAATTTCTTCGAAGAAGCTATCTACAACATCGGCAACGTTTTCTGTGACCAAATAGGCGTAGCTAATTTCTTGAGAGTAGACATTTCAATTCGCATCGGACGTCAAGTACACGTCAAGGCAGACATTTTCGGAACAATGATTCTTCAACGTCAGGTGTTTCAATACGGATCCTGATATTTTATTAAATTCTGCTCTGACGGGTCTGTTCGTACATGGAGGTCAAGAGGTATGTAATGAAAAAATAATTCACTCCATAAATTTCCACAAATAGTTACTCCACTGCGTCATAGAATTTTTATGCCGGTGGCTACATTTATCGCTGCGCCATTCTAATTTTAATGGTCTGAAGCAAACTTCAACATGCACGAAAACATGTTGAATGCTGAATAATTAATTCATCAGAGATCAACATTTGATTGTGGCAACATTGAAATTTCAACGGCAGTTTCATTGATTGCAATAGCAATAACATTCGTCATATCCACTATTTTCCATCCTCTGAATTACTCCAGATAATGGGCCCATAGAAACCCGAGGAATAACGCATTAACGTTTCATTTATTGTTTGAATTTGAGCGGATTAATTGGTGGCATAATTGGAAATTCTTTTCGAATAACTGATACAACAAAACTTGGCAAACATTTAATGGTGTAATTATGAATTAGTATTGGCCCCTGCTTGTGGTGATAACATTCATTCATCGTACGGATAATGTCAGCCGAGAGAGCGTTAATTGTTCCACGTTGAATGGGTTGCGGGGGAATTTATGAAAATGTCAGGTCATTAATCTCGGGGAAGAATGCAAGTTTCATGATGATAGATTCATCTTCAATTGAAAAATTATTATGGGTATAAAAAAGGGGGGGGGAGATGAGACGATTACTCTTATACGAGGCTGTTAACATTAATTATAATATAAAGTTGGATATGATGCGACGGTTTCAAACAATAATCGATGGTGAAGGAAACATTGACATGCGCTTCGCTGGGCAAACGCACAAATTCTTCTCATCAGTGCGAAATTCCGAGGATGATGACAACAGCACGACCAAAACATTTTCTCGCGCCGAAATTTCCATCAACAATTCGTGGTTTACATACTCCTTCAAATTCTCACGATCCAGTGATCTTGTTCATTCCTCAATTCCTCGAATTCCCGAATAATGTTTAATTCAGCTACCACTTCAATTACAACTCCATGTACACGTCTAAGTAACTTTCTAAAGCACTCGAACTGAGGAAATGAGTGCCTCTTATTGAGACATTAGGACATGAATCCTTTTGTTTCAAAGTTAGGCCTTATTTGTTTCTTCAACTGCTTCATTCATTTTTTTTAGTTGTCGATCGTATCGATGAAGAGAACCAATTCTTTTTCCCCTGATAATTTCGGTTACGATTCAAAAAGCGGTCATGAAGCAGAATGTGGAGAGATTCAGAAAAATAAGGATGAAAGTAATTTTAAATGAAAAATGCTGACGAAAAATGATTTTTCATAGAATAATATTTTAGGTTTTTCAATTTTACGCACTTCTTAGAGAAGAGTTTGAAGATTGAAGTTTGAAGCGCAAAGTTTCAAGTTTGAAGTGCAAAGTGGGTCAAATTTCACTTTCCGCGCACGTGATGAAAAACGCTCAGTTTGAGACATTCAAAATTCACTCATCACGAAGTGATGGCCGATGAAACACATTTTGCGATTTTTGTGCCCAATCGCATTTTTGTGCCCAATATCGTGAATTAAGACTTCTTGAAGACACTACTTTTCACAGTACCGATGAAATATCTCGCACGACCAAACAATTTATAATTGAGTGAATGGCCACTTCAATCACGAGTTTATGCGAAGAAATACATGATTGATTCAATATTTCAGAGGTCTCCGGGACGTAAAAACCGATGGTCAACAAGAGCGTTCGACCACTGGCACTGGGCCACTGGAGCGTGCAGCGTCCACTCATTCCCCGCGACATTTTTCACCCGACTTTTCAATGTTTCTTCATCTCCAAATAGCACGGAGTTTCATCCCTTCAGCGGTCTCCCTTCGCACTCCCAACTGCTCGGGGAGAACTGAAGAAGCATGAAAGGTATAACGTCAGTGCAAGTTGATTTCTAGCGTGTCGGAAGCGAAATGAAGCACATATATCTTCCCTTGTATCGAATTCAACTGGGGTTTTTCTTCATACACGTACGAGCTGCGATAAATTCTCGACATCAACAATTTCCGAATGCTCTTTTTACGGATTTCTTTTTGAGAATTTTTGTACTGGGTTTCTGGGGATTTTTGATGGTTCTAGATTCGAAGAGTGTCGCGATTGTTTTTTTGGTCACACGGAATAGAAAAACGAGACATGGATGAATGGACCTTCATCTTTATAAATTGGCAATTTCATGTTGTTGCAGATTTATAAAATAGTTGAAGATTGAATAATGTGAACAATAATTTTGAATAACTCATAAATTTCAGTAAAATCACTGAGTATTGCAAAAGAATATACATGTATTCATTAATTTTTCAATCCTATTAATTAATTCAAACAGAGAAATTAACAAGAATGTAAAAAAATTAAGACGATCACTGATTTTTCAATCGATTCTAATAATCTCTGGTATGAATTATCCTTCCAATTCTCCTGAAAAGACCCCGAGTCCAGGATTTGGTTCTGATTGGACGTACACAGGTTTTTCAAGATCTCTCCAGATCTATAGATTGACCTGGTAAGTCCTTATCAGTTCTGCGACGTACTTTTCCGGAGACCTTTCGAATTCTCAGTTCTTTCCGGCGCTGAGAAGTCCTCCTCTATGCTACCGCGACCTCGGGATTTCACGAGGGGGTGGAGGGGACGGCATCTATGCGCAGGGTTGAAATTTGTAGCCAACGAGAAGAGAGGGTTGCAGAATATGTTTTAGCCACCCTCATCTCCCCGTTTGCAAGCGGTGTTTAAATAAAAAATAGTGAACATTGATTCTGATAGGGTGAAAGTCGATTTTCGCCAAAATTGAATTTTTTGCCAAGTGAAGGTTGATTCTGTATTTTCCAATAATTCTGATGCTAATGAAACCCCCGAAGGCGCGACAAATGTCGAAATAAAAATTTTTTTTTTCACCGGGGGCCAAAGTATCAGATCTTAGATTTTTTCAGGGGGAAAGTCGACTTTCGCCAAAATCGAATTTTTTAGCCGGGTGAACGTCGATTCCAACTATTTAAGCGACGGGCTATTCAGAACTCTCAAAAGTATGTGGAAAAAGTGAAAACTGAAAACAAAATTTTTTCACCGGGGGCCAAGTGGAACCCAGTGGTTCGCCTTGGGCTCGGACGTCAACCGCACGAGTAAAAAACCCCATCGCAGCAGCCCGGAAAAATACTGTTCCAATTTCTCTCTACATAAATAAAAAAATAAGGCGAAAAATTCAGGGAACACTCAAGTTCAGGGGACGCTTAAATTCAGGGGACGCTCAAATTCAGGGGACGCTGGGTGCCTATACGAGGAGGTGCGTGTATTTATAAGAGATGTCTATATGAGGGGGTGGTCATAAAGGGGATATCGATATTTATGGAGGATTACTATATTAGGGGGTGCTCATATGGAAGATGTTTATGGGTACGGTCACACCGCTGCGGTCACACGGACGGGGGGGGGGAACGAGCGAAGCGAGTGGGAGGGGCAAAGCCCCCCCCGGATTGGTGAGCGGAGCGAGCAGGGGGCGAAGCCCCCTAGTTCCTGAATAGACCATAACAACATCCTCACTCCCGCCATCTTCATCAACAATCCAATCGCCATCTCCAACCTCCAAAACCCCAACAATCTCCAAAGACATCCCCCGAAAAAATTCAAAATTATCTCCCGGCATAATCGCCCCAGTTGTGTATCCCCTTTTATCTGTTAATCATCTTTTAATTATCTTGTTTATCTTGGCCAGTCGCCCAAAACCAATTCCCCCCTCCATGATTTTGTATTCTCCCTTCTTTGTTACCATATAACCCTATCCTGCGCGGTATAATTGCCGCTTAAAATTCCACAGTGCGGCTGACGTTGCTTCTCCACCCCCCCACCCTTCCGCGCCCTCACCCCTCCCCTCTTCATGCTGGTGTCCACGGACTAACCGCCACACAGTGTTGCGATATAGAAAAATTAATATGCATTATTCATGGAATGCACTTATGTGCTGTACCGCGGGCAGAAGAGCAGGGGCTGACGAAGGGACTGAGCGTTGCTGCGGGATGGAGGGGGG
>NW_021680371.1:2423825-2448842 GCF_001412515.2 Diachasma alloeum | reverse complement strand
GGGGGGGGGGAGGAGGGTGAGGCAAGGGGGGTGGCGGTGAGGGATGAGAGAGGGTGGAGTCGGAGCCAGATGCACGCACACCATGCATTATATATTTTGCGTGCGTTATTTTTTCGTTATCAGTCAGGTTAAACGTAAATTATTCTGCACGTGTACTGTGGGAATGAATCATACATGATTTATGGTGGTTTTTGAGAAATAAATTTTGCAGATGGTGAAAAGTTTTTGGAGTGAGGTTGTGGGATGATGAGATTCGGGGGTGAGGCGATGGGGATATTCCCTGGAAAGTGTTTCTAATCAATTATTTATGGTAAATTCTGCCTGAATTTGAAGTGAAATTTTAAAAGTTTAGGGGTTTCTTTAGTAAAAAAAAATAATTGTAAAAGCACAATTTCAAAACTCTTATCTCTGTGGTTCATGAAAATCTGGCCATCTGCTCCGTTTTAAAATGAAGTATTTATTAATTTTCCCAACAATTTATCCATTAGTCAAAATTACTCTTTAAATTATTCAATTGATAACAATTTCATGAGTCTGTTAATTCGAATTGTGAATTTCATATCAAATTGTAAGACTTGAATATTTCCCGGGCTTTTAAATCCCTCATTGACTGCAAGTTCTTTCAGTTTTCCACACGGGGAGATGTTCAGTAAAAATGATGAAACTCACAATTCGCTCACTGATTACGAAATCGACTCAGCAAATTTAAGTGACGGTATCGTAATTTTTCACAGGAGATTCGGATAAAAATTACGGAACGCTCCGGAAAAATTCCGTGACAGTTCCGTAAAATTCCCTAGAACCACATTTTGCTCCGGAATTACAGAAAAGATACGTAATTTTTACTGAATATTTCTCTCTGTGCACTCGAAACTATAGCAAATACCCGAAATGTGATAACAATGAGGGCATTTGTACTAAAACATACGCAGAGAGAGTGACGTGCCATAGCACGTCTGAGAAAATTTAGGGAACTGCTTCAGCAGTCTGTCAAAATACAGTGAATGTGTCCACCACCCCATATTTTAATTCAGTGTTCTCCGTTTATAATATTCAAATTAATTCTATCTCTTGAAATATTCAAGTGGTTTTAAACAGTATTAATTGTCGTGAATTTAAATCAATTCGAATCCCTCTCAAAATCAAATCATATCTCTTTCAATGAACAATCAACACAATCAACAGTTGTTAAATGATATCAATTCCAATTCATTATTAATAACCTACCGAGCTTCAAATATTAACATTGGAGATGAAATAAATTATATGAATCTATCATTGTTTGATCATTTCTAAAATTTTACAAATTAATTCATTGAACTCTTAAACCGCGTTCCATAAATGTGAATCAATAATTAATGAAACACTGACTTATAAACATGCAAAAATTACCATTAAACAGTCAATCAAATGGAAATACCTAGAGTATCACCTTTATTTGAACAAATTATTGAAATTTGAGAATAACCTGAGTGAAATCATTTGTAACTCAGGAGTATCCTTGACGCAATGCAGCACCATCTAAATAAACAAAATGATAAAGTTATGAAATTTCACACGTATTGAGTTCACTGACATCCCAGAAATTCGTTTAAATAATTTCCTCACAAAAAAAGTGACAATATCACAATAACGATGCGATTGAATGTATTTGGCAATTGTCACAGGTTTTTTCGACCCCAAAAAAATCCACGAGAGGCTCGAGGCGATCGTTTTTCCACCTTTCAAAGTGCGGTCTAGAAAATAGAAGATAAAATGTAAAAAGAAATACACAATAGAGTTCCAGTGTGCAAGGATAAAACTACTAGGCCGGGTGGATTGCCCTCGGGTTGCCATTTTCAAGCATCTTCTTACTACTTCAAAAACACGTCACACTCCGTTCCATACGTGAATTTCAATATTTCTCACGTGACGATGCACGGGATAAAGACATACTCTCCATTCACCCTCTCTCCACTCTCTTCCTCTTGATACTCAAAGGAAAAACGATTCCATATTCTAGACCGACTTGGGAATATGTATAACCCCCCGGGGGGCGAAGGGGCGGGGGGAAGGGAAAGTAATGCAAGAGGCCCCACTCTCTATGCCGATAAGAATCGCAATATACGTATATCTTTTCATGGAAAATATGAGAAGATGGGAGCAGTTGAGTCTGACCATTACCCCGAGTTATCTACTTTTTTCAGGGATATTGTGGCTGAACTCACCTCTATTTTACTACTGTGAAAATAGTAGAAAGAATTATCGTTTTGATCACTTGATGTTCAATATATATTCATGAACAATTGTCACTGCATTCAGACCAGTTGATGGTGGGAGAGAAAACATTGACAAATAAACGGAATAAAAATCACCTCTTTGACGGATAAAAATCAGATTTAGGAGTACATCGTTGGCTTAAATTCAAATTTTCAATTTTCAATTTAATTCTTTATGTCTGTGTTTATGATCTTCATGATCTTCATTTAATCTTAACATAACCCTCACGTGATTTCCATACGACCTCAGTACGACTTTAGTCTGTATGCCCTTCATACAGACCTCATATGACCTCATGATCATCATTCAACATTCATATAACCCTTATATGATCCCCATATAATCTTCGTATAACCTTCTTATGATTTTCATAGGAACCTCATGTGATCTGCATATGTACCTCCTGACCCTTACTTGACCTTCATACAACCCTCACATCATTCCCATCTCACCTCAGTATGATCTTTATACGAACTTCAGAGGCCTTTATAAAAACCATATATGGCCCTCATGACCCTCATTGAAGCTTCATACAACCTTCATGTGATCCTCACATGACCTTAATATGCCCTCATGACCCTCATTCAACTTTCATAAAACCTTCGTTCGATCCTCATATGTCCTTAGTTTGACCTTCATACAAACCTCATATGTCCTCACGACCCTCATTTAACCTTCATGCAACCTTAATGGGATCCCCATATGACTTAGTGTGTCCTTCATACGAACCTCATATGACCTCATGGCCCTCATTTAACCTTCATCTAACCTTCACGTGATACCCATAAGACCTCAGTATGAACTCCATACAAACCTCACATGACCTCCTGACCCTTATTCAACTTTTATATTACCCCCATTTTTATTAGGACCTTAATATGCCCTCATGACCCTCATTTAACCTTCATGCAACCTTAATGGGATCCCCATATGACTTAGTGTGTCCTTCATACGAACCTCATATGACCTCATGGCCCTCATTTAACCTTCATCTAACCTTCACGTGATACCCATAAAACCTCAGTATGAACTCCATACAAACCTCACATGACCTCCTGACCCTTATTCAACTTTTATATTACCCCCATTTTTATTAGGACCTTAATATGCCCTCATGACCCTCATTTAACCTTCATGCAACCTTAATGGGATCCCCATATGACTTAGTGTGTCCTTCATACGAACCTCATATGACCTCATGGCCCTCATTTAACCTTCATCTAACCTTCACGTGATACCCATAAGACCTCAGTATGAACTCCATACAAACCTCACATGACCTCCTGACCCTTATTCAACTTTTATATTACCCCCATTTTTATTAGGACCTTAATATGCCCTCATGACCCTCATTTAACCTTCATGCAACCTTAATGGGATCCCCATATGACTTAGTGTGTCCTTCATACGAACCTCATATGACCTCATGGCCCTCATTTAACCTTCATCTAACCTTCACGTGATACCCATAAGACCTCAGTATGAACTCCATACAAACCTCACATGACCTCCTGACCCTTATTCAACTTTTATATTACCCCCATTTTTATTAGGACCTTAATATGCCCTCATGACCCTCATTTAACCTTCATGCAACCTTAATGGGATCCCCATATGACTTAGTGTGTCCTTCATACGAACCTCATATGACCTCATGGCCCTCATTTAACCTTCATCTAACCTTCACGTGATACCCATAAGACCTCAGTATGAACTCCATACAAACCTCACATGACCTCCTGATCCTTATTCAACTTTTATATTACCCCCATTTTTATTAGGACCTTAATATGCCCTCATGACCCTTATTTAACCTTCATGCAACCTTAATGTGATCCCCATATGACCTTCATACAAACCTCACGTGACCTCCTGACCCTTATTCAACTTTCATATGACCCCCATTTTTATTGTATGGAGAGATTCATTGAATTCTTCACTCACATACGTTCGAAAGGAATCGATAATACATGACCTCCTATTAATAATCAAATATCAAACTACTGCATCCCAAAGCCCCACAGTCAATCGAATCACATCCACGAATACCGGATTACTGCAAAATTCTCCGGCATAATTGATTTTTGGTATTTGTCCAAAGCCAACAGATAATGCGTAACACGGTACCGAGATATTACTATGCATGGAACATAACCTAGGCATTAGGAATCCGGTGGACCAGTACAAGCTGTTACCGAATTACTACAGTGCGATTTCACCACTGACCAACGTGAAATCGTCAGTGCGTGCCACTGTTGCGAGGGAGAGGGGAGGCTTTACCGTTAAATAAATTATCTTGGTAAACGTAAACCCAATTCTGTTAGCTAGAGCTTTCACTGAACTAATACGCTCTTCAGGATGGATAACGAGTGACACTCAACTGTTCGGAACTCTCGGCGATGTATTCTATTGGATTAACATAATTTCGTCATTAAGTGTGAGAGGATGACGGGATCTGAAAGTGGTGAAATTTTTTTAGGTCTTGGTGGAGAAATAAATGTTCAAAAGTTCCTGACGTACTTCATCTGCATGAGAAAACAGAGTGTTCATTTTGATAATCGCCTCGGATGATTGATGAAACTGTTAATAAGGTTCTTCTGAAAAATTTTTCATCCAAAAATCATTCTCGCAATTACAAATATGTGGTTACATTGGTAGAAATGTAATTTGCGCTTGATTTCCGGAAAACCAGAGGTCCAATCCCATTTAACTATCATTGATGCTCAACGATCTGGAATTAATTTGTTTGCAATTCTTGTCCATGTGTTTGTATCTGCGGCTGAAATACATTTTTTCATTACAAAATCCATAATTATTATTCAGCAACGGTAAAGCGATTAGCATTCATTGTTAACGAAAGATAATTTTCATTTACATTTCGCTTTAAAAGGAGTAGAGCATTCGGCTGAAAATTACATCAACTGCAGTTGTTTGTTGTTATTGGACTCTCAGCTATGTATTCTATTACATTAATATAATTTTATCGTTAAATATGAGAGGATGACAGGATCGGAAAGTGTTGATTTTTTTAGGCCCGAGAGGAGAAAGAAATGTTGAAAACTTCCTCACGTATTCAATCTGCATGAGAAAACAGAGTATTCATCTTGATAATCGCCTCGGATGATTGATGAAACTGTTAATAAGGTTCTTCTGAAAAATTTTTCATCCAAAAATCATTCTCGCAATTACAAATATGTGATTACATTGGTAGAAATGTAATTTGCGCTTGATTTCCGGAAAACCAGAGGTCCAATCCCATTTAACTATCATTGATGCTCAACGATCTGGAATTAATTTGTTTGCAATTCTTGTCCATGTGTTAGTATCTGCGGCTGAAATACATTTTTTTCAGTACAAAATCCATAATTATTATTCAGCAATGGTAAAGTGATTAGTATTCATTGCTAACGAAAGATAATTTTCATTTACATTTCGCTTTAAAATCATGCGAGTGTTGGATTCGGCTAACAATTTAATCAACTGGAGTCGTAACATATATCGTATTTCGCTAATGAACGTGGAAAATAATAACTGAAAGTTTCGAGAATTCGAGTGGTCAGTTAATACTGATTGATTCAATTGAGTGGACTCGTCATTTGTGATTGAATTGGAAACCGTTGAAGTGTTCGTTTGAAATATTAATGGAAAATATCATGCGTTTAACAGATGTGAACAATTAAATTCATTCAATTTTGTTGTCACCAGTGGTATTAATATGCATTCCGAAAGAAGCTGATGCAGCCTGTCGAATGTTCTGAAAATTCCAATCTTCAAATACGTAAGGCTCTTGCATTTGTACCAACTTAATCCACCCAGGATTTATTTCCGGTTCAATCCTCGAGGTGTGGCTTCAAACTATCCGTGAGAGTAATTAGGTTAGAGCTCCCCCTAACCACTCCCACCGTTGAGAATTGTCTTCGTTCGATTCCCCAGTGTTACGGATGAAAATAGAAAAGTCTTTCACTTTTCAGGTCTAATTTTTTCCTTTTCTTTCACAAGGGGAATTGGTTTCAGTTGCGTCTGACAGGGATAACAATTTTTTTTTCATTAAATTTTGATATTTTAATGGTATATTGATATTCCATGATAGTTCGTGTACGAAAAGGCACATTTTCTGATTTTTTTCTCTTATGGAAACTCCGTATAACCGTATGAGGTTAGTATGACATTCATATGATCTCAATACAAACCTCATATGACCTTGATACGATCCCCATTTGACCTCATGATCTTCATTTAACCCTTCGATAGCCCTCATGTGATCAACGTATGATCTCAGTATGATCTTCATCTGACCCTCATGTCGACCTCATATGACCTTAGTATGACATTCATATAATCTTAGTGCAAATCTCATGTGACCTTCATACGATCCTTCTTTGACCTCACGCCCCTTATTTAACCCTTCCATCGTCCTCATGTAATCACTATATGTCCTTAGTATGATCTTCATTTAACCCTCACGTCTTCCCATATGACCTTCGAATGAGATTTATATAATCCTTATTTTACCTCATGACCCTCCTTTAACCCTTCCTTAGCCCTCATACCGTCACCATATGACCTTAGCATAATTTTCATCTAACCCTCAGGTCATCCTCATATGATCTTCGTACAAACTTCATATGACATTCGTACGACTCCGATTTGACCTCATAACCCTCATCTGATCTCCATATGACCTGACTAGAACCTTCATATGACCTTCAGATGAACCCCATATGACCTTATGACCTTTCTATCACCAAGGAATGTAGATTTTTACTGCTTCTATGATGATCATGAGGTCAAATAGGGATCGTATCAAGGTTATATGACTTTCACATGAACCTCATATGACCTTATGACCTTCCTATCACCAAGGAATGTAGATTTTTACTGCTTCTATCATCAATAAAGATTTTTTTTCCATTCAATTTAAAAATTTTAATGAATCACAGATATTTCATGATAGTTCATGTCCGAAAAAGCATATTTCCAGAATTTTTTTTCCTTTTATTCGGTTATTCATGTCGAATTATGGCTAAATTTGAAGAAACATTGCCATTGTTTTTTTTTTTAATAAAACGAAATTTCTGTCAGTGATTGTGATAAATATCAAGATGAGATCTCACAAAGACAGAACTTCCCGCTAACATTAATTTTAACACCCCCGTAAAGCCGTGAATGCCCTAAAATTGAAATTCCCTTCAACGCAATTTTTATTTCTCCCAACAAAAGAAATATTTAATGCACTTTTTTACCGCTATGTTGTTTCCACACGCAACACGATGCTCCTAGAACTTCCTGTAGTGGCTCGGACGCCGGATATTTATGGCCCATCCCACGCTCTCATTGTTATTTCATTGACAGGAGAAATGAGAAAAAATCGAAACACCTATTTTTCAGAATCTAAAAAAATTCCATAAAACCAGAATGCCTATCGATGCATTTCGGTTTTGTTTCATCCCTCTATATCGTTCAGAGAAGAGGTATTATCCCACAGAGACGATCTCCTGCACGCTCATCCGTCATTTGCCTGACACGACCACCAACTTGACCTTTTTATCACACGTGACAAAATGTTATGGACAAATTTAGGGAATTTTTTGTACAACTTCGTTTTATTGAATATGTAAAAATGTATTCGTATTGTTATATATTTTTCCTTTAGTATATTTTTTCTATAGAATGTTCTCCACAGAGCGTTTCTACTAAATAGTGACAGTGATTTAGGGGGAAAAAATTATAAAATTTCAGGTTTCACTGAAAATTCAATAAAATTCCAGAATTTTAAGCAGCATAAAGACGACAATTCCTTAATTTATTTGAATTTCTAACCTAATATAAATATTTTGTGTCAAATTACATTGAATTTTCAGTAGAATCTGAAATTTCATGATTTTTCCCCTAAATCGCATTCAGTGTCACTGTCCTGAAAATTGAAGAATATATCCGGAAAAATGGAGCTGAAATTCTACGAAATTCTGAATTTTCAGTGACGAAATTCCTTGAAATTTCAGTGGTAATTAAATTCGATAATAATTTCCGAAAAATGTACCGGAAATTTCAGACAAAAATTTTTAACAGTGTACTGCTAAACAAAAACGGGCAGATAAGCTACTTTTCAACAGAATCGGCCAAAAGTTAAAGGAAAGTTTAAGTTTCTTCACTGAGAAAAAAATTCCAGAAAAATTACTGTGGTAGCACCGTAAAATAGGTTCATTTGGACAGTAATTTTTCCGGGTCCGGCCGAACGAACCCATTTTATCATGCTGGCACAGTAATTTTTCTGGAATTTTTTTCTTAGTACATGAAATTTTCTCACCCGTCTTACCCTCCGAGGACCAAATTAATCATAAATATTTTCATACTCCGAGATTCGATCACCACACGCGTAAGCCTCTATTGTTCTGAACGCAGTGCATTTATGGGCCTTCGTATTTAATGATGCAACTGCGTGTATTAACGCTATCGTTATTTTACGATCTATCGTTTCCTAACGCATGCGTTGAGGGAATGAAGGAGAGGGGGGGATTTTGTCGAGTAGGATCATAAAATTTTATTACCACCTATGCTTGAATATACCGGATACCTACGCGAGTATATGGCCTTGAAGGAAAGGGAGACCGGCAATATTGACACTTAATTCGAGTTTGGGAAATGCGTGATTGATTCAATTTACTCGTATGACTTTGGGGTTATATATACCGAGGGAGGTTACAAAATTTAAGGGGTGGTTTATGGGGAGGAAGTGACGGGAGGATTTTACATTCGGGAACGGATTTGTGATGCGTGTGGAATATGCGGGATCACACGCACGAAGAGAAATATTTGCTGTGTTTTAAACATGAGTTACCCATTTTCAAATTTTAATATCCATTTTCAAACTATAATTTTTCAATCATTTTTTCACTTGAAAAAAAGGAAAATTTACAGAGTTTGAATTCAAAATTACGAAATTTATCGGGTAGTTTGTGGAGAGGAAGTGATGGGAGGATCTAACATTCGGGAATGGGTTTATGATGCAGGGAAATTTGCAGGATCACACGCACCGAAAAAGTATTTGCTGAATTTCAAAAACGAGTTGTCCATTATTTTTCTTAAAGACGCAAATTCGAGGGAAGACGGCGTTGATGGACAGGAGATGTGACGCCATTCAAGCTCATCTACCCATTTTGAAATTATTGTTTTTCAATGGTTTTGTCACTTGAAAAAAAAAAACAATTCAGTAGCGAAGCGGTCAAACGGTTTAAGTCGATTTTGGCTATTAGCCAGTTTTCAATGAATATCTCGAAATCTAAGGGAGATAGCAAAAATTTTCTTATAACCATTTTAGTAGCACTCACTTCGCTGTACAAAAAAGGTCATTATGAAAATTTCGCTATCTCCCTTGAATTCGGAAATATTTCTGGAAAACTCAACGAAAGACTAAATTGACAAACCGTTTGACCACTTCGCTACTGAATTTACAGTTTGAATTCAAAATTACAAAATTTATCGGGTGGTTTGTGGAGAGGAAGTGATGGGAGGATCTAACATTCGGGAATGGGTTTATGATGCAGGGAAATTTGCAGGATCACACGCACCGAAAAAGTATTTGCTGAATTTCAAAAATGAGTTGTCCATTATTTTTCTTAAAGACGCAAATTCGAGGGAAGACGGCGTTGATGGACAGGAGATGTGACGTCATTCAAGCTCATCTACCCATTTTGAAATTATTGTTTTTCAATGGTTTTGTCACTTGAAAAAAAACAATTCAGTAGCGAAGCGGTCAAACGGTTTAAGTCGATTTTGGCTATTAGCCAGTTTTCAATGAATATCTCGAAATCTAACGGAGATAGCAAAAATTTTCTTACAACCATTTTAGTAGCACTCACTTCGCTGTACAAAAAAGGTCATTATGAAAATTTCGCTATCTCCCTTGAATTCGGAAATATTTCTGGAAAACTCAACGAAAGACTAAATTGACAAACCGTTTGACCACTTCGCTACTGAATTTACAGTTTGAATTCAAAATTACAAAATTTATCGGGTGGTTTGTGGAGAGGAAGTGATGGGAGGATCTAACATTCGGGAATGGGTTTATGATGCAGGGAAATTTGCAGGATCACACGCACCGAAAAAGTATTTGCTGAATTTCAAAAATGAGTTGTCCATTATTTTTCTTAAAGACGCAAATTCGAGGGAAGACGGCGTTGATGGACAGGAGATGTGACGTCATTCAAGCTCATCTACCCATTTTGAAATTATTGTTTTTCAATGGTTTTGTCACTTGAAAAAAAAACAATTCAGTAGCGAAGCGGTCAAACGGTTTAAGTCGATTTTGGCTATTAGCCAGTTTTCAATGAATATCTCGAAATCTAAGGGAGATAGCAAAAATTTTCTTATAACCATTTTAGTAGCACTCACTTCGCTGTACAAAAAAGGTCATTACGAAAATTTCGCTATCTCCCTTAAATTCGGAAATATTTCTGGAAAACTCAACGAAAGACTAAATTGACCGTTTGACCACTTCGCTACTAAATTTACACAGTTGGAATTCAAAATTACAAAATTTATCAAAATTTATTTATTTATTTGAAATTATAATTTTTCAATCTCCTTGCCCTTGAAAAGAAGAAAATTTACAGAGTTTCAGTTCAAATTTAAATTTCAAGAAATTCCAGAAATATTTTTATTATAAAAACTTGCTATTGTACTCCAACGAATGGTCATCTACCTGAAAAATGAATCGAAATGGGAGTCAGATGTTGCGGTGAGTGTCCAGCTGAGGCTATCAATGCTCACCCGAAACCTCATGTCAATCATCTGCAGCTCCAATCTGGGTTCAATGTTCACCCTCCCGGCCCCTCATCGGGGATCCGTTGCAACTTTGACAATTTCCATTGGTCCTTCACGTATTGAGTACCACTCTGAATCATTCCCATGCCTCTCAAAGGCTG
Organism: Diachasma alloeum; assembly: GCF_001412515.2. Classification (NCBI taxonomy): domain Eukaryota; kingdom Metazoa; phylum Arthropoda; class Insecta; order Hymenoptera; family Braconidae; genus Diachasma; species Diachasma alloeum. The sequence continues at coordinate 2,437,659 of NW_021680371.1, read as the reverse complement.
TTCGAACAGCCATTGCCTCTCTAACTCAATGTCCTGAAGGTGGAAATACACTCAAAAAGGAAAATCAGCTTTATTTTTTTATCAGTGGTAATGACAACAATTATTTGTTGTCTCCGCGTATTAATTTTCTAGGTATAACCGAACTCCCGAAGCGATGATAATCATTAATCCTCTAAATACCCAAAAAAGCGCTTGCATCAAAATAATTTGCAAATGAATTCACAATGAGGCGGCAACTAAATCTCATTAGCACCTGTCGTAACAAACAAAAACAGTCCCCAATTAATCCACCTTCCTAATTAAGTAATTAACGAAACCTGCTCGGAGGACATAGCACAGGTGAATAAAATATCGAGTCCATGGCATTTTCAATCCATGGAATTAATTAACGTCAGAATTGAAAGTCCAATCGCATGATTAATTCAGTGGAATGGTTTTATCCGGGTGAGTCACACTCTCCGAAGGATTATATAATATTTTTTTCCCTCCATTTTTGTCCCCCTTTTTTGGTGAATGAGATAATAGGGACGCCGGTGGAGAAGATTCTGGTCTGGTATAAAGGAAAGGGAATAATTACCGGATGAAAGAAGGAGTGGAGGAGGGAAGAAAAATGAGGGAAAAGAAATCCATCGAAGACGTCGGGTGATTCGGTTTTTCTTTTTTTATTTTATTTTTTATCATGGTCGCGTTCCTTGAAAAGTTGGAGCGGAAGTGACTCCTCGGGGTATTCCAATGTGCACAGACGGAAAAGGGAATTGGAAACCATCGCTTCTCCAGATTCTCCACTGGCTGCTATAACGTCTGACCGTTATTGGTGAGAGCGTATGGAATTGATTTTGCTTGGCATACAATGACTTCATCTATTATCTGTGATCTATTGAGGAGATTTGAGATTGGTACATGGGATGTGTAATCATCCCTATCGTAAATTATCTCTGGCCTTTTCTGCAATATCATTTATCGGGGTAAAAACGAAATTACAACGTCATGTTTTCACTCGGCGATAGATGGAGATAAGTTTTTCTTTCTTCTCAACTAATTTTCGTATTTGTTTCTTTTTTTGGTTCCGAATGGAAATTGTAATCATCCTATTTTCCTTTAGCCGATCCGTGTATGAGTCGTTTATCTGAGATGAGTTATTGCCAATTAGTGTCCATTCGTCAACTGCAAAGTAATATTATCAGCTATGGGAATTCCGTATTCAATGATATTTAAGATGGAGATATTAGTATGAATGTCGATTGAATTTTACAATTTAAGTGTCCAAGTCGATTTTGACTATTCGTCAGTTTTTAGAGAATATCTGGGATTCTAAGGCAGATAGCAAAATTTTTGTAATAACTTTTTCTGTAGAGGACATTGAGTGGTACAAAAAAGATGTTCACGATAATTTCGCTATCTCCCTTAGATTTGGAGATATTCCTCGAAGACTCGGCTAAGAGCTAAGACGACTTAAATCGGTTTACCACTTCGCTGCTGAATGTTTTCTTTTCAAAAGATATCTAAGGAGTCAATCGAGCATTGACGGTAGGGTAGAAATGGTTTTCCTGTTACAAATAAAACTGGAATCTTGTGTGTATTGAGCTCCTTGAGGTCTGAACAATTCATTCGAATAATTTCTTCATAAAAAGAATTGCAGAAAATATTCCCATTCAGACACTTAGAAGAATTCTTATTATCACAATGGTGGAAAATTTAATTGTCCGGGTAATTGCAATGGTTAAAAATTATAACAGAAGTCGCGGGTGATGAAAGCGTGAAATTATTCAGATTGGTAATTTCATAACAGCGGAACAAACTCAACGAGGAAAGATAGACGGTTACATCTTGTTTCAGGGGAGATATTGTGGGGCTAATGAAGAATTCTTGAAGTAAAATTTTACAATTTCAGGGCAATTGCTGGGAATTACTGCTATTGCAGTTTTACATCTGCTCGTTTTACAAGGAAATTCGTTTTAATTGGTATGAATGGACAATCGTTGGATTCTATATTTGAAATAATATAATTGGACCAGGAAATATGAAGAGTGCTGCCTTCGTATCGGAATCGTGCCCTTAAATGGAAACTTCGTAATCAATTAAAGAAAATGAACTTTAATTTCATTTCAATTTCATTTCATCAAAATCTTATGCTTGAATTTCAGCCGTTTTGGTAGATATTCTCTTTTAGAGTTAATTCCAACGCAAAATTCTTTTCAGAAATTTTTATTATTTCCCACTTCTAAATTTAATAATTTTTTAATTATTAATCATTCTTTTTATCATTTTCTATGTAAATTCGTAAAACGTCTCATAACGTAACACAACGATTAAAGCTTGGAACAACGGAGAGCTTTCTAGACGATTGCCGAATTCACCAGAAGATTCTGTACAGCTCTGGATATGTTTACAATTTTCTGGAACTTCCAATAATTTTCGGGAAGAACAAATAATCCCGCGGAATTTTCCCAATGATTCTCAAATTTTCTAGAAGATTCCGCACGGGCCTAGACCACTTTAGAACTTTTTAGAACATACTACAATTCTTCAGAGAAACGAACATCTCAATTTATATTATTACCTGAAGCATGCGTAAAAATTCTGATTCACAAGGTAATTTCTACATAATTTTAAGGTAAAATTAATATGAAAATTCCCTCGCAGAAAATTACCAAAAATTTCTAGAGCATTTTAGTCTTCTGGAACATTCGACATCGGACAGTAGGAGTTTTCCAGACGATTCGCGAATTGTTCAGAGGGTTCTGGACCTTTCTTGAACTTCCTAGAGCCTTCTACGAATTTTCGAAGAAAAGAACATCTCAAATTATATCGAGTAAGTTTTAGACGTCTTTTCACCGTCCGAAATCTAAAATTCAAATGGACGTCAAACACATTGTTTTTGCAGTGCACCCCGACAGAAATTCAACTCCACCTAGCACTGCCTCGAAAGCCCCGGAATAGAATGAGAATTTGAAAATGCCAATCCCCTGGCGTCACATTCCCGGCAAGAGTTGGAGAAATTCTCACCTTTCGAGTGAATATTGAACGTACTTAACCTCTCATTTGGTATCTTCAGTTGCAACGATCCCGGTGGAAGCCTCGAATTTCTTCTGAATAGGAAATTTCCGCGGCTCCCCTGATGGCCACCGAAAATAATGGATTTCACCCAAAACTCATGCATTCAACATATACTCATAGCTCATTTCAGAACTGTGCTATTTCCCGGGAATACCACCTCCGGAGTATCTCGGGTATTTTCACTTCCGGTCATTGCGAATAGATCTTATCTCCAACAGCACAACGTTTGGTGAAGCTGTTTAATATTGAAATATACTCGCCCAAATAAGTTCTGTTCCACTTGAAGTTGGTTCCGCCGTCGAGCCCAATGGGGCATCACCTTCAGGTGAGATAGAACGTCCGATTGGATATTGAAACCGCCTGACCGCTAAACCCTAATTTTGATTGGTCAATGCCTCGTTTGAAGTAGTCACTGAAGAAAGGCGCGGGATTTTCAAATTCTTTAAACTCCCAATTTTTTTCGCATCATAAGGTAAATGATCTTACGCTCGTGTAGCTAAGGTGAACACATCATTAGTCAACAAATATTATAGAGAGTCAGTACCGAAGACTCAAGATAAGGCCTTTTTTTTCTTATATTTAGCAAAAGCTAAACCCTTTTTTAGGCACAAAAAAATCTACTTATTGCAGACATAATTGCTGTTCAAAGGCTAAATACAATACTGTATGAAAACAAATCCAAAATATAAAATTTCTTGAAGTCATTTATATCCTGCCCCCCCCCCCTGTTTTTTATTTTGCACAATCAAGGTATTGCTCTTGCAATTCGGACAGACATGCCCAGTCCCTTCCGTTCCTCAACATTCGCATCCTCTCGCCCCGTCAGATGTTTTCTTGCATCTACGTCTCTTTTTTTCTCCCACACTCGCATCTTCAACCACTGTTACTCCAACAAACGTGACGTCGTACAATGGGCTCGTTCATTCGTACATACACACGTTGACAGAAATAGAGGGAGGGAAGTACTGAAAACGTAGATGGGGAACGAGTGTAAAATTTCATGCGGTTCACGGTTTTTCATCCTGCACCAGTGAAAATAAAACTTCACTTCCCCTTTCCTCATTTCTCGTGACCTTTTTCGCCTCTTCATTCAGCACTCCGTCGTTGTTTATTCGCTCCAGTGCATGTCCGAATTTTTTTAATGATGTTTTTTTTTCGGATTTTGACGTGGATACGTCTATGATTTCGGCATGGGGGGCGATTTAAGAAAAAACAATTCTTCTGTCAGTGCCATCTATCGGAATTCTGAAAATTGAAGAAAATTCTCCGGTTTTCTAGAAAATTCAAGGAAATTCTCCCGTTTTTCTGAAAAAAAATTGATTAAATTTTCTGGATTCTCAGAAAAATTCGAAGAATTCTCTGGATTCCCAGAAAAATCCCGAAAATTCTCCGGTTTTCTAGAAAATTCCAGAAAATTCTCCGGGTTTCTAGACAATTCCAGAAAATTCTCCGATTTTTCTAGAGAGTTCCTGGAAATTTTCCAGTTTTCCAGAAAAGTCCAGAAAATTCCCCAGTTTAAAAAAAATTCGAGAAAATTCTCCGGTTTTCTAAGAAATTTAAGGAAATTCTTTGATTTTCTAGAAAATTTCACAAAATTCGCCAGTGTTCTAGAGAATTCCAGAAAATTCCCCGGATTTCTAAAAAATTCCAGAAAATTCTTCGGTACTCTAGAAAATGTGAGAAAATCCTTCGATTTTTAAGAAAATCTAAGAAAACTCTCCGGGTTTCTGTAAATTCCGAGAAAATTTTTGAGGCTTGTCTAAAATAATTTTGAAGCCTCACTAAAATGTGAATAAAGACTAAAGTCTTTCATACCGCAGCAATCAACGCAGAAACTCCTGGAAAATTCCAGAACTTTCTTAAAAATTCTTAAACCTTCTAGAGAATTCTAGAAATTTAATGAGCTCTAGAAGGATACAAGAAAGTTTTTTTTATATTGGAGAAAATTCGGAGCTATCCCAAGAAATTTCAGGAAAGAATGGCCGTAGAATTACAGTTGTATCATCACTCGTCTGCAGATTTTCTACATCTTCGGGGCATCGATTCTTCTTCTACCCAATTACATGCCTGAAGATTGCAACGAGATGCATCTGCAGAATCGATTAAATCCCGAAGTTTAACGAGAAAGTATAACGGGGAAAATTACGTGAGATCACTGCTAAAAGGTACCCCGAGCTGTTGCCCCGTTGAACTTTTCCAATAATTAACGAAATCGTTCACAAGATGCTTCGAAGTGAAGCGAACGTTGGGAGGGGAGAAGTACAAAGCTGAAGTAAAAAAAACCGGGACAATGAGAGGAGTGATAAAAGGTCGAGTCAAAAGAAGCGAAACAGGAGCACGAGGAAGCCCTAGGTACCCGGTGAAATTGAATTTCCACTTCTGGCAGAGGGCTTGTTTTTTTCGCTGAAGATTTTTCTTTTTCACCCATCAAGAGGAATGTTTTTACCCTCAGCGTCTCGAATCTCACTGATGGGTAAGGAAAACGAGTGGTGAGGGTAGTGTCTTCCAATTAGGTCACTGGATTTTCCAGCAGTGGTGACGCTGCAGACCGAGAACATCAGAATACCACATGCCGAAAGATGAAGAAACCCAGTGAAGCATTCAGCGAAGACAGAGGGCTCTAATCACAAATCCACCTGGTCACAATATATTCTAGTCTGACTGTGGGCTGTGTTTACTCGAGATTAGGGTTCACGTTCCTCCTGCGGTATATGTTGAGACCCTTCTCCAGTCGAGATGCCCTTGCTCCTTCAACTGCGGACAAATTGAACAGTGTCTGACTTGGCCGTTGGATTTTCAAGCACTATGAACTCGAACACGTTTCACGGCCAATTTCATCCTTGACTAGAGACGCCTCAATTAGCCACGATAATTGCAAGTGTGTGCGCAATCTACCTCCACCACCTGCTCTTTACCCTCTCCACAAAACCCAGACACGTGAAACCCACGGAGATGAGGTACTCCAGAAAGTTTTCGAATTAATCCGCATTCAACGTACGCTGTCGGGGGCTTTCTTGCTGGCCTTTTCAACTCGTACACATGGATTTTCAGGATGAAGAGGTTGGTTTCAATGATCCAGGAATTGGGGAAACTATGGTGGGTTACGTGGTGAAACATTTCTATTAGAAGATGGGTATAATTTCAAGTCAGTATCATTGGAACAACTAGCGTCTGATATTGAGATGTTTGTATGCCCATATAAGTCATTTTGTCAGGTGAATATAGTATGCGGGCAAAATTAATTTATTCCATATTTAGTATTCAATACAATCGTTTTTTTTTATCGTTATTTTACATCGCTTCGACCCGGTTAGGGTATACTGCGATGATGATCAAGAGTTTAAATGGTTAGATCGTACCAGTCTACCCGGTCAGGATTTGAACTCGGAACCTTTCGCATGTGAGGAACTTACCCACTGCGCCAAGCCACCGGGTATTCAATACCATCTTTAAAATAGTTTGGTGGTGATTGGTATAACCTTAAAATTCGAATATCTTCAAAGATACTATGTACTACTTTGATTATATCTATCAATTTTTATAATATCCAATGGATATTTCAACCCCATCGTACCTTCTTACGATAATAAAATAAAAAATTGAAAATGATTTCATGTAAATACACCTTTATTGTGAAGAGTTGTTGAAAAGTTCCAGAAAGAAAATATAGAAAAATTTATGAATTACATCCATTTGGTGTTGGGGTACCATTGACCACCAAACGATTGACAATCACCATTTACTTTCAGAATTTATTTATGTTTATATGCCTCCGCTAACTTGAATTGGCCTATTTTCCCTCACTCCAGGATCTTTTATTTTAAACTTACGATTTATCATTGGTTTTTCCAAATTTCAATTTTTTCAACACGGAAAGTTGAGAATTGTTCTTCATGTTTTTGAATTTACATGGTTCTCAGTTATGTTAGCCATAGTCCTCAGTTTCTGATGCACACGACAATGTACCTGGGTCAGGCATTAAGCTGGTACTCCACCGTAACAGGCGTTAATACCCCCGATCGTGCGTGTACCGAATGGCCGGCTTGTGAATCATGCACGATGTACCCGTTGTGCCTAGTGAGACGATCCTACGAGGGGCGGGAGGGATGATGGTGGGAAAGCATTTGAGGGTGGGCCAGTGTCGAGAGGATCTATGCCAACCAGGCTTGACACAATCCATCCAACACCCTCACGACTCATGTTGCTATCCCATGGCATACGTGTTTGCTTATCGTCCTGGATGATCCCTTGATAGACTTTGACGTGTCGTTGTTCGGGGAGAATTGTATGGAAGTGTTGAGATGCTTCTATCAGTGAGCAGCACCCTAGCTTTTTCGTATTATTGTGATGCGGGTCAGGGTCAGGTTCAGAAGAGTCATAACGGTCGCTTGCACGAAACTCAGGGTCATGGTGGTCAGGATGATCGAAGGTCCGCAATAGGCCCTTTTTTGATCCTATATACTGAATGATTTTCTTCTAGACACGATAAGTGGGTCAGGTGTGTTATTATTAAGTCGATAGCTGAAGGAGACTGGCAAGTGAGGCTAAAATTATTGAGGTACGAGAATGCATATCACATCTCATGTGGAAAATGAAGGTGATGGGATGAAGTTCAGTTCGTTAGTCAATTCACCTGGGTGTGCTGATACATAATTGAGTTGGGGTGAAGGTAAAAATTAAGTTATCATAATTAACATCCTGGATGGTGAGACATCATAAAATTGTTCCAACAAAATTTTGCAATGATGTGATGAATTTTGCTTTCAATACAAGTGAAAAGTGATTACAAACCGTAAGTTCATGTTTTCGCATTGCCAGAGAATTTCCGAACTGCAAGTAGCTTACGTAAAGAAGGCTGGAGGTATTTTCAATATGCTTAGATAACAGAGTTCGCGGGTGAGCCAATTAAGCTCAAGAACTTCTCAACACTCGGGAATCTGGCTTTTAGGGATTCTTGAGGATGTAACTCGTGTGTTATATCATTCAGTCATCTCCCGAGAGACAGAGTTGATTAAATTTTAGTGAGTGCGGAATTGAATCGTATTGAGTGAAATTATCAACTCCATCGAGTTTCGCAATCCTTCCTTACGAATTTTCTCGATAAAATTACTCATCAACTTCGTGAATAATTAATTATCGATAACTGATTCGCTTCTCCGCTTCTTCTTCTTTGTATCATCAAAGTCATTTTACTAATACACAACTTGAAGATTTACGGCGAAAAATCGGAGGATAAAGGACTCAATTTAATTTTCAAAGCTTCTCACGAATTAAAATTTTCTTAATTCTTCCGGAATCGTTTCAAGAATTTTTCCTTTTCCTCCACCCGAATTCGAAGAATTTCGCTCTCCAAACTTCTCCCCATTAATAACAATTAATCCAGAGGATGGTTCCACCACGAAATCTTGTCCCCCCGAGACCCAACTGCACCATGAAATCCGTTTTAGAGATAGCAAACTGGTCCATCGGGATTGTTTTTACTCCACCGTCAAGTTTTTCCTCGACGAAAGACCCAGCATGTCTACCATCAGACTCACTGAACCGAAAACCTAATGCAGTAGGAGTATAAGCTCGCCAGAAGAAGCAAGAAACCCAACAAACCCACGTCATCGTGTTCCACCCTGGACATGTACATGTGTATGGATTCTCGAGTCAAGTGTTGGACACTTGAAGCAAGTAGTATTTCTCCCCTGACAACGAGAAGATGCGTAGTTGCTTGGCACCTCGAGGCAATGGTTAACCGAGATAAACACCTCATAATGGGCGGGGCTAGTCTTTAGCATTGTTGAAGTAGATGAAGTAGAAGTGCAATAGGTTTGAGGATCTCCTCCACTTGCATTAAGAACACCTCATTCTGTGGTATTTCATTCAGTCGGTGAAGCTGATGAACTAGCCAGCGAACGACTTGGTTTCACCATGGAATTCCTTTATTACTGTACAACTATAAGAGGAAACGGCTGACTAGGTGGCAAAATCCTTTTCATTCCTCCGACCGCGTCATTGGTGAATCGAAGATTTTAGAATTACCGCCGTCAAATTAACAGTAAACTCCCTTCGATGGAATCCCTTACTCATCGAGAGGATCATTAAAGAACGATCGTCAAAGCGAATCGTCGGTAATTATCGGGCTTGATGTCTTTCAACAAGATCTATTCATCACTTTATGATACGGCCGTAACGAATATGGCATTCTGATCAATACTATCATGAATGTTTCTTTCATCCCTTTTTATAGTTGTCAATTCAATTACTTACTCCCTCGAAAAGACCAGTACTACCAGTAAATTAAGTCACAGTTTGACTCAGTAATACTTCTGGAAAATGCCCAAGGGGCTAATGGATTGGTGTGCACGGTCTGGTGAAAAAGTATCGAAGTGTCAGACATTACCAAAGAGCATCGGGGAGAGTCAACCCCTCTCTCTAGGCTTCTCTTTGCGCACTTTTTTCCGGATTAATTTAGTCGACTGAAAATTTAATACTTTCGTTATCGAGATATCGATTGCACATCCACTAGAATTGAAAATTCTCTTAACCAATGACTCAATTATTGAAACACGTAGCGATGGGAGTGAATGAGAAAGTAGTTTCTATTGGATTCTTGTTAGAGTAACGTATATACACTATTGCGACTAATGGATTAGTCCTCTTGCATTTGCACGAATCCACTGCATACACTCGAGAAATGTCTCTATCGTTTGTGTGCAATATACGTATTTCCCCTCGAAAATGTAGCGTAACAACTGGGAAAGTAGATACACCACCCCTTGAGATAGAACAGAACTTGGTTCAATGGTTCTGATCATTCGTCTCTTTCCGTCTTTCACACTCTCTTTCGCACGTATTACCCTCAGGCCTCGTGGGCAACATGTAATTCTCCCAGTGGACCAGGGTGATGTATCGACTGTCTCGAGTCATTACTGGAAAAGGATTTCCAAGTGGACTCCTTAACCAAGGCTGAGATAGTGAAAAGTATTCTCCTGATTTCTCAATGTATTCGGCTCGTGAAGATTGACGAGCTTCAGGGTGATTCTGTTAGTGTAATGTTGATAAATATTTCTGGGCTGAAGGGGATGAAGTGTATCGATGCCGGATAGCAGTTGCTCAGCCAGAAAGTAGGTGAGTGTGAATAAAATATTTTAGATTCACTAGCATCTATTGCCTAAAATTCTTCCCTGAATGCTTCACCTGTTCTTCTCATGAATAGCAATTGGCTGTCTTCTTTCTCTTTGGTTCTTTTGAGATTCCTCGGGGAGCACTGTTTTGCTTTATATTCTCAACAATGACGAATAGTTTTTCATTCTTGGAAAAAGAATCCTTCAACAAAGCATTCTTTCATACCTGACAGCATCCACCAGACATTCCAATCCCCAGTAAATATTAGCATCAGTTTGATGTGAAATTCCGTGCAGTCCAGTAAATACCGAGTTATTGACCATCTCCGGATGAGTCAGTCTATGGATGTTACTCTCACTCCGTACGTCTCCTCTCAAGGAATTATCGCTTCGTAGAGACAGCATACATAGCTATCCTCAATGCAAGTTAAATATATAGGTACACGGGATATAGATACATCAGAGGATGTGTATACAGGCGGGTTTCTGTGGCCTCGTATATTTAGCAGGATGTCAGTACTTTGTCTGACCGAATGAATGGGTATACCACTGGCAGTGCGCCGGATGTTGGTGGCTACCTAGCTACGAGACCAACCAACAGGGCCTTTTACCTCCACTGGCAATAAAGGACAAGCGAGGAGTGTTATCCCAAACATTATACTTGTGTGTACAGCTGAGCAGTGGAAGGACGCTTGAACTGCGGTTATGCGTGGATTAATATGAAGAGATATGAGGGTATGTTAACATTATTTTGAATTGTTACGAAATGCTGTACTTATGCTGCGGCAATTGCAAGCGGATTTTAATAAGAATTTCGTTCCTGAAGCATATGGAGTCCTTCTGATTGTTCATTTAGGAGTGAAATATCAATCCGTGAATAAGTAATCATGGAGAACTGATGCATTTTTAGTTTTTTTGTACGACGAAAAACTTCAAGATTATTTATAACTTGAAGCCTTCTGCCATGACACAAGAAAATGAACAGTTTGATGATATTTTTTTAGCTGTTCACGCATCAACGTTTTTCCAGTTCCTTTGCATGTGAGATTAATTTGGACATGTTGGAATATTTACCCTTGTATACTCAAACCAGCTCATTTAGAAGCATACTCAGCTTCGCTGGAAACCATTCCGTCTGCTTTCTCATTCGCCGAATTTAATAACGACATTTTCACCATCAGAGTGATATTTTGTTGGGACAAAAGCGAACCAATTCTCCGGGAAATTCACTCATTTTCCATCCCTGTTCATCCCCACCATCCTCTTAATATCGTATATACCAGAAACGCGACAGAATAAATCCCTTTTCCCTGCCGTAACAAGGTCGTATGACATGCTCACCTAGATTGCACTTCGTGACGAATTTTCTGGCTGGTCGTGTACGCGTTCATCGTATTCCTGAATCTTTGTTTCTTTTTCAGACTCTTTTATACCGTAATTCTCGTGGATTTTCTCCTGGGAGATGGCATTGATATGAATTTGCTCATAAGGTTCAACGGAGTTTTATTTAAACGCGAATGTTTGAAGCAAAATTAATCAATAGAGAATTAATGAGAACCTGTTCGTTTTTCACCACTTCTTATCATAAAAGTCTTCAAAAATAACCGAAACTAGAACATTGAGAGCATTGAATCAGAGAAAAAACGTCTGGATTATAGTTATCTTATCGGTTCATGAATTGAAAGAAATATGTCAAGAGACAAGATTTATAGCATAAAATCGTAGAGAAAATGAGATCTTCATATTTTTCTCATTCACGAATCAGAAATCTTCGACTTATAATTAATGACACGACTTTCCCCTCAGAAAGACACTCGTCATCGATAATAATCACCCCTCATTGAATTTCACAGTCATTTCCCTTGCAAATGGCTGTTGATTTTTGAATGACAAATTAACACAGAAATTTACCATTTACGAATAATATAATACAGTGGAGTTGTTCGCAATTTGAAACTAGCGTGTTTGTGGATAACAGGAGGTCTCACCGGGCAGTTTATCGTCAAGTGACTCGATGTTCCTCGCGTGTGTGAATGTTCACGAGTGCCCCCTTCCCTCCACCCGCACCTCGCCAAACCCAGCGCTACATAATCGTGCATAATAATTATGGTACGTCATCAATTAGCGTACGGTCGTTGACATTAATATGGGTGGTGTGCGGGGGTTCGCTGCTAACCACGATGGATCTTTGCGGTTCTCTGGTATAAATGCGAGCGAGATGAAATATTCAGCTGGGCTAATTCAATAGTTTTCATTAAAATTAATAATCATTAGGGTGTGTATTCACCCGGATATTTCAATGTGCAGACCATTTCCGGGGAGTATGGGGTGGCTGGAGGAAAAATTATTTAATGTCCTGTGCGTTTTTCGGTGGTAAAAACGAAATAAAAAACAGGGTCGTATATTCTCATGGGCTAGGATGAAAAAAATGAAACGAATGGTCCAGTACACCTGCAGGTGTTTAATGCAGGAGTGGCTTGGCAATAGACGATGTTAGGTGGACAAGAGAAGGTGGAGGTCTACGACACAGTGTCCACAGACGGTCTGGAGGGGGCGGTAATAATTTATGGACGTCGGCGTTGGTAGCCACAAGTAAGGTAACAGATTGGCTGTGTCAGTGTTGGGCAAGGACGTGGGGATTAGCAGGGTGCCCACTCTGTAGGATGATTTAAACCACTTCGCTGCCGGGTTTGTCCCTTCGACTAGTGCTATTGCATGCTGCTACGGCGACCAGGGTGTAACATTAAAATTTTCGTAACTTGTGCTCTTTTGGGAGAGCTCCGGCATTTGAAATTCTATTGCATTAATGTTTCGGGGGGAGTAGATTACTGCTCATATTTTGGAGTTTATTAGCGGAAACGTAAATTTTCTGACGGTTAAATTTTTAGGTGTAACGGGGAAATGGGAGAGTCGGTTTTTTGGGGCGAATTCCATATAGAAGGGATGAATTAATGCGCTGGGGTGAATGGCGGGTGAAAAATGAGAGGGTGACGGCAAGTGGAAGGAAGTTTGAGGTTATGATGTCATCGGAAGACGAGGAATATTTCCGATTTGAGGGTGATACAAGGAACTTCCGTTCTTTTATGGTTTTCAAGAAAGTGATACGAACTGATGATGAGAGGTGTGAACCCGAGAATTTGCCAGGGTTTTTCGCTTCTTTCAGGAATCAATCAGCGGAGGGATCGGAGAAATTTTCAACCTTCGTTGTACTTCATCAGAAGTCCGTTGAGCCCAAAAGGTTCGTCCGAATATATGATCGTAACTTGTGCTGTTTTGGGAGAGCTAGGCCGTTTGAAATTCTATTGCATTAATGTTTCGGGGGGAGTAGATTACTGCTCATATTTTGGAGTTTATTAGCGGAAACGTAAATTTTCTGATGGTTAAATTTTTAGGTGTAACGGGGAAATGGAAGAGTCGGTTTTTTGTGGCGAATTCCATATAGAAGGGATGAATTAATGCTCTAGGGCGAATGGCGGGTGAAAAATGAGAGGGTGACGGCAAGTGGAAGGAAGTTTGAGGTTAGATGTCATCGGAAGACGAGGAATATTTCCGATTTGAGGATGATGCGGGGAACTTCCGTTCTTTTATGGTTTTCAAGAAAGGGATACGAATTGATGATGAGAGGTGTTCGTCCGAATATATGATCGTAACTTGTGCTGTTTTGA
>NW_021680371.1:2390875-2421280 GCF_001412515.2 Diachasma alloeum | reverse complement strand
AAGTGCTAAGCCGTTTGAAATTCTATTCCATAAATGTTGCTGGAGGAGTGGATTACTGCTCATATTTTGGAGTTTATTAGTGAAAGCGTAAATTTTCTGGCGGTTAAATTTTGAGGTGCGACGCGGAAGGGAAATATAAATGGGAGAGTCGGTTTTTTAGGGCGAATTCCGTCTAGAAGGGATGAATTAATGCTCCGGGGAGAATGGCAGATGAAAAATGAGAGGGTGACGGTAAGTGGAAGGAAGTTTGAGGTTAGATGTCATCGGAAGACGAGGAATATTTCCGATTTGAGGATGATGCGGGGAACTTCCGTTCTTTTATGGTTTTCAAGAAAGGGATCCGAATTGATGATGAGAGCTGCGAACCCAAGAACTTGCCAGGGTTTTTCGCTTCTTTCAGGAATCAATTAGCGGAGGGATCGGCGAAATTTTCAGCTTTCATTGTACTATATCAGCATTCCGCTGAGCCAAAATGGCTCGTTAGAATGTATGATCATACGAGCTCTCTGGTTAGTCATTCAAACATCGTGAGACTCTTCAATAATGAATGATAACACAAGTTGGGTATGAATTAACCCCTCGAAACGACTTTCTGTCCTTGGATTTTAGACAATGGGCGTGAGCGACAGGCTGCGTTTTATGTCTGGATGTGTCTCATCCTGAGGGTGAAAGTTTCGAAAGTGACAAACTTTTACGGAGTGGTGGGGATGTGTCTCGTTCTCTTGTACCTCGTTTCGGTAATGAGAAAAAACAAAAAGGGCGGAGAGGGGAGAGAGAATAAACGGGGGGGGGGCGGAGAAAATAATAAAATACCATCGTGTCTGTCTGACGATGCGGCAGGCTGACGCGAGGCCACGCTTTTTTCGCCTCGTTTCTCAGACCGTCAATTCCCAACAGTTTTTCCCTCTTCTTTATTCTTCTCTCATTTTTGCCGAGAATATAAGAACATCAAAACAGGGCTAGGGGAATAACTTTTTTACCTTGTTAAGCTTTTTGTTTTGGGGTGATGGGCTTCTCTCTTCCTCGTACTTTTTTCTTCCTTTTACGGAATGACGAATGAAATGAAAATACGTTTTACGATTCTTTTTAATGTTGGTTTAATGATTCACGTGCATGCAACGTTAATTAAAATTTTATCAGCCAGCCCTCCAACTGTTATTTAATAATTCAACATGCCATTACGTGACGTATCAAATATTAATTGGTGTTTTCAAACTTTACTGATAAATTTGATCAAAGTTGATGGGATGTCTGGTAAAATACGAGGTACATTGGATTTTCTTTCAGAAGTTCTTTATGAAACAAGTGTAGAGGGTGATTTCGGGTGGATTTGACGGCATTCTGTATTCAATGAGGGGCCTTGAAACAGAAAACTTACCCGAACAACCTTGCAATTTGTTATTTAATGATTGAACGCACCACTACGTGAGGTATTAAATATTAATTGGTGTTTTCAAAGTTTGGTGATGAATTTGATCAAAATTAATGGGGATTGGAGGAAAGGACAAGGTACATTAGAATTAGTTTCTGAACTTCTTTATAAAAAAAGTGCGGAAGGTGCTTTCGAGCGGATTTGACGGCATTCGGTATTTCATAAGGGGCTTTGAAACAAAACTTATTGGAGGAATTACATGATTTCTTATTTAATGACTGAACGTACCACTAGATAAAGCATCAAATATTAATTAGTGTTTCAAGACTTTGTTGATGAATTTGATCTAAATTGATGGGGAGTGGAGTAAAAGACAAGGTACTTTAGCTTTTCTTTCAGAACTTCTTTATAAAACAAGTGCGGAAGCTGATTTCGGCGGATTTGACGGCATTCGCTATTTAATAAGGGGCTTTGAAACAAAACTTATTCGAGCAATTACGTAATTTGTTATTTAGTCATTGAACGTACCACTACATGAGGTATCAAATATTAATTAGAGTTTTCCAACTCTGTTAATGAATGCAATCAAAGTTGATGGGAATTGCAGTAAAAGACAAGGTACTTTAGATTTTCTTTCAGAAGTTCCTGATAAAACAAGTGAAGAAGGTGATTTCGTACGGATTTGACTGCATTCGGTATTCAATGAGGAGCTTTGAAACAGGATGGACCCGTGGGAGGGGAAACTCAACAAACGTAAATTGCGAGGGAGTATGCAGCGAACACACTACGATTCGAGGAAAGCCTCCAACCTTTCTGCTCCTGACAAGCCGGAGAACTTCCCGTTGGTGGTTGCAGCTGTATGCCCATCGGAACTTCCTAATTCATTGTTGGCCCTTCCTCGTCCGGGGTTGGAATTCAATTCTGAGATAACTAGGGGGAAAACCCTGGCTGTAACTGTTTTATCAGGGATAGAATGTAGCAGTCAAAATCTGATGGATTACTCCATTGTTGGATGGAACTTCACGATTGAACATTGTTTTTATTTTGATTATGACTGATGAGTGGCCGAATCGATCAGTTTTAGCAGTTCGTCAATCATTCAGTCGTTGGAATAATGACTGGTAATTCCTTGCTAGTGATGCCGCAGGACAAGACAAGCGTATACATTACGTTCTTGTCTCATTTTGTTCGAATTGACAAGACAAAAATTCGTCTCTTCTCTTGTTGCATGATGTGTTCATAAAAAAATAATAGCCGATGAACTAATTATCATCATGTCCTATGAATACTACAAGCGCACATCACAATAATGATTCTTCACATTGAGTAGGAGATCTAGGCCCCTCTAATTCTACTGGATGAATTAATAAAATATAAATGACAGCGTTGCGAGTGGATGTGGAGAGAGCACGAGATGCTGGTATTATTCTTCCCTCATTCTCTTAGTTTCTCTACAAGTCGTGACAAATGTTATAATCGTGCGTCAGCTGTAATTGCACTCCATTCTGGACTTGATAGTTCACTGTGTTACGTCTAATTGAAGGAGATATTCACGGTTGTAGTGAGAGGATTACACGTTGAACTAGTACACACAGAAAAACCTAAACATAAATTACGTTTCAGAAGTCTTTTACGGTTTCTGAAGCGGATTTTGCGCCTGAAGCTGAAGCGTAAATTAAGCTCCAAATCACCGTAAATTACGATTACACAGACGTAATTTACGATTTCTTATTTATATTTTCACTGAAGATGGGAGTTTATATAGCGTTCCATATCTTGTGACGTCATAGAATATTGTTGGATAGAATTTTACGATTTCGTATTCGTAAATTACGCTCAAAATCGCCGTAAATTTCGATTACACGTAATTTACGATTTCATACTCGTAAATTGCAATTACACGTAATTTACGATTTCATACTCGTAAATTGCGATTGCATGAATGTAATCTACGGTTTCGTATTCGTAAATTATAATGATTTTTTCCGTATTTTACGTTTAGGGCGAGAGCCCTAGGGCGAGAGAATATAATTCGACCGAAAAATAAAGTAATTACAATTTTATGACAAAACTTGGCTGACTTTCACGACAACAGGAGTACCAAATACACAGTTTCGCCGCAAATAAGAATAATGAGTAACGAATCGTTTTATTCTAAAATAGAAAATAAAGTGATCGCGGTAATGAAAAGAGCCCATACAATAGCAAGATATCATCAAGAGTGATTTATATCGGTCGTTCGACTTGTTGCTTCGGGCCCGTTATCCCCTCCACAACTAGTGAAATCAATACTTCGACGCCTGTGTGATTAGAATAATCAGCAGGGCTGTTTAAGCATATATTTCAAATTTAATTTCGACTTTTATTCATGTCAAGTTGTTTACTTCCGACCATTTGAATATTTGGAGAGCGTTGACGACCGGGTAAAATATTTTTCTGTATGCAACATCATATTGGCGTTATGCGTAAATTACGTCTAGCAAACCGTAAATTACTCTTACCAAAACATAATTTACTAGGTTTTTCTGTCTGCAGCAGTGAATTTTTTTGTCGCGAGAATAACCTTTACGGGTTCAGAATTCATAGCTCCGCTTCTCTGGACGCGACGCCTGGAATATGTTCCTTGCCTCGCTATAAATAATAGTACAGCTAAACCTTTATTGATGCACTACTGCAGTCCAACAAATCATAGAAAATGTAAATATTGATGCAAGATATAGTTTTCCATCCTCTCGCAGGGAATATGCATGGAAATATCTCCAATATAAACAGATACAGCAAATATTGAAGGCTAGGAGAAGAATAAATGACGAATGTTTGACGAATGTATATATCAGAAGTTCGATGTGAACAGAAGCGAATGGTATCTAACTGGATCGGGATCATCCGGACAGAATAGAAAATACTTCAAATCCTCCCATTTTTATCCTGATTTTACGGATTTGTCACGATGCATGGGCATCCGGGATGACCCGGACTGAATGAGGCATTTACAAATATTGAAAATTTATGTCGCTCGATTGAAATGAAAATTATGACGGTCCCAATAATTTGGCAACATTCGGTAGAACAGAAAGAGGGATTCGACTGTCGAGTGAGCGGACGAGTGGGCAAGCTGGCTACAATTTATTGTGGAGCATCCTCAACGGGATACGAATATCTGAAAATCATTGGACGATTGCGCTGCTCGGTTCGATGACAGAACGCCTCGAGTAAGTCTGGAAACATTGAGGCTGCAATTTTAAATTTATTTGGCAGAAAAAAAATCGTTAACGGCTGTTTCTTTGATTAGGCGACTGACCCGTTCAGAAATCAATCGGTGACTTGTGAATGGGTAGGACGCTACTTGGAAGGGTCCACATTAAGTCTAACTGCTAAATCAAGGATCCATTCACTTTGGATTTTTTTAATTACATTAATTGACACAAATTGAATTTTTTATAAAATCAGTGAATTCTCTGGGAAATGCGAGAATTATTTAAAGGATTGCAGAATTGATCTGAAATTCTCGAATCTTTCCGAATGTCGTTAAAAAGCCCGGAATTCTCTCAATTTTTTTTTTAACTCAGGCCTCAATTTTCCAGAAAAATTTAAAATGTTCTATAATTCTGATAGATAACCCTTGAGCGTCACCTCCACGAATGACCCCCAGCACACAATTAAAGACAAGTCCACCCAAAAATTATGTTCTGACCCTAAAAACTTTTTACAATATAATTTTTTGCTCTTCCTGACCCCAAAATAAACGCCTTCCTCTTCGTGTTCCGAAAAAATTGTGACACTCACCCAGGGGAAAACAAATTGCCCCCATTCCCATTATTCGACTAGACATTTCCACAATTTAAACAAAGGGGAAGAAAAATTAAATGAAATGTAGGAAGAAGGACGATCCCAAAAAGAATTGAGTGACAAGGGGCCACGAGAGTTTACTGTCACGGGTAGAATGAAAAAGTTGAACATCGTTTTTCCTCATCCGTGGCCTAGTAATGAGGGAGGGTATCCTGTTTCAGGGCTTTCTGGGCATTAATTTTGTCGCGGGAGGGTTAGAGAACAAGATCTCCAACCCCACTGCGTTTTTTATTCTTTCATTTGCATCGCGTTTCCTTTGCCATCAGACGGGACTCCTTGACAATGTGACTGGGAGTCCTTTGAAATATCAACCTATCACACGAGCCGGGTCCTCCACAAAATTCATCCCGATGAGTTTACGAGATTTCTTTTGCCACTTCCCCTAGTCAGATTTCAGGATGAAATTTGATCAGTGAATTGCGGCCATGCGAAGGTGGCTCTCTAACACCATGAATCTTGCTCTTCGACCCCTCATTTGTACCGTCAAGCCCATCACACTTCGGTCTGAGTGTATTCCCTCATTAAACGTTAGTCTTCTAAAAGCTAGACTGGCTTTTCCCTTTGAAATTTCCATTCCCCTTGTCGGTTTTGCAGGCAAAAATCACTCAAACTCTCAAATACTGTTCGACCTAACAGGTCATGTGTCACACACGTCGACGATGATTAACCGTAGGTTTGTATCTCGTATTCATTCACTCGGAAGATTTATATCCAACTACTCGTGCCCGATCATCCGTCTACCGCACGTCAATTTTCTCATCGTAAATTAGAAGTTAAAGGCACTTTGTCATCGGTGAACAACTATACGGGTTACAATGACGATGGCAAAATGGTGGGGGTTGAAAATATAAAAATATTTTTTTCATTGTGGACGAGAGTATACGCTGAAAATGGAAACAATGTTTTTGGGTGTATCGCACGGACGCAGGTGGACGGGAATTTGTCAGCGTGAAGTATGCCCTCAGAGTTATAAAATATCATGTTTAATTTGGGAGATCTAGTTAATTGTACGGACGGATGAATTAGGTGTAATGACATCAGAGAGGGTGACGTGGATTACTAACAGCTGGAGGACGAGTGAGATTGTATGAATGTGATTATGAAGCATTCATCAAGTGCTTCACAGTTGATTTCCGGAGGGGACTTGTCTCCTAGAATGTCATCTTCCTTCGAAAGGATTAACAAAATCGTTTTTGACATCATCTTTTGCATCAGACAGGCCCTCTATCATCGATTGACGACAGCAATTGGTCAAAAGTGATCTCCTGGAAGCCCATCTGATATGATGATGTACCTTCTTTCTAAGTCTATGATATGGAATGGTCAGGCGTCATGACATCGGAAGGAGTAACGTAGATGACTAATAGCTGGAGGACGATTCAGATTGTATCAATGTGATTATGAAGCAATCATCAAGTGCTTCACAGTTGATTTCCGGAGAGGACTTGTCTCCTAGAATGTCATCTTCCTTCGAAGGGATTTACAAAATCATTTTTGAGATCATCTTTTACATCAGGCAGGTGCTCTATCATAGGTTAACGACAACAAGTGGCCAAACCTGATCTTCTGGAAGCCCATCTGATACGATGATGGACCTTCTTTCTCATTCTACGATATGGGATGATCAAGTGTCATGACATTAGAGGACTTATCTCCTAGAATATCATCTTTCTTCAAAAAGATTAACGAAATCGATTGTGAGATCATCTTTTGCATCAGGCAGATGCTCTATCATAGATCTAAGTCTATGATATGAAATTCTTATGTACTCAAGATATATTCAAAAGGCGACTCGAACAGTTCTGTATACCAATGATGTTACCAAAGCCGATGAGCGACTCTCGTATATCGGACTTTTTCGAAGAAATCCACGGATCATATGCCCTCAATGCCCTGGATAGGTCGTAAATCCTCACTGTAATGGACAAAGCTTCTCAATCCTTCACGGATTAGTCTATTCTCGAACATGTAGCTGTGGATCGGCGGAATTAAGAACAGATGTGATTTGTTGAGGCATTGGGGGACGGATGACTTGTTTGGAATGGATTACACGGATCGTCATCATTGACGATAAAGATTGTCGTTTTGACAATTGGGATTTTCAGCTCATCGTCACATTTTCTGAAGTCTCCCAATTGATCCTGGTGGAAGTGTTATTTGGCCAAACGAACAGAATGAATGAATAAGGAACAAACTGCCCTTCTAAACAACCCACGGTTTCCCTCCCTCATCTCTAACCCTTATCACAACCATGCCTTAGATTTGCGAATTGTTTCCAACATGCTATTCAGATATTAGTTCCGCGACACGTGAATAATGCACTGAAATCATTGTAATTGCTTCAATTTGAGAAGCATTAACTGGAAGTACAATGTCGGAAATTTTATGCAAACTACTTCGTGGAAAATAATGGTTGTAACATGCACATCCGGTGGAATACTGTCATTACGATGGGTATTACGTGACGAATGTCAAGGATGAAATTGCACATCAGTTTCTGATGTATTTATTCAGGATGCTGAGTGCCAGCAAAGCGGAGGGGACTATTTTACATCAGTTCATCGGAATCATGTTGTTCATCCGGAGCATCTGATTGTTTCCATTGGAAGCATTATGAAAGCAACTGAAGAAATTTTCTTAATGTAAGAAGTTTCTATATTTATTATTAGTCAAGAATTCATTTGGATCAAACAAAGATGAATTAATAATTAAAAAACCATTCATTTCATAGAAACAAAACCTCAAATATTATTTCGTACTATTTAACAATACCTTATTTATTCGATTCACATCAATCATTTTTTTGGGTTTGAGGTTCGTAAAATAAAAATCTTGAGGTCCTTAAATTGACATCCTCATCTCTTGAAAAAATTATCTTCATTAATTATAGTCGGACATTACCCCTTGGGCAACCCCGCCCTGCTCCATCACAAATTAGGGTCCTCCTCCCCTCGTCAATCAATTCAGTGCCCCCAGCGGTTCTTATTTTAAGAACTCGGGGTTTCGGATTTCAGCCCAGTGGTTCTGGAAACCAGAAAATTTATTTCCCTTTGTCCAATGATGCTGCCCCTTCCAAAAGAAATTCCTTTCATTCCACACATCAAACGCAACCATCATATCATCGATTCACCACCAACTCATAATCCTACAAACTCTTCCGAGCCGATATGCGCAACCAGCGTTGCGGCCGAGCGGTTGCATCTGCGGTTTTTGCCAAAAACCAGCTCCTCACCCCCTCGATCATCAGGAATCATTCCCTTCTCCGTTCATATTCTCATTTCCCCGCAGTCGCCTCCACTTTTTTCCCGGCAGCCCCGAAATAGGAGCGCTCTCTCCCGTCTGGCCATCGACGCATGGCTTTGGTCCTTATAATCCGAAAAAACCGTCTAACCAGGAGTGGCTAATGGTCCGTAAACCTGGGGAATAAACGTTGATTTGAAAATGCAGTGGACCTTAATCCATTTGTTGAGAATGCTCTCCCATTTTGTTTGTTGCATCCCTTCCTTTTCTTATTATTCCGAACATAGCTAGGTGGAATAGAATGTATTTTATGGATGTGTTTTTGTCAAAATGAGGGGCGGAAGTCTGATAGGGGTCACAAGGGTCATGAAGGGTTATATGGAGGTCATTGCAAGCTCATAAGGTTCATATTGGAGCCCCTTTCACCATTATACTGGTCTTTAAAGTGGCTTAATTCAACTTCGCGATGACTGAAACATCAAATGGCTTAAAAAGAGACGGTTTTTCTGATGTTCTGATGATTCTGATGTCATGACATACAAGTCATTAAATTTAAGACACTTATTCTGTCTGAATTCAAGACACTTGAAGACAATTAATAACGAGTCATTTATTATATTAACCACATTAAGACATGAAATCATTAGTGATGCAGCAAAATAAGACAAGAGAAGAATTACGTATTTCTTATCTTCTCTTGTAATTTTAGGGATTTTCTCTTGTCCTGTTTTGTTCGAATTGGTAAGACAAAAATTCGGCTTTTATATTATTAGATATGAGCAAGAGAAAACAATTCTTGTCTTGTCTTGCGTTCTCTTGTGCACCTCGACAATTTTATCTTTCAATTCCGTGAGATTAACAAATTGAGTTTTCCTCGTTTGGCACGTATGGCTCGTGATTACTTGTCAATTTGTGCATCCAATGTTCCTTCAGAAAGGTTGTTTTAAAAAGCTGGTCTCATCATCAGAAAACGCCGAAGTCGATTGAGTAACAAAAATGTTGAGTATTTGCTGTGCATGAATTCATGGTTCTCATCTCCACTGGCTCCAATCATGAAAGATGCGCTATTCGAGAAGAAAGATTAATATGATCGAGGAATTTATAATTCTTTACAATATCCACGGATAGATAAAATGTTATTTGACAAAATGGCCTTATATTATTGATAAATAACGAGTTCTTGACGATTTTTGTGATTAATTATTTTTTCTCTTGTTCCGTATCTCTTGCTTTCTCTTGTCTGTTGTGAACTTTCCTCTTGTCTTGTCTTGTCTTTCTTATGAAGAGGAAAACCTATCACTTATCTTGCCTCTTGCAGCAGCACTCTTGTCTTGTCTTGATTCTCTTGCGCTCTTGCGGCATCATAAGGAATCATAAAACATTTTTTGAGACTTGAGAGTCTAGAATTTGAAACACTAAAAATGACTTGAACTTGGCGTCACACAAATGTCCTAAAAAGGAAAAAAGTGTTCTAATATCCCCCACTGTTATATAATCTTCACCTGTACGTACTCTTGTCATAAATAACAAAGTACAATTATTTTCATTTCCATTTCCACGA
Organism: Diachasma alloeum; assembly: GCF_001412515.2. Lineage (NCBI taxonomy): Eukaryota > Metazoa > Arthropoda > Insecta > Hymenoptera > Braconidae > Diachasma > Diachasma alloeum. The sequence continues at coordinate 2,411,258 of NW_021680371.1, read as the reverse complement.
AATCATAACAAGTCAACTCGCACCTTAAAACAAAGTATAATTATTTTTATTCATAAACACATATCCCTTTCCATGAACTCACAAGTAAACTCGCATATTAAAATAAAACAAATCCATTGATACATTGAATCCAGAAATAATTGATAACACCGAAATGTATAGGTCTCCCAGCGGCTATTTTTCATCGATGCATCAGAATGGCCAAACTGTAATGGTGCATCCCAATATTAGCCTGATATTCCAAACATTGAGAGAATCGTTCTATCGTAATTTTAGGTCATATTATTGGCAGAAATGGCAGGCAATTGCTGGGGCTCTACCAATTTGTAGTCACAATTAATCTGTTGATTATTATCAATGCTGTCGGGCCTGTTGTATATTCAGCATAGACAATCATCGCTATCAGCATTAGTCGACTATTTCGGAATTTGGAAAAAAAGAACATTATGGACAGTTAACAAACGTCGGTTTCAGAAGCCAATATCTATATTTACATGACATTAATTAGTGTGCAATAGCTAATCCACATTTCAAAAGTGATCACAATATTTTACAAACAATCAACCGATGTTTCGGGCATTCGTGTCGCGTTAATTCACCTTTTATTACAGCGAAAATGAACATTATGCAAATTGAATGAGGAAAATATGACAGGAATTTACTCAACATTTCGATACAAGCTTAACCCGTTGACCTTTCAGCTACAGGCTTCGTTAATTCACGTCACGTCTGGAGTGCGGGGAATTATTGATTCTCGTCTCAGCAAAACGCCCAGCGGAGTTATACATATATACAATGTTGTACATGGAGGGGGGGGGGGGGGGGGAGGAGTGTAATAAAGCACGATGTACGAGTTCATCGGAGTCCGGGTCTTTTTTGGATGAAAAATTGGATTGAAGGGGGGAATTGGTTGGGTGAAGCTGTTGTTCATCATTTGAGTATTTATGGAGTTTTCATGGGAGACGCATAGCGATGAAATATTCATTAAGGATTATTAATTATTCGTTGGTGCAGGATTATTCGAAACTGTTATGTGATGGAGTGGAAAAATAAGTTCTCTTTATGAAGATCACTTTGAATTTTCAATCTGCAGAAAAACCTAAATGTAAATTACGTTTAAAAAGTCAACTTTTACGCTCTCTGAAGCACATTTTACGCTTGAAGTTGCAAAACAAAAGTTATTTTAAGCGTAAAATACGGTGCTTTTTTTTAAATTACGCATAAGTAAATCGTAAAATACATTTTTATCAAGATCGTAATTAGCGATTTCTGAAGCGTGAAATACGCTTAGTGAAACGTAAAGGACGCTTTGTTAGGGCGTGTGTTGAGGTTTTTACTTTGACTGTAAAATACGGCTTTTTGAGACGTAAATTCCGATTTTTTTAACAGAAAATACCACCACACATGATATTGGCGTTAAGCGTAAATTGCGCTTAGCAAACGTCGACGACGACTCATATGAAGGTCATAAAAAGGTTTCATTGAAGTCAGATAGGACCACGAGGATCATGTGGGGGTCATATGAAGGTTTTTTAAAATCATAAACGGTTACTAGAATCATATAGAAATTTTATCAAGGTCATAGGGTCACAGGGATCATATGGCGGTCTTATAAAGGTTTCATTGAAGTCATATAGGGCCACGAGGGTCATGTGGTGGCCATATGAAGGATGTTTGCACATCATATACGGTCGCTAGGGTCATATGGAGGTTTTATCAAGGTCACGTAGGTCGACGACGACTCATATGAAGGTCATAAATAAAAAATTTCAAGGTCATGCAGCGCTACGAAGGTCATATGAAGGTTTTATCGAGGTCATATAAGGGCTCACATGAGGGTCATAAAAAGGTTTCATTGAAGTCAGATAAGGCCACGAGGGTCATGTGGGGGTCATATGAAGGTTTCATCAAGGTCAGATAGGACCACGGGGTTTATACAGAAATTATATAAGGCTCGCATGTGTAGAATTCATAAAAATCTTCCCACAAAAAATCGAACCGTCAATATCATTCGATGTTTGCTCATAGAAACCGTAGGCCGGTTGAAACTTCTACTTAATTTCCAATTCTCAATTCCTTCAAAAACAGTTGAAGCATAAACCGACGGCCATTGAAGACATGAAACTTTGAAATCTGCCGAGTTGGGTGAAATTTCAAAAGGCGGACGTTTCAGGAAGAATACTGCGGATCATTCGGATCGTATACGAGTTAAAGTAGTCACAGCCAGGGTATCCTTGAGAATCCGGATTTTAGATCCTCCCGGTGATCCCCGAACGACGAATGTTCAGTTTAACGTTGAGCCGGAGGCCAATCCCCCTCAGACACTTACAGAACCTTGGTCGAGAATAATGGTGACATGGAGTAATCTTTCGGTTGGGGGGTTATTGTAGTGTGACGAAGGGGCAGAAATTATTGCATTCGTAAATTGATGCACTAGGAAAGCTATTGTCTGAAAATGAGGCGTTTTTGTCCATTTTTGGGACGTTTGTGCCCCCAAATTCCAGTCATTTTCGGTGTAAAAAGACTGCTTAACGAATAGATTGCACAGTTGTTTACTAAAATCCATCGGAAAATAACCGAAACTACACCCAGAGAAATCATTTATTTAAATGAAATAAAGTTCATTTGAATTGAAAATTCCTCTTCATTTGAGATTTTATTTATATTGAATAAACGATTTTTCTGATATTAATAAATCTCTATTTGATCCAAGAAATTTTTCGTTAATAATGAATAAAGATTTTTCTTGTATCAAGAAAATTTCATTATTTAAAATAAATTCTTTTTTTCGAACTTGATAAAAATTTATTTGATACTAATAATTTATTATCGCTCCGGAATTGAAATTGACGCAAATAAAATTGAAAGAGCAAATGCAATAATTGCATTTCTATAAAAATATAATTTGCTCAAAATAAGAAAGAATTATTTGAAATGAATAAATTGTTTATTTGATACAATTAAATCCGTTCTTCGGAAATAAGTGAAAAAAAATTCAATAAAAATTTTTGTTCAATTCAAATGAACAATTTTTTTGGTGTACGTGACTACAAATTGTGCAACTACCAAAACTGCTGGAATACGGGTTGTAGAGCACGGTATATCTCAAATTTTAAATACAAATTAATAAATCGAGCTCACAAAAAGCCCACGGGGCTTTCATCCACCGCTCGCCCCCTTCAGCAACCGTCACAAATACTGCACGTGAAACTAGGATTTTACCATTCGCTGTATTGGTGCCTGGGTTATGTGCAAAATATTCCAAATATACCTATGGCTCGGAGTATTTCACATAAGCTATGTATATCCCCGACGTACAGCAGTATAGTTTATACCAATCTAATCCTTTTCCTCCGTAATTTTTTTTCCGAACTCCCCTATCCCCCGAGTTATATCCTCACTCTATTTCTATTTCGCTTCTTTCTCTTTTCTACCTTCTCGTGTGTATCCGGTGAGACCGGAGGTATAAGCTCCCTCCCCCTCCCCTCTCGCCCCCTCGGCCGCACCCAACGTCCCTGTGAAAACGACGGAATAAACGAGAAACGACGCGACCAAATACCGTGAGTTACATTCGACCTCATGTGAGTGGTAGTCACTTTTGGAATCGAACGAAGTTTTTTTCTGTCTGTTATCATCGTCAAAGAGTTTTTCGATTGATACTCAATCGTATTTTCAGTATTGTGAATTGATGGGGTTGTATTTTGGAATATTGTGATCTGATTATGCTACACGGAGAGGAGTTTTTGATGAAAATTATCCTTCCATTTCATAAAAGTGTATCATAAGTTAGCGTTTCCTCATTTCTATCCTGAAATTTAGTAAAAATTAGTAGATGATGATCAAATTTTATTCTACGTTAGTGAAATTTTATCCTGACGCATAATAAATTCTAGAACGGTTGGTACGTTTTACCCTACCAGTACAGTAATTTTTGCTCTACCGGCACGGTAATTTCTGTTTTTATAAGGATAGAATCTCTCTGAAATAGAATAAAATTTGATCATCATATATTAATTTTTACTAAATTTCGGGACAGAAATGAGGAAACGATGACTCATAATCCACTTTTATAGGAGGGTAGCATAGTTCTTGGATTTTTCCAGCGGGAAAATCGACCGAAAACTCAAAAAATTATGTTTTTGTCTAGCTGTGGACTAAATTTACTCTAGACATAAATCTATTCCGACGATTGATTTGGCTAAACAGGCTTTCCACAACCGACCCTTAGCAGTATAAAAATCTTCATTGATTATTAATAAATTATTTATCTGTATTCGATTCAAATAAACGTCACTGAATTCAAATAAATCATTTTCCTAGGTGTTATCCCACTCATATATGAATCTCTGAAGAATCTCGGCTTAGACTAACTAAAAAATAGCTGAATGCGAGTTTCCCGCATTCAACAATGATAATAACAAGTACAAATGAAATTGAGGAATTCGCACAACAACACTCTCCGCATTACATTCCCCATTTGTAATAACATATGAGAAATAGTTAGCGTACAACTGACATTAACACAACTGATGGGATCCAGTGCTCATCTCTTATACAACAGTGATCCCTTTCGTAAAGGGTTTTAGTCCATGGAATTTTCATCAAGTTGCTTGGTGAGTGGCTCGAGCAGAGTAATCCAGCACGTGGTATTAAACGGAGGGTGGAAATATATAGAGAGTCAACTGTGGATAGCGACGAGCAAGCGGGGGTAGTCAGATGGTTTACTACAACGAGAGTCCGCTGGGAAATGATGAGCAGTGCATAATGCAGTGGTGCATAAGTGATGGCTCCTCGATTGCCAAGCCACGTTGGATATCAGTATCCCAGAGTTTCTGGGTTTGTAACAGTCGAATTATCAGCGCATTCTGACGATTCGCGTGTCCATGGTTACCTGCAATCAGTATTACCAGACATGATTGACTGAGCTGTGTAAGTGAACATGACAATGGATCAACCCTTGATGCCTTTCCATGTTTGATGTAATAATTTCGTCTGTCGCCTCGGCAAGGGCTTGTTATCATGTTGCAGATTGAAATATTGGAGCGAAATCAGGAGGACAATATCACGAAATAATTAATGAAATACACATTGTCAATTTTCCGGGATGATTGATCACAACTGGGCAGTGTCGAACACTCCTCTTTAATTTTCTTCCAAAGGTCCTCTTTAATTGCCAAGGCATGTTGACGATCAGCATTACAGAGTTTCCGGGTTTGTAACCGTCGAATTATCATTGCAGTCTGACGATTCTCGTGTCCATGGTTACCAGACATGATTGACTGAGCTGTGTAAGTGAACATGACAATGGATCAACCCTTGATGCCTTTCCATGTTTGATGTAATAATTTCGTCTGTCGCCTCGGCAAGGGCTTGTTATCATGTTGCAGATTGAAATATTGGAGCGAAATCAGGAGGACAATATCACGAAATAATTAATGAAATACACATTGTCAATTTTCCGGGATGATTGATCACAACTGGGCAGTGTCGAACACTCCTCTTTAATTTTCTTCCAAAGGTCCTCTTTAATTGCCAAGGCATGTTGACGATCAGCATTACAGAGTTTCCGGGTTTGTAACCGTCGAATTATCATTGCAGTCTGACGATTCTCGTGTCCATGGTTACCAGACATGATTGACTGAGCTGTGTAAGTGAACATGACAATGGATCAACCCTTGATGCCTTTCCATGTTTGATGTAATAATTTCGTCTGTCGCCTCGGCAAGGGCTTGTTATCATGTTGCAGATTGAAATATTGGAGCGAAATCAGGAGGACAATATCACGAAATAATTAATGAAATACACATTGTGAATTTTTCAGGATGATTGATCACTACTGGGCAATATCGAAGACCCCTCTTCAATTTTCTTTCACCATGTTTTTTTTACTGACAACGTAGTTTGCGATACAGGCTATTGTGAATATGTGACCTGTTATATTGTGGATGCTTTGATAGCCCGATCCACCGTATGTATAAGCCCTGTAGCGGATCAAATTTGCCTTTGGATGACCTGTTTCATCTTATATCCTATGATCCTTATATGGGAAAATTGAATGGCGCGGAAAAAGATGGGAGAATTTTCTTGTCAATTTGCAAACTTGGGAATTGAGATGAGAGAATTGAATACCGTTATCGATGAATAACTTTATCTTTATAGATTGGATGCATGGAAGCGTTCTTTTTTCACGTAAATGTTGAAAAGCCACTCACATTTGGTACTAAGGTGACCCAGAATTTTACATCGATCGCTAACGATATGAAATCAAGACTTTCACTAGAAAAACTAGAGTCGGAAATTAAGACATTTTCGTCCTTCTTTCTTGAGTCATTACTTTTTCACCCCATATCGAGGAAAAAATGGGAGACAAATAGTGAATTTTTCTCCGTTCGGCCGTCAGTGTGGACTTATCAAAATATTCAATCTATCTACAATTTAAATTAATTGCTCGGGCTTGATAAATACTCAAGTGGATTAAGCCTAATTCAACTTAAATTTATATCAAATATTTATTCCGCGTCGTTGGATTCGAAGCTATTATTGTTACCAAATCAATTTATCCTGCTAGAAATCCAAACTTAAAATGACAAATATCCTCGTTCTTTTCATTAAATAATGTCTTAAATTATACAGTAAAACTTAGGCATGGTTGTACCAGCTCCGAGTAACGAAAACGTCAGATAAGAAAAAAAGGAAATTTGGACGTTCGATGGATTATTTTACCCAGGAGATATCTAAAATTTATCTCAGGAACAAAAATAAAATTTAATCCCGGGGTTAAATCAACGTTAATTCAAATGGGGCTTCAGGATGAATAAAAAATTATTCTTCCGGTCAAATATTGAAAAATTATGACCCCTACGATATGATTGACTCCGAAGATATTTTTTTCCCTGGGGTTTATTTGGATAACAGGGCTTGGTGCAACCGGGCCTTAGTACTGTACTAAAACAAAGAAACTCTAATAATTTTTTAAAATTAAATTGTAAGGTAAAAATATACAGTATTATTATGTATATCATAAAAAAATATACTGCGTGATGTGTGTCCTCAATTAAGACGTCTTGGAAGCACTAGTTATCCAGTGCTTGTGTGAAAATTTGTTCATGCAAAGCAGCCCCACATCAACAAACTCTATGAACTGTCCTCACCACCTGCACCCGAAGAACAATAAAATACTCCCGGTAAAATGAAAACAACCGGATAAAGTAGAATGAAAAACAAGAAAATGCTGCCATTTTCTGATTCCACCGAGTTACAGTTGAATTTTAATTAAAACAAGCAGGGGTCGTGATTCATTATACCGAATGAAATATGCATTGTATACAATCGGACGTCTTGATACCTGGGATTTATAGACCACCAGTCGTTTCACTCGGCACTATTACACAAATTGCACTGCGGTTCACTAGAGAAAATCTTGTTTACTCTCACTATTGAGTTGTTCACACAACATAACCATGAAACCACAAGAAAAATAGGACCACTGAAGTTTAAATAAATAAAACACTGGCGTAGAACTCCTTGAAAAATCTTTTAAAATTAGGAAATTGAAAAGGAAACACAAACAAGTTGGAAATGAAATGAAAAGAGTTGTGGATTTTGCCGTCGGCATTGGATGGGGAAGGGGCAATTGAACAATACTAGCCAGTTTGAAACTCACAAATACGATACAGAAATACCGCAAATGTGAAATTTTATGTGTAGGTACATTTCCATTTTATCGGGAGTCGGGTGGTGTTGGGGCTTTTGTTTCTTGTCCACTGACAAGGCTGCGACTTTGTGTAGGTGAATATACATGTAGATGGGAGAGTAGTGAAACGCGGGGTTACTGTGGGAGGAGGGGGTGGAGGGTAGAGAAAAAGGTATATAGAGTGCGAGGAGGGCAGTTGGAACAAAACAACTTGCACCCGTGTCACTTTGCCGCCTCTATCTTGGAATACCGTCGCGCACTACTTGCGTTGGCAAACACGGCTAGGGCTTTACAAGTTCTGGTCTACGTTTTTTCTAGCACTGACGTGGGGATATAAAAAAAAATTGGAGGGAAAAGCTCAGGGACTCTCCTTTGCTCAACGAGACACGGGGACATTAATGCCGGCATGTTTTTCTTTTTTTCGGGGGAGATGTCAGAGGAATTTACTTGCGATGGTTTAAATGGATGAAATATACGGCAGTGTCACCTTGCTCTGTTGGTTTAATACTCGGTTTTTTTTTTAATACAGTCAATGTACGAATTTTTCGTCGGGGGTTTTCAATTTTTTATTTTACAATTTTTCGATTTTTTTATTTGATTTTTCTTTATTGTGGAGGATCTAAAGCTGAACGACAAATTATCAATTGTACCAGTGGATCCTTTTGTTCGTGCAGTTGGTTCGTTTGTACGTCACCTTCTACGAATTTTTTCATTTTATTTTATGTGTATATGTATGCGATATTTTTTCGACATCTTCTCATAAAAAATCAATTGACTTTCAGTATTTTTAGAATGCACAGGACGCATGTCTTAATGTCTTAATTTGAAAAATTAAAAATGATTTTTTCCATAATAAATATATAAAAAAATATATAAAACATATGTTTTATATTTTTTTTCCATAAATTGGGCCAATTTAAGATTTTGTTATACATATTTTTCAAAATGGACAGAACGCATGTCTCAATGTCTTAGTTTGAAAACCTAAAAATGACTTTCCCCATCAAAAAATATATAACAAATATATGTATATAATAGGGGCTAATTCCATAAATATTTCAAATTTATGAAGAATATATAAAAAAAATATATAAAATATATGTTTTATATATATTTTTAATCTAAATTGGGTCAATTTAAGATATTTTTTTATATATTTTTCAAATTATAAATTTTTTCGTGTGCGTTCAAATCGGGAGACAAAGGTCTTAGAAAGTTGATAAATGTATTTCAATTTCAGATTCCAGTTCACCCAGTGACATGACGAAATTCAAAATCAAACATTGACGACATGAAATCGGAACGTGCAGATGGATCATGAAAAAATGAGAGCCAGCCTAAGCGCTTATATGGCTCAAAAAAGTGTGGACACAGTGTTAAATAACAGCGGAAACATGACAAAGCCTCCTAGTACGACCCGCCACATAATCCATCATCCCGAAAAGTACACCATGCCAGCATCTCCAGATTAAATCAACCAATTTCATTCCACTCTATCCAAAACAACATTACATCATCCACTCGTCGCCTTACATAACACGGCCCTCCCCTCAAAATCAAATATATCATTCAGACTGATAGACTAGGTACACGTGAGATAACTCATCCCCATTTCGCCTGCAGTTAATGCCTAAAAACCCTCTAGTGACGTTGAGAATACCATAACCCAGAATGTCCTCGGAGGTGTGACTTTTCCATCGGCTTACTCTCAAATTGCCAAACGATGTTGGTACGTCAACCTAAAATGAAAAATCACGGCCAAAGTACCACTCTCTCCCCCGCGTTGATCTCCATTTGCGACCTCTAAAAGGCTGATATCCTTCAACATCCCTCTCTTCTTCCCCTCTCCGCCATCGCAACGTTGCACAATGATTCGACAACTTTATACTTTTCATTCTGATAAAAGCGAGGGATATTTCACCGGGAAAAATACACTCCCATGTTTATCCCCCTCGTTCAGCCGTTCCCCCTGGAGCATTAAGTCGGGTATTATTTGGAATGAGTGCATGGTGTTCCCTTATCGGGTAATTGGCACGTTTTCATCATGAATTGTTAACGGTTGAATCACTACATTCTCATAACTGTCTCGTCATTCCAGTACAAAAACTGCCGTTCATCGCCGTCAACATTCATAAAAAAAAAGATTGTTTGGTAATTGACGCTCGTTAGCGAGACTAACAGCTTTCAGGATTGGAGCTATTCATGCAGATGGAGGGACAATTCCAATGATACAGCCCAATTCGAGCATGAGAGCTATTAATTTCGCTTTCTGGAAAATTGGCTTTTATTGAATCATTCTGAGAGTCATTTCGAGAAGTGGATTTTGGAAGATTAACTATGACTCTTGATATCTACCAGCTTCGCTTCGGTAGAAGGAAAACTACTAACAGTGATACCGCAAGAGCGCAAGAGAAGCAAGACAAGATAGAAGACAAATTTTTCTTTTGGTAAAAAGGACAAGACAAGATAAGAAGGAAGTTCACAAGAGTCAAGAGAAAGCAAGACATATGGAACAAGAGAAAAAATAATTAATCAAAAAATTCGTCATAAATTCACAACAAGAAAAGAGAAAGACCCTAAAATTACAAGACAAGATGAGAAATACGGAACTCTTGTCTTGTTTTGTTTTGCTGCATGACTAGCAAACATGATATCATAAATCCTGGCTGAAACTAACACACTTTTGTCCCCTTTTTTTGGAATTCAAAGTCACTTTTAACATTCGACATTTCAGTCATCCCAACTTAACCGATAAGACACATTATTGTGTCAAATGACTGAAATTAAGACCCCTCCAAGAAACCACTTTTACCTGTGCACTCTATAAACTGAAAATCATTGGCAATCAACGTCTGAATGACGTACAGTTCAGTAATTTGAATACCTCATGAACAAAGCTACCCACGCGCCTACTAATCTCGCGAGCTAATTAATTGCCGAGTTATCGCACAGCGACTAACCCTCCTAGGGATAGGTTAGCTATCCCAAGTACGTTATTCTACTAACCACCACCCAGTGTCTGATACACCCGTCCCACCAACACCAACTGACGTAACTTGATTGGTCTGATGCCCAGTATCATGTCTATAATAACAATCTCCTTTGGCGTATCAAATTTCGGGCGGTATTCAGAATGGAATAAATTAATTCTACACGATGTTGCGTTGCAAGCATGATGGTGCCGTCCATATACTTCGGGTGAATTGAAGATGATGAGGCCCTTCAGACAATTCACAAATTATAAACACATTCAATCATACTTCACAGTTTGATTAATGAGCCAACGCAGTGGATAGCGCAATTCAATTTATCGGGCTGCATCTTCCAATTGTCGACACGATTGAGAAGCGACTCTCACTCTGCCATTTTACATCAGAGAATCCGGGTAATTGAATAGCGAGCGTTATTCGGTTTGGGGTGAATGTTGAGAATTAGTAATCCTGCTTTGCTGAATCACAATATCGTTATTAGCGATACAGGATGATCCGTAAATACCGTGTAATGATCAACTAGTTTTAAGCTGGGATATAACATATCGTATGGGGGATTACATGGAGTATGATAACAAACAACTTGAAGAGATGAAAATTCATGATTCAACGGTGCAATCATCCCGAGGCGTTCACAAACATAATTTGAATATCCTTGAGGATCTATAATTACGCTTATTAAATGTGATTGTGCGATTTATGTTGGCTTTGCCACAGTCACGTACTTCGTGTTTTACGAATGTTCGTCACGCTTCGTGTAATCCAAGCTTTTTGATACCATTTTCAACATTCACCCTTTATGTACCATTAAACGCTTTTAATGATCAGTTTCCAAAAATCCATGGAATGAAATGGCAGATCCCTGGGAGAATCTAACTCGGCAAAGCCTCTGTGTGCAGCAGTTCGTATGACGCAATTGATTTAAAAAGGTGTATTGAATTATACCGTCACATGCGGATGATTTGTTCCGTTTCACTTGATGAAACAGCAACCCAGAAAATCCTGTTGGGCGTTCACATTTGATGATTATTCCCAGGTACCGTTCGTTTACAACTTGCATTCTAAATTACCAAATTATCAACGGATAATTGATTATACACACATCCGTGGATCGTACTAATGCATTGAATAATTTGTTAATAATAGGCTTGTAGATGAATTGTGAATGTGTGCTGGATTGGTTATCAGGGTGTTTAATGCGTACTGCAATCGTGATTCATCCTATTGTTTGGAAATGATGAAATTGGAAATTTGATGTTGATCTCAATCTCCAAAATATTTGTTAGGCCCTCGAAAATGCCGGATTTACTCGTGAACAGCTCATTTCAGGGATTGATCTTCATTAAAGGAGATTATTTCGTCCAATAATCTCACTGAATGTGCGAAGCAAGACGGAAAATGACCGGATGAATCCTATTCATCACACAGTAATCCCCTCTCAGCGTATTCATCAAATTAAATGTGTGTTAAATATAGGCTTGATCACCAACGTGTTTAGCATCACGTTCAAGGATTATTCTATGATTTGAAAATGATGAATTTGGACATTTGATATTGATGTCTATCTTTAAATCATTAAATAGAATATAATATATTACATGTCGAGTACTCGAAAACACCGGACTTACTCGTGAACAGCTAATTTCGTGGATTCATAATTATCAACGAGATTATTTTGTCCAATAATCTTACTGAATATGGGAAAGAAGACGAAAAATGACCGAATGAATTATCTTCATCACGCAGTAATCTCCTTTTAGTGTATTCATTGCATTAAATCGTTGTTACACACAGGCTTGGTCACCAGTGTGTTTAGCATTACATTGAAGAGTAATCCTACGGTTTAAAAACGATGGAATTGCACATTTGATGTTGATTTCAATCTCCAAAATGTTTTGCAAGTCCCTAAAAACAGCGAATGTATACGCGAACAACTTATTCCGTAGCTTCGTCATCACGAAGGAGATTATTTCGTCCGATAATCTTAGTGAATATACAAAGCAATATGGAAAATGACCGAATGAATTCTGCTCATCACACAGTAATCTTCTTTTAGCTTATTCATTAAATGAAAACCTTGGTAAAAATAGACTTGGTCACCAGTATGGTTAGCATTACATTCGAGAGTAATCCTACGGTTTAAAAACGATGGAATTGGACATTTGATGTTTATTTCAATCTCCAAAATGTTTGCCAAGTCCTCAAAAACACCGAATTCACTCGTGGACAGCTTGTTCCATGGATTCATCATCATGAGCGAAATTATGTTGTCCAATAACCCCTGTGAATGCAGCAAACAAGATGGAAAATGACCGAATGAAACCTCTTCACCATATAGTGCCCTCCTTTTAGCTGATTCACTAATTCAGTGATACGCATAATCAGTATTCATCACGCTAATGACGCTGGTTAATCACTAACGCACGGCTCCATGAATCAATTTTCAATGAGGTGGTGGCTGACCTATCGACACATTCATGAGTATACTATATTTGATAGAGTCATTCGACTGTTGGGAACATCAAGTAGAATGGAGGGATCGGGGAGTAACAGAGCAGTAACAATCGTAACCGATCGCCGTTACATGCCTACTCAAGGACACTGTCCATCTGACCCAATTACCGGATGCACTCTCCTAACCCCACTCACCAATGTTGATGCATCCCTGGTTCAGCTACTATTGTCATACGTGGTACATGCGAAACACTAGGAAAACAAGACACAGAGAAACTGAGTTGGTCCATTAACAAGCCGGAAACCTTCAGCGGTGACGGAAAGGCGACTCCAGTAAAATGTATATGGGGGTCCAGTAGCTTCCAGGCTTGGATGACTCAACAATTTCCCTACTATTGTTCCAGAAGTTCTAGTCTTTTGTACCACGAGTTACATGAGACAATAATAGCTGTTATTTGACCTATCCAAGCCGTTTCATTCTGATACTGAAAATCAATACCCAATGTTGACACAACTCACTGACTCCAATAGTTGCTCATCCTTTTTCAGTATCAAAATATATCTATGCAAAATCTTTCGTACTGTTTTGAAATTCCACGGATAGCGGAAAAAAACGGGGGAAAAAAATATCGGTTGTAAACTAAAAATTGCACAAAAGTTTTTTTCTGTTCGATTAAAAGCCCCAGTTTCCGATTTTTATCTGAATGCTCCTTTTTTCCCCATATCAAGGTCCATTCTATATTTGTGGTGTAGTGCGTTTTGTCCATGGCTATCGGTTGTATCTTGCGAGCAAGCGGAAAACCAGGAAACCGAGCATTGCCAACAAGTGACTATTCAAACAATGGCTCACATCACGCTCTGCGTAAAGCATACATTCATAGCCATGTAGGGAATGGGTCATAGAAATGTTGAATTGGATGGCGTATAACGATAAAATATATGCCTACTCACACACTGGTACTCAATGATGCCTGATTACACATGGTAACCATTGGTCACTCACTGTCGATTCCACCAACTCCATTTGGTCTTTGTTTTATGGCCAAAGTTGTGCTTGCGAATGGTACGAAACTATGGAAATTCTCTGGGTTTATAGTTTAGGTCCATACGCATCATCAACATGTAACTCCCCTTCACTAATCTAGCTCCGCGAGTCGATTACTATCGCACAGTTGAAGAACTCGTGGATGTGTTCTCCTAATGATGCTATTGTGTAATTCACCAATTTCACGCGATTTTGCCCTCAAGTTTGGACTTGATTCGTATGCTCTCATGGTTTCCTTACGCCGTACCACCGAATCGATACAGACTCCCCTTGCTGGAAGAATTTCACGGGTCACAGGAATCGACATGTAGCTTACGAGAAAATTCCAACTGATATTTAGATTATGGAGACAGTTGTGAGGATGCATTCTGGTCGATATGGACCATGATGAAGAATATCCGCATGAAATACATGTCAACTTAATTGGTGTACGTGCTGGACGATAAAAAAAGTGATGCGAGCGTTTCAAGTCAAATTAAATTAACAGGCATCAGTGATTTTGTTGAAGGGAAGGCCATTTAATTGGATTTTTATCATACTTGTGTGGCAATTAAAAGGGAATTGCTCTCCAAGCGGAAGGTTCATCAACGCGTTCCCGATTTGATGGGTCTGGTCGAAAAAGGGCATATGTACAACATAACTCGTTGCCTCAGGCTAGGATAAGATAATATAGGTTAAGTTAGGACAAGGCAATATAGAAGAGATGTGTTTTGATACAGATGCAAATGATGAGATTTCGCAATTACCAACATCCGCTTGACATACCAACTCCATCCAAATTCCCCAGAATATGGCAACATTATTCAGTTTAGTGCCTGCAGACAGAAGATTGTACTTGCCACCTTGCATAACGTAGATGCCTTCGAATAATGGTATCACAGTTTTACGTATACTCGTGATATAGTGCGATATGTGATAACATGAATGGAGAAGGACGGTGAGAGGAAATGAGGGTGACATGAAATGAGTGGGCTCATGTTCCCGGATGTATAATATGTAAAAGAGGAGACTGACGCATCCAAGGGTGTCAGCGGCGCGTCAAGCACCGACGGCTCGTCTCAAAACACTCTGCTTCAATTTATTGAACGCAGGGTACGGTAATTTATTTCTCTGTTTAATGTCTATCCAACAGAAGCCTGCTCCTCATAATTCTTTGTTTTTATACACTCTTCATTTCGCCCGGAGCATAATTGCGAGAGGATGTTTGAAGGATATTTGACAAGCCCGTGAATCCTTTTTGTTTGCTTTCAAATATTCAATTATTCGACCTAGAATTTGAGGAAGTTTCTCAAAAATTTCGCCTCGGTGGTATAATAGTCCGTCCGAAGAACTTTATGTTCAGGGTAATCCTTTAGGATTCACACGACATGAAAATTCGTCTGGGGCATTCATTGTGCCCGAGCCACGGTAGAAAGAAATAGAAGCCCGGAGTAATCCATACTCTTTGTTTACCTCGCTCGAACAAACTTACGTTCCGCGAACCGTTAAGTCGTTAAGCACCCTATAACGTTCAAAGGTTCCTCGACCCTTACTAGAGAGTTTCGCACCAGTAAAACGAATTCTTCGACTTTATCTTGTTTTCACTCCATACCTTTTTTCAACAAAACTTGAACACAATATTTCTTCCTCGGACACAATGTATACATATCGAGTTGGGGCTTTTGTTTCAGGAAAATTTGTTCAGAGAGGTGTAAAGAGAACTTGCTAAATACCATAAAAATTCAGCGCTCATAAATACTTTTTCCTATTTTCTTTTACGACTCGTAACTTATTTATGGATCAACGAACCTTTAATCACCGAAAGGGGTCTATTTACATTCTCACTCACGGCATCGTAACTCACCTGGAACAGAAATAAGAGAGAAAAATTATTAGAATACAAATAGCTTGAGAGAATGTACCATAAATTTATTATACCATTAAATTTTCATGTTTATACGACGATAGTGTATTTATTGCTATGTGAACCCATCCAATTCTATACACAGATCACGTGGAATATGTGGATAATTCACGACTCCTTCGAAGACGGATCTATCGCGAACGATATGTATTGGTAGTTGCCGTTTGTCAGTTCGTGTAACGGTATTTTCGGATCTGATAGGTCTCCCTGGGAAGATGTGGGTGGGGAATCATACGAAAAGATTTGTGACTCGTTTTTCCATGCGAGACGACGTAAATCCCGACCAATATACCTTGCACAAGAATGAATATTTCGGGACGTGGAGACGGAGGGATATACTGATGTGATTATCTGTGAGTGATCGACCCTGAATGGATTCGGAAGTGATTGTGCGATAACCTGAACGGTTATCATCTTAATGCGTAACGAGGGCCGTCTTCATCGCTGATGAGCGTTCAATATCGATTCGAGAAATCGGAATCTGCATTATTGATCGAGTAATCGATTATCGACAGAGGATTTACTTTATCATGTGGACTCCGTGTTCATCTAGCGAATACGGTCCTAGTCGTGAGCCTAAAGTAATCCGCATTAATCCTTGCGATCCTTCGATTACGACCAATTAAACTACTTGATTTAATTAGATTGAAGTATATACTTCAGATCTTGACTCATATTTTTTGCATTAAAATGTATATTTTGGTAATTTAAAACTCGAGAAAAAACGGATGTGAAAATATATGAACGATGGAATTTTTTATCTCGATTTGTTAATTTATATTCTAATTCCACGCATTTCTATTTCGATTAACGGAGAAAGTAGTATTCATGGCAAATTATTCTTGTGAAAATCTTGAGGAGATCCACGATATTTTGATCTCGTTATTCCAGATGACTTTGAAATTACACGCTCAATGGTAAGCCCTGTAATAGCGAGGGCGGATGAAAAATGTAATAATGGCTAATCGGTGAAAACATTCTGAGTGAAACAAGGGATCTTTCTTAAGCGAAAACCACTTGAGTAGGATTATATTCAGTGCGGGATACGGGTCTGGGGGGTAACCAGAACAGACGGCGCCTAATCAGATGGAACAGGGCTTTCTTTTATGGGTTGGGATATTTGTCTCGAGGGCTTGATACCATTTCGGAACTATATTGCAGGGTCGACACGTCGTTTTTTTTCACGGATATTCATTTAGTCTTAAATTAATTGGTTGAGATTGAAGTTTTCAATTTAAAAATCAGTATTAATTTGTGGAAAACAGTCCAACAAGCAATTGCTATAGTTAGAGAATAATTTCAATTCTAATTAATCATTTTAGAGTGGCTACCTCACCGTTGAAATCAGCGGTATTGAGAGGGTAGAATAATTTAAAATGAATTATCCAATAAAATTCAATTATAACTTCTGAATTATTTAATTAGGAAATTATTATCATCATCCATTATTTGTCAGAATACCAATTGAAAGAATTAAACGATGAATAAATTGCTAATTATTAACTCATCTATAATAATGGTTTATAAAAGCCATTACTTCATATCCCTCCAGTTTCACCAAGCAAATCATTACCCAATTTTTTGGCCACACTACCAAAAAAAACGATCACGAATTATTCATGGCTACTGAGCATTCGGCGGCTTAATTACTACGTAACCAATGCCTCTGGATTCTCTGTACCGTGCCGTTCAAATACCAATTTGTGTCGATGAATAATTATAGCAGACATCGTATGAAAGGGGCAACAAGAGAGTGGCAGCGGAACGAGATGGAGGCAGCGGGTAAAGTTGCTACGTAGACATTCAATAATTGGATCGTAATTAAGGCGCTTGACCTATTTGGATTTCTCATCAACTACAATTGATATAGTTCACTCCGATTCACACGTTTTTTCCCAATACGAGAACTACTTGAGTGCGGATCTGTGATGATTCGTTGTCATAAAAAATAATCACTCGCCGAGAGCTTCTGTATTGAGAACCACTTCATGAATTGAAAGGTTGAATTTGATGAGGAGTTACTGTTGGATTTAATTAAAAGCAGTCATTGAACTTGAAAGAATTGTAAGCCCTAATGATATTGAATGTTTACACCAACAGTAAAATCCTGTACGACCAATCGTGTCGTTGATTATCCAACGAGAATCACAGGCCATTTCCTGGTCAATTGCCATATCGCGTATGCGCTCGCCATCATTTCAAATAAATCCGCAGTAATCTTTGCCATCCGTTATTTATATACATTTAAACTGGTTGATATAGTATGAGTACATCATTAACTTGAAAGCTGAATGAATATTTTTTTTATACATCAACATCTGAGGTGTAATTAGTCAAAAGCAAAAGACATTTCTCGTGACCGAGTAGACCATATCTCATCTGCAAAATATACATGACTGAGTGAATTTCGGGTATTTCTTCCGGATGAAATATGTGGAACTGGCCCGCATGTGTTTTTCAAAAATGAATCCTCTCAAAGTTTTTCAAAATTTCTAGCTTTTCGTGCTATACCAATAAATTTTAATTAATTCTTGGAAACTTCGTGATGCTACGAGTCAAAGAGGAATCGAATTACCCAACTAATGGCATCGACATTGATGCAACTCACTGGAGTATGAGGGTGGAAAACTGAGAGGAAAAAAAAAGCTTGAAAAATATAAATCACCTGCGGACATTTCCTGCTGAATCTTTCATCTCGTTTAGTAAACGCGTAAACTTTGAAGCTCTCGCGGCCCTCCCCCCTCGTCTAGCTCTGCCTCAATAAGGACTTAATTCATGAAAGTATTCGGAATAAATTTGCCGAAAGAGACAGACGGAGAGAATCAAGTGGAGGGTGAATGAAAAGTGGGGTGAACGCTAAGTCAAATCGTAACCGGCTTGAAAAACAAAGAGAGGACGGTTATACTTGTATGGAGTGCAGCGGGCGACTGTTGGTTGTGAGAGAGCACAATCCAAGAATAACTAAACGAGGGAAAATTTTACAAGTGGTTGGGGGTAGGCGGGCGTGTCTAATTTGTATGAAATTTGTCTTTTCCTTTCACACGCTAAACTCTGGGCGGGCTTTCTCCTTAATGCCCTTGCCCATAGTGTTGAAACTTAATTTAAGTTGAAAAGTCAACCACATGGTTAGCATGCGGTCCTCTTGTCGCATACATCAAACAAAATCTTGTGGTCGACTGAAATTGATGGAAAAGATTGTTCTCAACATCGATTAAAGTGAAACATTAAACTGACATTCTTGAAAAATTTATTGCCAACTGCTTGTGAACCCCGAGTTATTGCAGACCTCACAATGGAGCTCAATATAGTGCTCCTGAAATCAGAGAAATTGGAACGCGTCAATTGTTCACCACCGATGGACGGAAATGCAGAGACCAACACAATGACGACAGTTTCTCAATTGCAGCGAAGAGTTTCATCCCATCCTAAAGATTTAGAGGTACATTGCCAAATGTCAGAGTACCCGATGGTGTAATTAAGTTTACCAGAACGAGCTGCACGAAGGATTTCATCCTGGATTTCCACTATCCGGAATTGCTCAGTTGCCGGTCTATAATCAGCGCAGCCGGGAACTTTATACCTGCGTCTTGTCACTTCGAGTTATCTGAGGATGTAGGGCAAGTACATCGATATCTATAAATGAGAAAACATGGCAAAAGATTCTTCTTTCCAAAAAACTTCAAAGCCCAGTTAGATATGTAGTCCTGCTCCCTCGAAGATGAACCAAGATAAAATGAAACTGCGTGATCAGTTTAGCCTTCGTCCCATCAGAATTCTCAAGGACCATGTGTAATCTACTTCTTCAAGTTTTGTACTTTACAATTTCCTACCACTTTGAAGGATAGCTTCGTGTCCCTTCCTGGCAACATCTCCAATCCCCTGGGTATCGTTTGACTCTCTCTCCTGGGGAGCCAAGGCTTATCTCATAATGAACTGAAACTTGCCGGAACCGTATATCTACGTTTCCTCCTTTGCGTTTCTCAAAGTACGTCCACCAGGTTATCATCAAGATCCCCAGGGTCATTCTGTCGCATGCTATTGTGGTCCAGCTGATACCCGAGTCGAGGATTTGGTTCTGATTGGACGTACACAGGTCTTTCAAGATCTCTCCAGACCTAGATGGACCTGGTAAGTCCTAATCAGTTCTGCGACGTACTTTTCCAGAGACCATTCGAATCCTCAGTTCTTTTCGGTCCTGAGAAGTCCTCCTCGATGCTACCGAGAACGCGTGATTTTACGAGCGGGTGAAGGGGAAGGCATGTATGCGGAGGGTTGAAATTTGTAGCCAACGAGGAGAC
>NW_021680371.1:2370486-2388437 GCF_001412515.2 Diachasma alloeum | reverse complement strand
ACTATCAAAAGTATGTGGCACAAGTGAAAAATGAAAAAAAAAATTTTTTACCGGGGGCCACAGGGTCAGGTTTTCGGTTTTTACTTGAAACAATGGTCGGATTAGTTAACACTTTCATTTTTTATTTGGATAATGCATGCAAGCGTAGGGACAAGAGTGGCTAGAATAGATTCTGCAACCTTCTCCCCTTGTTGGGTAAAAATGTCAAGTCTCCACATACATGCATCTCCCCTCCACCCTCTCGTGAAATGCCGATTTTCGAGATTAAAAAAACAATAATTGCATTTTTTATTTCAATAACGTATGAGTAAACAGGGATATGAACGCAGATTTAATATAGGCCCATAGAATTACGGGGACCGGCAAGGATTTGGAAAGTCTGAATACAGTCCTGCTTACACCTAACAAGTGCTGAAATGGGACATAACCAGAGGTAGAAAGGTCTCGGAAGCACTTGGGAAGAGGCTTCCCAAGACCTATCCAGTTCTGAACGGAGAGACCTAAGTAGAATTTGTCAGGTCCAATTATTCGACTCGGGTAATTGCCGTCACAAATCATTCTTCCTCCTTCCAGTCTTCTACGCTTGAAACATACATCTGATTCACAAACGTGTTTCAATTTATATCTCAAAAGACTGCTCTACGCAAAGCTTCTCAATTTTCTAATGCCCCGGCAATCCTGACGGTTGCGTTGTTGAAAGTTTAGATTGAAATGAAGTCCAGCCGATGCAATACTGAATAGTTACACATACGTTTTGAGACTCTAGGAATAGTCGAAAGTTTTAGAACTGGGGCGGCCATTACGATACACGGTAGGTATTCCACCTTTGGAGCATCACGTGACCACCGGATAAGCAGAAGGGTTAATGTTCAGAAGTTTGGAAATGCAAATTTAATGTGAGCTTAACTGATTTTTTTTTGGGAAAACCTGCGCAATCGAGTCTTGAGGGAGAACAAATTCAATTGTCACATGTGCCAGCTGCACCGTATTTTGAATTCCAAGCGTCAGTGAAAATTTTCGCTGATCCATACTATTTTGCGAGTCTATTACAAAAGCCCAATGCGTGGATACGAATGTCAATTTTTTGAATTCACCGGACCAAGTGGTGGAGAATCCGCAGATACCCGCAGCTGTTGCAATCCTATAACCAGTCGACTGGTGGAGAAAATTACTGGTGAATCGATATTGGAAATCTGGATGTTTATCAAGCTCTCCAATGCAGTATTAAATCCAATTATTTCCTCGCTCCTCTTGGAAAAAAATGAGATGATAATCGGATCAGAAAATTTGTATGCTAAAGTGTCTCTAATATCCTCAGAGATTGGAAAAATTTGAATCGAAAGGCAGGATGAAATCGCACACGAAAGAACAAACAAATCTGGGGCAACGAATGAAGAAACGCGAGGACCGGTGGGGGAGAGGGTGCTCCTTCTGGAAAGAGGTTTTCCGTAGTGAGGTTGACAATCTAAGTGCAAAGCGAGTCGCAAGTAGATGGCTTTCTTATCTTCGGGGATAAGTGAAACGGTGCATATATACCCCTTGAATGCATGTGAACCCGAGAAAGCCAAAGGAAAACAGAAAAATGAAACAGCCAGGAGGAAACTCGTTGGCATTAGAGTCACATCTGAGGGCGACCCCAGCCTCTATCTGGCTGTGGCCATTTTCCATTCCTTTCGTAACAGTGTCACTGTGATTTCAGATAGTATTGAGGGTGACTTACCAAGCAGCCGCAATATTTCATTGCTTCTTGCGATAAGTTTGACAAGTTCGAATGTGATTGGGGACATTATCTTTGTGGTTGGTATTGGGCGAATCTTTTTGGTAATGTTATTTGTCCGAAAAGAGACAATTGCTCAAATTTTGATAGTAGGCTCAAGCCTATCAATAATGAGAATATACGACATCGTTGTCTTCATCACCATCCCAAATCATCTTACCATCTTTCTGATCACGTGATTCGTTTCGAAGTGATTCTTATTCTGAAAGTGATGGCAGCGCGGCATGACCTTCCCATACAGGAAAATAGCATGTTGTGACATATGAATTATATAATTCCTGCAATGCAGATTCACTCAGGAATACACTCGCGAAGAGGTCACAAGGTGTGCATACAACTTGTCAACCTCTGTGAATTTGTTCCATTAGTGACTATTCCTTTTTCTCCAGGTACAAAATAATGACATTGTTAAAAGCCATCGCTGTGACTTCAGATAGTATAGAGGGGACTCCCAAGCAGTCCCAATATTTAGTTGCTTCTTGCGATAAGTCTGATAAGTTTCAATGTGATTGAAGACATTATCTTTGTGATTGGTATTGGACTAATCTTTTTGGTGACGTTATTTGTCCAGAAGTGATGCTTCTTAAGGTGATGACAATTGCTCAAATTTTGATACTCTATTTCCTCAATCTTACTAATAATGAGAATATACGACATCGTCGTCTTTATCATCATCACAAATCATCCCATCATCTTTCTGATGTTGCGGTACATGTCGAAGTGATTTTTATTCTCAAAGTGATGGCAGTGAGATATGATCTTCCTGCACAGGAAAACAACAGCTTGTGACATGTGAACTATATATATTTTCTTCCACGCAGTTTCACTCAGGAATACACTTCGCGAAGAGGTGACAAGGTGTGCATACAACTTGTCAACCTTTGTGAATTTGGTACAAAAGGAATAGTGACTATTCCTTTTTCTCCAGCTGCAAAATAATGACATTGTTACAGGACGTTACTGCGACTTCAGAGGGGACTTCCAAGTATTTCATTGCTTTTTGCGATCAGTGTGACAATTGTGAATGTCATTGGGGACATTATCTTTGTGGTTGGTATTGCACGAATCATTTTCGATGATATTTGTCCGGAATCAATGCTTCTTAAGGTGATGACAATTCTTCAAATTTTGATACTTTATTTGCTCAATCCTACTAATAATGACAATATATGACATCGTCGTCTTCATCATCACAAATCATCTCATCATCTTTCTGATGTCGCGGTACGTGTCGCAGTGATTTTTATTCTCAAAGTGATGGCAGTGAGATATGATCTTCCCGCACAGGAAAACAGCATGTTGTGACATATGAATTATATATTTTCTTCCACGCAGATTCACTCAGGAATACACTTCGCGAAAAGGTCACGAGGTATACATAAGCCAAATTGTCAACCTCTGTGTATTTTTTCCATTAGCAGCACCATTCCTTTTTTTCCAGCTGCAAAATAATGACATTGTTACAAGCCACGTACCGATGTAGGGGGCTCCAGCCAGGCAACGCGTCTGACGAATATTGGTTTTGTCGCTACGGGAGCAGGTATAATGTAATTTTAAGACTCCTGCGGTGAATGGAATGAAAATTTCAGATAACGCAGATTAAACGTAAGGGGAAAAAACGTGTAAAAAGTGTGATTTCAATTTACATATAAATAAGGACTGGGTTATGGTTTTTAGAGGTTGGATTTTCATCTTCATTTCGGGTTTTTTTTTCGAGATTTGAATGGGTCGAGATACAGTTGGATATCGCTGGCGTGTCTATGAAACAATGGCTTGGCATTTTCGCAAGCCTCTGGGTTCAATGGCCAACTTTCTGGAGAGCTAGAGGTTAGGCATGATCCCATGGAAAAGTTTTCTTGTCGTTGCAAATGAGCTAGGATATTCATGTATAAAACAGTGGAATGCTTCTTTTCCCACGGGTATTTGAAAGGATTTCGGGTTTCTGGGTGAGATGTTTCACGTTAACCTCTATTTCAACTCACTGTTCTTTGTTTCTTCTTTTTTCCCCAGTTTTCAAGCATGAAATGAATTTCCCCGGCGAATTAATAATGACAGGTAATTATTTTGTGGAAAATTGTACTTATGATATTTTGATAAATCGAGACTGTAAATTGTTCCACACGGAATGGTTAAATTGAACTTTTAACTTGTATATAGTTTTAACTTGTTTCAGGCTTCTGATGAAAAATGCTCGGGGACCCGCAAAAAGGAAGGTGACAACGGAAAATAAAAAAAATGGGTAACTGGAGAGCGTTGGACACTGTGCTTCCGTAGTGCTTGTGCACGCGGTGCACACCCGTTCATTATAAAGTTATATCACGAAGTATTTTTATATTCTTCATTTTTTACACTTTTCCAGACGTTTATAATTATCAACTTCCAATTACAGACTTGTTTTCTTTACAGCGTTATTTCTTGGATGGTTTAACTTTAATATTTTCCCTCGCCCTTTCATCGGGAGATAATTAGTTTTTTTTAGAGTTCGTTCTGAACGAATCTGTCGTCGAAATTTGAGAGGTTAATTTCCGGATTTTAGGGAAATTGCTGGAGTCTGATGCATTCTAACAACTTGAACTCAATTATCACTGTTTTCAATGAGCTTCAATCATAATATTGTTACTGAATTTATTAAGAAGGGTGATAGTAAAAATTCTCCAATAGATAATAATAATAATTCTGCAATAGGTAACGGAGCACAATAAATAATTATTTAAAAATTATTGCTGTAGCACCAGAAAATAAAAAGGGAAACTAAGAGCGTTGGACACTGCTTGTGCACGCGGTGCACAGCCGTTCATTATAAAGTTATATCATGAAGTATTTTTATATTCTTCATTTTTTACACTTTTCCAGACGTTTATAATTATCAACTTCCAATTACAGACTTATTTTCTTTACAGCGTTATTTCTTGGATGGTTTAACTTTAATATTTTTCCTCGCTCTTTCATCGGGAGTTAATTAGTTTTTTTTAGAGTTCGTCCTGAACGAATCTGTCGTCGAAATTTGAGGGGTTAATTTCCGGATTTTAGGGAAATTGCTGGAGTCTGATGCATTCTAACAACTTGAACTCAATTATCACTGTTTTCAATGAGCTTCAATCATAATATTGTTACTGAATTTATTAAGAAGGGTGATAGTAAAAATTCTCCAATAGATAATAATAATAATTCTGCAATAGGTAACGGAGCACAATAAATAATTATTTAAAAATTATTGCTGTAACACCAGAAAATAAAAAGGGAAACTAAGAGCGTTGGACACTGCTTGTGCACGCGGTGCACAGCCGTTCATTATAAAGTTATATCATGAAGTATTTTTATATTCTTCATTTTTTACACTTTTCCAGACGTTTATAATTATCAACTTCCAATTACAGACTTATTTTCTTTACAGCGTTATTTCTTGGATGGTTTAACTTTAATATTTTCCCTCGCCCTTTCATCGGGAGATAATTAGTTTTTTTTAGAGTTCGTTCTGAACGAATCTGTCGTCGAAATTTGAGGGGTTAATTTCCGGATTTTAGAGAAATTGCTGGAGTCTGATGCATTCTAACAACTTGAACTCAATTATCACTGTTTTCAATGAGCTTCAATCATAATATTGTTACCGAATTCATTAAGAAAGTTGGCAGTGAAAATTTCTAACAATCACAGACACTCAAAAACTTTGAACACCCAACGTTCGTATTTACTCGGCATTAGTATGAAATTTCACTTCACTAACAATTATCAGAGTGAATCTCAGTCCTCGCGATAGTTTCACATCTCGCCGAGATGATCTTGATTGGACTAGTTTCAACTTTAATTATTGCAATTTTCCGAATATAACGGTGATAGCGTGGTGAATGTTCAAAATAATCAGGAATGTAATTGGATTGCGGAGGCAAATTGGGAGGTGGATTGTCTCACTCGTGTCTTCAAGTGGGACTCAATTAACACTTTAGGGTGAATTTTAACACGTGTACCACGGAGACTGCTCATTGCACCTCGTGCGCGTAACGTTTGTTTGCCGAGGAGCGCGACAGTTTGCGGACACGCTTGTTTATGTTTGCGTGGAGGTCGACGCACCTCGGGGAGGGGTGAATGCGGGGGATGGGAGCCTGTTGCGAGAGCACATCTATTCCCTTAATATGGACTTAGCAGTGCAAACTCAAGCCATGCGAATGAAATTGAAAGAACATTTGCTGAAATTTTTCTAAGCTTTTTTTCTAATAAGCTTGTAACGATTTTATCAGTCCGTTTATCCTTTCTACAAAAACATGGGCAATATCTCGAACAAATGGAGAAAGTCGTGCGTCGAATTTTCATGAATACCGCCTAACAAACAAAAGAGAAGTGAATACCATTCTGTGAAACATGAAGAAACGAATCATAATCGTCCAAATAATTTAGGTCAGAGGAAAATAGAATAATTCTTTCTTAATATTGCGTTTACTAAGGCTTTCTTCGAACAAAGTTGATTAGAATTAATAGCTAGAATTATGAGATTATCTCACATTTTTTACGTTGAGGATAGGAGAATCTGAATGCAATATAGTGAAAATGATGATCGATTTTCACAAATAATTGAACAAATAATATTAATATCCAAATACAAAATTTCTGATATGAAGAAAAAGAAGCGGTGAATCAATATTCTAAATGAAGTTTTAATTTTTAATTCGGTGCTGAAAACACGAGATGACAATATTCTACGCACGGAATTATATTGATGAGATGAACAACAGATTAATTGAATTACCGTGTGAACTAACTAAAAATTGATAATAGTGTGGGGACGCACTTTCACCAGAGTATCAACAAAGAAATTGAATTGTAATTATGATTAAAATCTTATTCAGTAGCATAGGAATTAGAACATGAGCAAATCATTTATTGTAATGTGAAAATTTATCAGCTGATAAAATGGGCCATGTGATTCTCATCGCTCGCTTATTCCTTTTCGGAACGAGAATGCACATAAACAATTCATTGAAAAATGGAATAAAAAATGCAATAATTTTTTTTATTAAGATCGAAGAAATAATCCATTCAACGCAAATAAAGATTTATTAATGGTAAAAAAAATGTATTCAATATAAACAGAACCTAAAATAAAGAAAATTTTTTATTTGAATAAAAACTTAATTTCGTACTATGTGAATAAATTTATGTATCTGATTAAAATAAATCATTTTTCTGTCTGTGAGAGCAAAAATAATCCACTTTATTTTTTATCGATTACCAGTTCCCAAAATATTTTGTAACTGGATAAAGAAGTAACGAGCAAGTAATTTTATTGAATATATTATAAAAATCCAAATCGACTTCTGACTATGAAACTTTGGTACTTGAAACTAAGAATCCAAAATTAAAGGTCACAAGGGTCAAAATAAGGGTTATAAGGGTCAGAATAAGGGTCACGATGGTCCAAATAAAGGTCATGAGCGTCAGAATAAGGGTCTTGAGGATTAGAATAAGGACCACGCAGGTAAGAGTGAGGGTCATGAGGGTCGAATTAAGGGTACAAGGATCATGAGGGTCATGACGGGGTTGGAAAGCGGAGCGAGCAGGGGCCGTAGCTCCCTAGTACTGAATAAAAATGCAGTCCATCAACGAATGCAAATTGAATATCGATGAAATCAGGAAAATTTACCGACGGTACCATTCAATAATGAGAACATATAGTCATTGTTTACGGATATCCATCGGCTCCCTCCCGAATAGAATGAATAAAATTACGATGAACATTGACAAAGGGAGACGATACGAATACACATGTTCGTTTTTTACTCAATTCCATACAGATAAAATGACAAAACCATTACTTATCATGGCAATGGACACAGGCAGTCCAGCATGTACATCCTCTCAGCTCTATTCACCGGATTTTCACCCTCCACCGGCCATTTCTCTGATTCCCCCCGGGGGGTGAATGGGGACAGCGAAGGAAATGGGGGATTTCGAAATAAGCCCACTGAATTGTCACATTTCGAGTGATCCAACTTTCCCTACTGAAATGAAATGAACTGTCGAAATGAATTTCCTATCTGGTGTTGGTATTATCTGCATCTGTTATTTTTACCTCCACCTGATTCTACCCGTTAGTCCGATAAGGCTTCGAATATTCAATTAATGATTTAATTAACGGGACGCATCGTGAAATATTGCGATAATTATTCTGAAGTCTGGTGGATGAAAAAAATGGTCGCTTCATTGCACGAATACGAAGCAATTTAATCATCGAATATTTGATTGCTGGGCTCCCATGGACGGAAAATACTGGAGAATGATAATTAAATGATTATCGATTTAATTGGAATTCTTTCGGAATGCATTTGACAAATGTCCACTGAACGCGTCCGACAAAAATAATGAAAAGGGCAATATGAACTCGGTGTCAATCGCTATTCACCCACCGGAAGTGTCACCTCAGGTTGATGTAAATAATCGACAACTCCGAACATGACCGGAAGGGAAACAATAATCATGGTTCGATGATAGGCGACGTCGCAGTTGATCATTAAATGTCCAATTAAAATTTTCAATTAAAATCCCGGACTGATTCATTATCGTGAATCAAACCCCTCGATCGAATCGCGCATGATGGGGGGGACAATTCAAATTCTGATTCATCATTTTAATGTGGTATTAATTCTACTGCTGGACCGTGACGAACTCATTACAAATATAATGGAGCAGTCTATTTTTGGAGAGGGTTTGACCGAGGTTTATGGTTTGACTTTTACGTCTTTTTTTTGACAATTTGTTGAGTAATTGCGCCGGCAATTTTTTTGTAATGAAATGATGAAATATCCATCATGATGAGAAATGGTTCCATTTTTGCTTCCGAATGGAAGCTTTGTCATCGCATTTCATGACTTTTTTCATGGATATAGACTTGAAGAATGGAATAAGCTCTATTTATTTACACCAATTAAAATTTAATTTTCCATACAGATTCGAAAAGTTTATATTCTCCAAAAAATCGATTTTTCAACGATCACTCAAACAATTGTCATCAAAATGAAATTAGTGATGGATTAGTGATGGCATGCATTGAAGATCGATATAATCATTCTCATGCATTGAAGATCGATTATATCGATCTTCAATGCATGAGAAATCTCACTCCAATAGCCCGCGACCTTTGGAACTCATAGTAGCCACCCCTTAATCAATACAAATGAGATCATGATTTCCCCAGGTTGAAGATCCCTCTAACGTCCGGCCGATCCATTCCAAATTCATTTGCACCATCGATAGAGCCCCGGGCTCGTCTCAAAGTCGCCCCCAGGCATTTTCACCCCAGAATCAAGATTTACACGATCTCCGCATCCGTCCAAATCAACAGCATCAGCCCCCGAAGCAACCCAATCACCACCCTCCTCCATATGCATCTCAATAATTCCCCCTCTCACCCTTCATTCAAACGACAAAATACGCAATAAATTTCCGTTGGAAATAAAATTTCCACCATTTCCACAGTTCTTATTTGCATGAGAGAGGATGGGCGGTCGGAGGTTGATACTGGGTGATAAATATTCATTGCAATATCCTTTTCATTTCACTCTATATACGCAGCTGAGAAATATGAGATATCCAAGTGCTGGGGACACTGGCAAAACGCGGAGGAATGAACAATATCTCGGCAACAATGCTACACTATCTCAATACCTTGGAAAATTGTTGCCGGGAAAAAACGCGTATGTGTATTTTCTTATACGCACGAGGCATTATTTGCCAGGGGCCATGTGATACGTATCTCCGGGGCGTCAAGAGGTTTCACATAATGAGGGGAATATGAGGTGATGCAACATTTCACATTCATTAAATGAAATTTTCGTTTCAAAAGATTAATTCAAATGCAAACAGGTGGGAAATTACTCTTATATCAATATAGTGGAGTGCTTTGCTTCCGAATGAAAGCTTTGTAATCGCTCTAATTTAAGTTTCCGATTTTTTGCGTTAGGGTGACTGAACATGGCCTAAAAAGTCCGAATATGCGATTTTTAGATGGTGTACACCCATCAGAAAAATGATTCATTCAATTCAATTAAAGTTCATTTAAATGGTACCAAATGAATTGTTTGACGTCAAGCAGTTCAATACGTAAGAAATTAAAGAAGTTTATTATTCAATTGATCTAATAGAAATTAAATTAAGAGGATATATATATTTTTTATCATTATATTGTGTGTGTCGTAACCAAAATTCAAGTCAATCCATCAAAAATCCTGGCAATGAGTACTAAAATCATCATCATGATAGGGAGAAAACCTATAAGTAAGTTTTTTTTTAATTCAATAAAAATTTGTATTCAAACTTTTGTTCATATTAAATAAATGTTCCTTTACTATTAATAAATTTTCATTTGATACTAATAATTTATTGTTGCCTTGAGATGGTAATAAACTCGAAAAAGATTGAATGATAAACATGCAATATAATTAATAGGGGCTGTAAATAAACGACGTAAGAAAAAATATTGAATTTAAGATCACGAATGTTTACTTGTGAATTAGTCAACCGAACAATTTTAATAAAGGAAAAAGTCTCTAGTTTTTCATCGAGGATGACAGAACATCTGAATTATTTCAGTTCAACGAGTCTCACCTGAAATTTTTTCAATTCTTCAACCTATAATAAATTTTGATTGTTGTAAAAGAACTCTTTTCACCTCAGTATCCTAATAAATATGAATTTGTATGAATGAATGGGTGACAATACTGCTGCGAAACTTGGCAAAACGCGGAGGAATGAATAATACCTCGGCAACAATGCTACACTATCTCAATGCCTTGGAAAATCGTTGCCGGGAAAAAACGCATATGTGTATATTCTTATACGCACGAGGCATTATTTGCCAGGGGCCATGTGATACGTATCTCCAGGGCGTCCAGAGGTATGACACAATGAGGGGGTATATGAGGTGAAAAGCCTCATCGTATAACCTTGTGCCATAGTACCGTGTTCGTATTAGGGAAAATGGGTTGCGATGCATCACCTTGGTAACGCATATGCATCGTTGTTGACGGGCGGAGAAGGGCAGCTCGCCGGGAGGGGAAGGGGCGAGGGGGAAGGGGGACCTGAAGCTCGTGGGAATGCCGAGGGAAAGAACGGGGAGGGGGTGTGAGCCAGCAGCAACCGTTGGAATAGGCGCGCCGAGAACGAATAGAATTTAGCCAGCATCGCTGCTGGTTCAATTCAGATAGCCTTTCAGCCGGCATATTAAATTTATGGTATGCTTGCCGCACATAACTCAGTGGACTCTGTGTGTATATATGGGGAGAGGTGTTATTCAGTGTGTGTATTCGTTCGGGCGGCGGTGAGGGGAGTGGGAATTTTCTGGGGAGAAGCTGAAAGTGTTTCGATTCTTCATGTTTGCAGGGAGAAAAAAGTTGGGAAAAATTACCAAACGAGTCGGGTAATCGTACACCCGGAAGCGAAGCAAATAAATAAATTTAGTTGGATAGCACGAAATAAAGTGTAGCAGGAAAATCATTTCTACACTAATGTCAACGCTCGATTGACTCCTTGGGTATCTTTTGAAGAGAGAACATTAGTCGCTCTGACTTAAACTGTAAAGTTCAAACAACATTCATGCTGATGTCTTCATTTTAGATACCATTGCATATGGAATTCCCCTAGGTGATAATTTGAATTATTTTTCATTTTTCACTTTTCCCACATACTTTTGATAGTTCTGAATAGCCCGTCGCTTAAATAGTTGGAATCAACGTTCACCCGGCTAAAAAATTCGATTTTGGCGAAAATCCACTTGCCCCGGAAAACCTGAAAATCCCTGAGACCCTTTGGCTGGGGCCAAAAAAAACGGTTTCTCAGTTTCCACTTTTTCCACATACTTTTGACAGTTCTGACTAGCCCGGCGCTTAAATAGTTGGAATCAACGTTCACCCGGCTAAAAAATTCGATTTTGGCGAAAGTCGACCTTCCCCGGGAAAAACCGAAAATCTAATCCTTTGGCTCCGGGTGAAAAACAATTTTTTTTAGTTTTCACTTTTTCCACATACTTTTGAGAGTTCTGAATAGCCCGTCGCTTAAATAGTTGGAATCAACGTTCACCCGGCTAAAAAATTCGATTTTGGCGAAAGTCGACCTTCCCCGGGAAAAACCGAAAATCTAATCCTTTGGCTCCGGGTGAAAAACAATTTTTTTTAGTTTTCACTTTTTCCACATACTTTTGAGAGTTCTGAATAGCTCGTCGCTTAAATAATTGGAATCAACACTCACCCGACTAAAAAATTCAAATCCTCGACTCGGGATGCTCTCCTAATTCCGTGGGTCGTCCTAATCGAACCTCATTAATGATTAAACATTAATTAACCGTAGTCAAATTCATTCTAAGTGTCAAATAATTTTGACATCATGTCAAATCACATCAAATTGAATAAATTAAACCTCACCATTAAAAAAATTTCTGTCTCGAAAATTTTTGTTCAAATACACAATTTTTCTTCATTTGCGTTTCTGTTTATATTCGGTGAATTCTTTTTTTTAATTCATACCTTTTTTTGTGATGTTGAAAAAATTTCTTTGTTTGAATGAAATACATTTTTTTCGAACTTGATAAAAATGTATTCGATAGTAATAATTTATTAATGCAATTTATGAAAGAATCTATCGAAGCCAATTTCAATTCAATGATGAAGTCTGAAATTTTGTTACCATTTTCCATTAAACATATGAAATTACATTCATTCAAATAATTTCACCGTAAAATTGAAATTGTAGAAAATATTACTCCGACTCCAAACTCGGATTCGCCATTTGCGTGAAATTACATCCAAAACAAAATTGAAACATTTAAGAGAATTTGATTATCAAAAATATGATTTCCTATGCAAATTATTAGCCGCACACCCACTGAATATATTCCACATTTCAGGGAAACAAAATACCGTTAGCCAATCAACTCTCCCATCATTCATTATTATTGATACTATGTAGATTTCGTCTGCTCGTGAAATAAAATTTCCATCCCAAAGCATCACAGCGAAATGTAATATTTCCGTGCCATATTTCAATGCTTGAAAAGCGATGATAACACCCTTTACCAGAGTAACCGTGTGCGAGTGAATGTGAAGAAAGAAATAACAGCTTTTCATTGTACTGGCGTTTATCTTCGCACTAGCAAGTGTTCGTTTCATGCAATTCACTGGTTGCTTCATTCCCTCGAAAAGATCAAGTGATAAATTCAATATTTGATCAGACAACGGGAGTGAGCATTTATCAGGGTTATGTGAAGGATGACCGCATGAATGATGGAATTCACCGCGGGTAGAACAAACATTGATTGTAGCTGGCTGTGTCTCGGGGGTATTGAATGAGTCGGAAGCATTCGGACCGATATTTGCACGCGGAGAAATGACGCATTTCAATCAAGTAAAACACTTTATTCGAAATTTTTCTGTTCATTTTACCAGTATTTTTATTGGTGATTGATATCACTGGAAAAACGGGTGTCTAAAATTGAGAGGCTTTAGTTTGGTGTTCAAAAAATGTCTTAATTTAAGACATTCCAAATTTCAGACCAATTAAGACGTCTTCAAGACCCTATTTTCCAATCCAGTTCCATTTCAAACTGAAATATTGATTAATTTTCCCAACAATTTATTAATTAGTGAAGCTACTATTTAAATTGTTCAATTTATAACAATTTCACAGCTCTGTAAATTTGAATTGTGAATTCCTTGCGAAATTGTAACACTTGAATATTTCCTGAGGTTTTAAATCCCTCATTCACTGTAGCTTCCTTCAGTCTCTCACTCTGAAACTGTAGCAAATACCCGAAGTGTGGTAACAACGAGGCCCTTTGTACTAAAACACAGACGTGCCGTAGCATGCCTGAGAAAATTTAGAGAACAGTTCCATTGACGTAACGTAATCCATTGAACTCTCAAACTACGATCCATTTATGTAAACCAATAATTAATTAAACATCGACTCATTGCAAACATCTAAAAATTATCATTAAGCAATCAATCGTATCAAAATACCTAAAGTACCTTTATTTGAATGAATCATTCAAACTTTACGAGTATTTTTATATTTTTTGCCATTCAATGAGAATGTTTAGAGTAAAAATAGGCAATTCAAAACATATCATTTTTCATATTCTGGAAATTTTCTCCTCCATTTCATTCATCTCTCTGTATTATAAAAATCCAAATCGACTTCCGGTAATGAAAATTTGGTACTCCAAATTAAGGGTCACAGAAACTAAAGGTCACAAGGGTTACGAGGGTGATAATGAGGATCAGAATAAGGGTCATGAGGGTTATAATGAGGGTCACAATAATGGTTACGGGGATCAGAATAAGGGTACAAGTAAGGTTCATGGGGGTTAAAATAAGGGTCAGAATTCAATTAAGCGTTTTAAAAATTAAGGGTCACAAATGAAAGGTCAGATTAAGGGTCACAAGGATCAGCATAAGGATCCAAGTAAGGCTCATGGGGGTCAAAATAAGGGTCAGAATGAAATTAAGAGGGTCAAATATTAAGGATCAGATACTAAGGGTCACAAGGGTCAAAATAAGGGTCACAAGGATCAGATTAAGGGTCACAAGGATCAAAATAGGGGTCAAATAAGGCTCGTGGGGTATATTAAGAGGGTAAAAAATTAAGGATCGGAAACTAATGGTCACAAGGGTCAAAATAAGGGTCACGAGGGTAGTAATGAGGGTCAGAATAATGGTCACAAGGATCAGAATAAGGATCCAAGTAAGGCTCATGGGGGTCAAAATAAGGACCCTGGAGGTCATATGGGGATCATATGCAGGTCATATGGGACCTGTCACTTTTTGTACTTGATATTTCAATGAAATCCATAAAACCTATTCCAAAATCTGCCGTAACGTCCGCGACATTGAGAGATGTACTGTAGAGGAACATATGGAGTAATGATGGTATGCGTGCTCTCAATGTGAATCTCGTCGCAACGTTCAATCTCCCAGATTCAGGCGGAATTCCTCCTAGTATATTACCAAAGTAAATTATTATCATTCATGAGCAGATATTCATTACCCTAAAAAAATCACGAACGATTTTCTGAATCATCTCCCCCGATCCGGCATTCTCAGCAATAATCAAACAATTCAATTAATCCCTCGCTCCGAAAATTCCACTGAAATTCTCCAGTTCCACTATTTGTGAAAACAAAGAGACTCCAATGGATGGCTCCGCCATGTGGTGAATCAAGTCTCGAAAAAAAACTAGCAAAGAGCAAGGGTGATTGCGACCAATTTCCTGTTTGCATGAGGGAAAAAGTTGAAAAACCAGGGAGTGACGAGCGAAAATGAAAAGAGGTGAAAAAAAAGGCGAGGGCAAAGGGTCACATACTTCTCGACAGGATTTACTCAGTGAGGTGGGTGGGCATTAGTCGAGGGAACGAAAGCACTGGGGGGTGTTTTTGGAATGGCCAGTGAGATGGGTTGACGCTAAAACACACTGGGCTGAACCGGGGCGTTGGCTGTCCACTGCTGTATACCTCACTGTGTGCTATCTCGTCTGTTACCGTCATTCCCCCAGAAAAGCAAAAGGGACGATCGCTTTTAATCAATTTTGAAAAGCAATTACATGGTCGTTATAGGCGGGGTTACGGATGAAGCGGCGGAATACCAAACGACTCGGATAGGATGGGATATATATTTACGATGAGAGTTTGATTCTTTCGGGGGAGGGCGGGGGGCGCAAAAAAACTCCCTTGACTGATCAAATTCGTTATTTCTCCGGAACATATTTTCCTGAGACAACAGCGATTATCCGTTCAATTGATTTATGAGACAATTATTTTGGTGAATTGTTTAGATGCCGGCAAGTTCAATAAGTAAGCAATTTTACAATTTTATCAATTTGTTTATTTAAGGATATCCAAGCAGTTTGGCTACTTTTTCTTCAGTGAAATGTTTTTTTACTTTTGCAGTCGACCATGAGCAATATCTCAAATGCGAACTCGAGGATGGCGGAGATCTCGAACGAATGGAGAAAGTAAGGCGGTTTGCATGAGTACAATCGTCTTGCGTCGAATTTTCAAGAAGCCCGCCTAACAAACAAAAGAGAATTGAATGCCATTCTATGAAACATGAATAAACGAAGCATAAATGTCCAAATTATTTAGGTCAGAGGAAAATAGAATAATTCTACTTTACTAATATTGCGTTTACTAAGGTTTTTTTCGAACAAAGTTGATTAGAATTAATAGCCAGAATTATGAGATTATCTCACATTTTTGACGTTAAGAATAGGAGAATCTGTATGCAATATTGTAAAAATGATGATCGATTTTTTCACTTTGAACAAATAATATTAATATTCAAATACAAAATTTCTGATATGAATAAGAAGAAGCTGTGACTGAATATTCCAAATTAATTCATTTGAAATTGAATTCAATCTCACAACATCGAAACTTTAGATGACGCGAGACTGAAATTTCAAGAAATTTCTAACAGTGTATTGTAATACGAGAATTTAACAATTGATAAATTGATACACACAATTCTCATCGGTCCTATGGCCTTTTTACAATGAGAATGATTATAAATAACCAATTGAAAAAAGCAGTATTGAATCCGACAGGAAAAATTACGTAATGAAAGGGCATTCCCACAATTCATCACGAATAATCTACCGAAAAGAGAAAAAAATATCCGGAAATATGCCTATTTCACTCCAGAACAGAATCGAATCCTCAACTCTCGAACCATCGCATCAGAATGACTTCCTATTTCAATCGATTAAAGCCAAGAACATGAAGAAGCCCACAGGATGAATTGGAGAGGTCGATCGGAAATGAAGCTCCCAAGTATCCGAGGGACTCGTTAGCCACCGAGAGATGGTCCTTCCCTCTCCGGGAATGAGGGAAGAGATATAGAAGCGGAGATTGACGAGTCTTCGCGTATTACAGCGACAAAGGGAGTCATCGAATTCTACGAGGAAAGGCTGTAGTCACTTCAGCAGACGAGGGGATTCGAGACTCACACAGATATTGTTCTTGTTTCTAACGAGGTACGCGCCAGAGGGGTTCCCTATCTTCTCCAACTCCTCGCTCCCCCCCTCCCGGCCACCCCCACCAGTCGCTCCGGCCCGCCCTCCCGCCAGCGGATGATTAACAAAAAGACGAAGTCAAGAACTCTGAATCTCTGGCTCAAAACCACCACGGATACGTTGATGATGTAGTCATCCATGTGTGCAAGTCATGATGACAAAAGATGTCTGACATGAGTACAAAAAAGTATATACGGAAGTTTAATTATCGTGGCATTTGTATGCAAAGACTGATGAGTGAAGACTGCTGGTAAATCTCACGTACGAAGGCACCCTCAAAATCCGGCATTGATTACGAATTCAGTCTGAAACAGTCTGATGATTATACATAAAGACTCGCCGAGGTATAATGAAGGTGCTTCATATACCTTTCAACCCATGATTCCATCAAGCGCGGGATAAAAGAAGAGATGAGGATTCGACGCAATCATACCGCTTACGACCAATTAGGAAATCGCTGACTGCAGAAACCTTTTCTACTACTGCAACACCGCGGAAAGAGGTTTTATCGTTCAGGAGGTTCTCAAAGAGGTACATAATGATGGTCAGCGGAGGTATCATTTGGAGTTGCCTTACGCTGAAAAACCTAAACATAAATTACGATTTGCTGAATGTCAATTGCGCTCGACGCCAATATGATGTCCAGTGGCTTTTTTTCGGTCATGTCAGGAAAATCGGAATTTTGGTTTCAAAAATGCGTACTTTACGGTCAACATAAAAAAAGAGATGATGCTCAAACAAAGCGTCGTTTACGTTTCACTAAACGTACTTCACGCTTGAGAAATCATGAATTACGATCTTAATAGAGACATATTTTACGATTTACTTATGCGTAATTTACGATAACAATATGGTATTTTACGCTTAAAATAATTTTATGACACCAGGCCCGATAAACCACGATCCTAACCGAGCGAAGCGAGCTCTAATGTATATCACATAGCGATAAAAGTATTATATGACTCATGTGATTATAAAGTCAAATACGTCAGATACTACTTTTATCGCCTGATGATGAAATACACGGTGTCCCAAAACTACGCACTTTATTCTTGCGAATGGAAAGAGGGTGAAATTTCGAGTCGAAAGTTCCCCTTCAACTTTGCTGTACAACGCCCCCCCCCCC
>NW_021680371.1:2345431-2370423 GCF_001412515.2 Diachasma alloeum | reverse complement strand
GCGAAGTAAAATTCAATAAAAAGTGTCAATCGTCACGTAAATTCTACGATCTGTTCCGTAAAAATTACTCATCCGTCCGACGCCTCATGGCTAGCCATGTGTCACCGTGAGAGGGAGATTTTAACAACACGTTCCGTAATTTTTCCGGAACTTTTCGTAAAAATTCTTAAACATCCAAGAATTTTCATGTTCTGAGGCATAATAAGTCTTGAAGTTTCTGTTAGATTTTACAGCTTCCAGAAAAATTACGTGACTTTTTCGTATTTTTTCGGTGACAGACCCGAAAATTTACTGAACGTTTCAGATTTATTCTCATATATTCCTATCGAAATTCACTGAAAACGATTCTCGCTTGCGGATTACATGAAATGTTCCGTAATTTTTCTTGAATATTTCTCTCCGTGCGTCAAGTTATTCAACTTTGAAGTGGACCAATCACAGCATTGCTCCGCCCACTGCGCCAGTGGTTCCCAACTCAATCGTTTTCAAATGAGAAAAATGATCATTTTGAAATTTTCTCTCCATTATGAATTGATGACATGAAAAAAGAGAAGAGAATGGATGAAAATTAAGAAAAGAGAACCCATTCGGAAGCAAATTGCTAATTTATTAGCATCAATAACTCCACTCATTTATATAAAAAATGTAAAGGTCCACTTGTTTTGATAAAATTCTAATAAAAGCTCAAGAGAATTCTCTTAGAGTCCCAATAAAAATTCGATAAAATTTCTTAATTAAAGAGCCGAGTTTTTCTACTAAATTATTTCATGCGTGTATTATCTTTCACAGGTGGTGATTGACTCCCGACTACAATCGAAATACTAGTTTCATATCAAGTTCGAAAGTCCATTGCACTGCTCCCTCCAATGATGATAAAACATCACTCGACTTCATTTTATCCGTTTCATTAGGGCCGAAAACTCCGTCAATACATCGGGTATCGGAGTTTTCTACAAATATAAACTTCAATAACCTATAAAAATACTTGAAGCCCGTCGTTTCTTCTACCGCACCACCAGGGATGTTTTCAGTATCTAACAACGCATATGGCGGGAAAACTATCCACTATCTTGGTACTGTACGTATTACACTGGTTAGGTAGCGATTTCGGAGTACCATACACAGGGGTATCAAAGTTTTGAAATAAATCGTGTCCGACACTTGAATTCAGGAACGTACAACTACACACCGGACGCTCGACGGACGTCGTTATATTGCTTTTCGAAACTTTGTGTTTCTGTCATTGTTTCTCTTGCCGTCTATTCCCTCCGCCCGGTAGGAGCCACTGGTAGTGTGAGAAATCGACAGCAAGAATTTCAATCAAATGAGTGAAACGTTTTTTTATTCAGAAGTTTCACCTCGACTTTTCAACATTTTTTGTGATTGTTACGCTCTTGGAAAAACGTGATGTTTTATGTTTAGGGGATTGAATCAGGGGTCGAGAGCAATGAGACTCGCCTTCCGTTTCCACCCCCAGGAGAAATTCTGGTGGAACATCTTAAATTTGGGGACATAAACGTCTTAAGCAAGTGGGAAATTGTGTTCGTCACAGCATAGGCAATATATTTTTGCTAGTAAATTAGCAATTTTCTGGCGAATAGAATCTCTATGACGATGTGTTTTTAATTGAATTCAATGATTCATTGAATTCAACATTGCCCCAACATTGGCAGCCAACATTGCCTCAACTTCGGTAGCTAACAATGCCCTAATGCTGTCATCCAACATTGCCGCAACGTTGGCAGTCAACTTTGTCGCAAGGTTGAATTGTTTGACCTTTCCCCAGATATTGGTTTCAATATAAATTTTTCAACAACAGATAATGCAAACAATCTCATGATCGAACTCAGTCAAGATATCATTAAGAATAATATTTTAAATCACAACTGGATCCTGATGCAAAAAATTGGAAATAGTGGAGTTGACGAATACAATGCCTCCATTCGGAAGCAAACAGGATGCAAGAGTGTCTCAATTACAGACAAGAATAGTTTTTCTAGTGTAAGTGCCACTATACAAAACATTATTTTCGTGCCACTAAACGCTCAATAATCCAAACCTTTAGAAAAATTCCCGATAGTTTATTCAATAAATGATGTTTCTCTCATGCATTTCGTTCATAAAAAATAATTGTGAGACATAAACATGAAATTGCGAAAAAATTCTGTTTTCGTAGGACCGTAAACAACGTGTTATTAAATCCGTCAGTCATATTCCCCTCTTGAATTCCTCGAAATCCCCTTATTTCCCAGTATTTACTCACAGACCGATGAGCTGATAAAATATGAGGGCGATTGATCGCCTCGAGACCCATCCGCGCTGTCCCCCACGCCCCCGAGTCACCAATTGACTTCTGACAATTTAGCGTCTTTCAGACATCGGTAATAACACGGAAAGAGGAAGCGATGACGGGGGAGGGGGAGATACCCAACCTCTCTGCTGTGCTTGAGGTCGTTTTCTCCGCGTCCCCAGCCCCCTTATCGCTCTTCCAATATTCTCGGCAATTCGTGTCTCTTGCTGATTGGAAGACAACAATCGCTCGAGTGTTCACGAGGAGACGACGAAAAAACAAACGAAAGAGTCGCTCATGCGACCCAAGAATTATTTCTTGCGTAAACACGTATTGGGTTGTTATTTCCCCCGTGGGTTGAGCTGA
Source organism: Diachasma alloeum (assembly GCF_001412515.2). Taxonomy (NCBI): domain Eukaryota; kingdom Metazoa; phylum Arthropoda; class Insecta; order Hymenoptera; family Braconidae; genus Diachasma; species Diachasma alloeum. Next base: position 2,367,767 of record NW_021680371.1, on the reverse strand, counting down.
ATGAGAAAATCGAATGGCTGAAAAAAATGATGGGGAACAAATAATCGCGATGGGTTGTCTGTGTCGAGTTTATGGGAGGCGTACAGTGGCAGGTGTTCAGAAAATATTCCATGTTGTATTTCACGTATGTAAACGAGGCCATGTTCGGAGCAAACGTCGATGTCGTTCTTCGGCGTTTTTGAATGTCAGTGTCGACGGGTGAATTTATTTGAAAGCATTGATTTCCGAAAAATTGAAGCAGCGAGTGAGTGGAAAAAGCGCGGAGGGAGATGAGTTCGACGGTTTTTTTAACGAGTTGTTATCGAGGGACAGTGATACAATTGAATTTTATTTTTTAATTCGAGAGAATGGTGGGAGATTGGGTGGGATTAATCGATTGATGGAGGATAAATTGTTGCTTTTATTCGGAGAGAATTAATTCTCATCGTCCCGCGAGCGCGCGTTCAGTGGCGGACGCGACGTTGTCGAACTCCTACGTCGGAGCGGAGCGCGGGGCCCAATGTAACTGGCAACAGCGCTAGGGAAACTTGCCGCAGGCCAACACCTTTTCCGGACGCAATAGTTCTACGCTTTCATAGCACCCAGATGAGAATATTGTTTTGTGCGAAATACATTCCATTAATTAAAATAAATTCTGGGACGGAAAGTCCCCACTGGCAACAAATATAATTGCATTATAATCATGAGTTGCATATCCAGTCCCCGGGCGATAATATCCGCTCTGTAAACGAAGCCATGTTTAAAGCAAACGGTGATGTCGCTCTTCAACGGTTTCGAATGTCAGTATCGACGGGTGAATTTATTTGAAAGCATTGATTTCCGAAAAATTGAAGCAGCGAGTGAATGAAAAAAGCGCGGAGGGAGATGAGTTCGACGGTTTTTTTAACGAATTGTTATCGAGGGATAGCGATACAATTGAATTTTATTTTTTAATTGGAGAGAGTGGTGGAAGATTGGGTGGGATTGATCGATTGATGGAGGATAAATTGTTGCTTTTATTCGGAGAGAATTAATTCTCATCGTCCCGTGAGCGTGCGATCAGTGGCGAGCGCGACGTTGTCGAACTCATCTGTTGGAGCGGAGCGCGGAAGCCACTGTAACTGGCACCAACGCAAGGAGAACTTGCCGCACGAAGTCACCCTCGCCGGACGAAACACTTTCCCTCTTCCATATCTTCCAGATTCCAATATCATATTATTTCGTGTAAAATAAAATCCACCAATTCAATGAAGTTTACTGAAAAACCTCGGTGACGACAAATACAATTACATTATAATAAAAAATTGTAAATCCAACCCCTAGGCGATGACAACTCCCCAGAGATCCCTTATTCATTTTCTCTTCACTTGTACATGAGAGCAGCAAAAAAAATCTCTGAAGATACCACACTCACGACACTCACAGTTCTCCCCAGTATTCATTCGCTCTCTCCGGCTGAGAGCAACACTCCACATATACTATTTTCTGGTTGTCAGATTTATTATTCCCGTTTCGAATTATTTATCATTCTCTTAGGTAAAAAGAAAATGGGGGAATTCAATAGGTGATGGTCCCTTTCATCGAAGTAGCCGATATAACACATCGTAAATCAAATCCAGAAAAAGAGGAGAAATTCATTTTAGGGAACATGTGTATGAAAATAATCAACAGGCTCGTTTTATTATACATCATAGCTGCCATTTGAAATGTTCACCCAACTGAGATAATTGAATTCTATTGTTTCCATATTAAATTCATTCAAATTTTTTCTGCTTAAAATTCTGTTGAATAGAGAATTAATTCGAAATGAGTGGGAAATAGAATGTGAATGAATTTCAAATCGATTTTGCGTCCTGCATACGGAAAAAAAAATTATTCATTGTTCACCGAAAAATTATTATTCATGAGGACTACATTGAAAAACGATTTCGCCGGGTTATGATCAAGTGCTGAGAGCCCTCGTTAATTCAAAGAAACATCCAGAATTTTTTTACCCCTTATGTTTTTCCCACCCCTCATTCTTTGTTGTTGCCACGGTGCTTTATTTATCTCCTCACTTCATCACGGAGAGACGAGCCATTTCCTTTTCGAATTTCTACGTATATTATTCCCCATGTATGTGTATGTTCCACTCTGAAGTAAAAGGAGAGGTTGGAGCGCGATTTCTCATCGACACCCGGTCTTCCGCGGGTTCTCTCTTTCTCTCTGTCTCTCACATCCGTTAGGGCGGACGCACATTTATTTTCCTTCTTCTCTCACTCAGACGCGGTACAGTACCTCATCCTTTCATCGCTCTACCATCCTTACGTTCATCACGTCTTGAGAGAGACTGAGCGCGTGCGGACCGCAGACACAGCCCAATGTTTTTCACGATTTTTTTCCTCCCTTTTTCTTACTCGTCCTGAATAAAAGCTTCGAAATTGAATAATGATGGAAAAATTCCGGGCTGAGTGATGTGTTATGACGAGAGGGTCTTTATTCCGAGTGCAGTAAAAAGATTCAATGAAATTTATTGGAGAGAAGGTTTTGCGAATCTGCGGGTGACGAATGGGATTCTAGGGGGGGTTGAGGTTCATTGTTCATATGGTGCTACCGATTTTTACGTGTGGAAAGCTTTTTTTTATGTGGATACGTCCTCAATTTCCTCCTTTTTTTCAATATTCATTTTAAGGACATCCAAGGACTTTAGCTTTTTTTCTCCAGTGAAATGCTTTTCTGCTTTTATAGTCGAACATTAGGAGCTTTCGTTTGAGTCTCATTTGACTCTAAGTTTCCGGCCATTTTATAATGATTTTAAGAGGATAATGGAATAGGAATTGTAAAAAAGACAACCCATTCAGGAAACAATTAAAAAAAAACCATTCGGAAGAAAATTTTCAATTTATTAGCAGCAATTATTATACTCATTTACAAAAATATGGAATTGTCCAGTTGTTTTTTTCATGAAAAAAATGATAATTATGTCCGTGAGTTAGGGTCAGAATATTATAAACGTTTTTACGTCACAAAAATGTAGGGAATTTTCTTCAATATCGTTCACTCATCTAAACTGAAAGATCATAAAACTCGTATCAGGATCAAATCTGCGTCTCTCATATTTGTATTTCCCTTCCTGACATGATTTGTTACAATAGTGTCTGCAACTGACTCCCCTCGAGGGCGCTCAGTTGATTTCCCCTATCAGTGGACAGGGTACTCGAAGGGGAGAGCGCAATAACAGAATATGAGATGGATTATGTTGATGGCAATCTGGACAGGAGAATAAATAAGGGTATAGAGCGGAAAAAACAAGAATATTTCCTCATTTTTTCTCTTCTAATTCAATTATTTATGGCAAACTATAGGTACTTGAAGTAAAACTTTGTGAATTTTTCTTTTCTATAATAATTGAAAATATTATTACCTAGACTTTGTTTTTTTTTAATTATTGATTATGGATTGATATAACTTTAATTTGTTGGAAAATCTGTGAATGCATCCGGAAAATCCCAAAATTTTTGTTGAAATTTAGAATTTTTCTAATTTTTTTGAAAAGTCTCAAAACTTTTTAGGATTCGCCGTATTTTGTTTTTTTTTTTTTGGAAAATCTCCGAATTTTTTCTAATATAGAAAACCCTTTCCTCAAAGAAAAAATCATCTTTGCCGAACAATCAAATATTTCGCTAAAGAGATCTTATGTCGTCGTGTTGAATCAATTTACTTGTGGACAAAAAAGCAAATTTCTATCTAATATTATAATTTTCGTAGCAGTAATTGTTCTCATGAGACATTAATATGTCCTTCGGATAAATACATTTGTTCTACAGAGAATTACATGAGGCTCTGGATTTATTAAGTGAATATTATTGAGTGGTGTATACCTTCGTCCAATAAACAGTTATAATTTCCATGGAACAAATGATAATTTCAAGGGGAAACTACAATTTTCTTTCCGAAAACGGTATTCTTGGCAAAACAAAATAATTTCGAGGGGACAATTTTTTTGGGGAAAAATATTTTTTCCTCGTCAATGTATTCTTTCTATGGGCTAAACCTATGGAGTTCTCTCAGATCAAATGATTATCGTACACTAGATTATATTTTTCTTGCCAACAGTTCGAATTCTTCCAGGGATATTTCTGATGATCACGACAAAAATTTAATTTTTGTGAAAGATATTAAATTTCTTCCTATCAAGTTCATGAATTTCCCTCAAGAAAATTTGTTCCTCTCTATCAATTATTCTCACGTGGAACACACAAAATTCCTAGAATTATCCAGAGGATTTCAGAATATTCCAGAAGTCTCTCCGCCGTTTTTGCTGCAGTATTGAAGAGGATTCGAGAGGATTCTGGACAAAATCCCGGGTTCTCCCGAATCGTATACATATAATATGTCCGTTTCACCTCTTCAAAACGTTCAGATGACCCTGAAAAATTGTGATGCTCATAAAAAATCAAACTAACTCGCATACTCTCAGGAAGATATCGCACGATTAGAAAACTTTCCACCTTCATTTTTATCCCGGGCCATGATTGCAATCGCATACGATGAAAAATTGCCGATGAAACTATTCCCCCAGATTATCGGAAATTCCACTCAAGAGATGATCGAGTGCGGCAGGAGAAAAATCAATGCTGCACGGCCCGGCCAACGCCAAAGTTACAACACATTATAATGAATGTCGTGAAGCAGAATGGGATGTACCGGGTAAAGTTGTGATTAGCTGAGCCCCCCGACTCCAGTCTTCACTCCGTTAGGACACTCCAAGGACGGCTTGTCCTCAAAAACTCTCAACTCCACGGGAGGCCCCAATGGGCTCTGGCAGCCACTAGAAACTTGCTCGATAATAATATTTTAATCGGATGAATGACGTACGGGTAATCTCATCACGACGCGTCATTTCTGTCTAAAAATAACCTTCAGCGTAAAATTTCTGTCTGCAGAATGTGAAAGTTCCGTAAAGTCGTTTTTTACCGAAATAAATACATGTGGAAACTGTCCGATCGTTAATCCTCAATTCTGATTGGTCAACGAGTCACGAGAATCTTTTGTCTGTTCTTTGCTTCTGTCTTTTCAAATTCTTCAAACTCTTAGTGAGTTTTTTTGCCAAAAAATAATATGTTCCACGCGAGAATAGACGCATGCAAAAAATCAATAGAAAAACGTTGCGAATTCGCTAGAAAATTCTATTGGAATTCTCTAGAAATTCTAGTGGGTTTCCATAAAAATTCTAGGGAATTCTTGTTGAAACTCTATTTGTTTTTTGCGCTGATTTTATGAGATATTCGATAAGAAAAAGTCAATCGATTTCGATTTTTCTATATGGATATTCCCTTGGAATTTTTTCTATAAAAAGACTTGGGCATGAATTTTCTGGTTTTTTTATTCGGATCCTGCAATGCAAAACAACACAAAATATAACGGAAAAACTTGTAAAATCCATGCCAAATAATTTTACCAGTCGAGCTGCGGCAGATTTTCCCCGGAATCTCCATTTCGAATGTTCACAGTATATACCCACCCTGATCGTCAAAGTTTGGACGCCGTTAACGAGAATCTGCTTGTTGTATCAAAGACGTCTGTTGCATTTCCGCCAACGCCACTCTAGTTTCGGAATTGTCTGAGGGACAAAAGTCAGTGAACCCGGCGACCGAATGTACATAAGGAATGGTCATTAAACTTTAGAATTTCCAATTAACGAAACTCTGAAATCAATTTTCAACAGAAATATTTTTTGACTTTTTTCCCGCTTCGATTCGATTATTTACAGGAAATTATGCTCAATTTGAAGTGGCACTTTGTAAATTATTGTTTCATAATCAGAAATGATTGAAAAATGAGAATTTCAAAAAGTCTTAAATGGAAAAAACAACGATGTGTTTCGCCATTCAATGAGAGTGTCTAGAGTAAAATTAGATAATGCCAAACTCAATATCAATTTTCATATTATGGAAGTTTTCTCCTTCACGTTATTCATGATTCTGGATTTTTTCATTCACTGTTACTTTTTGTACTTTACATTTCAATCGGATATATTTAAAGAGAGAGATTATAAACAAATAATCGGAGAAAGCAATGTCGAATCTGATAAGAAAAAGGGTATAATGAAAGGGCATGAACACCCCTACAATCGCAAAACCTGCTATAACCTCCTCGACATAAAGAGATGGACACCCTGGCTATCGGCGAATCCCGCAGATCCAGCCTCAATTTCTACTACACTGTTAAACATTTTCGTCTGAATTTTCCGTGCCAAATTCCGGAAATTGTTATCGTGTTCAAGTTTTGCTGAAATTTCGGGAAATCTTGTCATTGAAAAATCAAATATTCCATTGATTTTCCGTTCAAATGATCTGGAAATCAGAAAAGTACTTGATTTTTCAGTTCAATTATTCTGTGAAAATTCATAAAAATAAGAAAAATTCAGGGAAAAACGGAAAATTCATGATATTTTATTTCTGAATATTCATGTTTAGTTACCATTGAAATTTCAAGGAATTTCATCATTGAAAATTCATATTTTCGTGGAACCATCAAGGAGAACTGTAAACTTCACTTCCATGTTTCACTGAAAATGAACAGAAAATCAGAAAATTTCGGTAAATATATTCTTCAATTTCAGGACAGTGAGACTGAATGCAATTGAGGGGGAAAAAATCATGAAATTTCATATTCCACTGAAAATGCAATGTAATATGCTGCTTAAAATTCTGGAATTTTACTGAATTTTCAGTGAACTCTGAAATTTCATGATTTTTTCCCCTAAATCGTATTGTGTCACCGTACAGAAAATTCGTAGTCAGCTGTCCATGAAATTTCACTTTTTTTCTAACAGTGTAGAGGGGTTGTGTAAGGATAAAGAAGAAACACATTAAATTGAATTCCTTCATCCCTAAACAATCCCGGCTCTCTGTCAATCAAAAATTCAAAGCATTCCACCTCCGCACGCCCCCGCCGCCCTCGCGAAATATTTTTTTCATCCGACTATCACAAAGAAGAAAAAGAATCAAAGATTCACCCCGACTTCCAGCGAAGAGTGATTTTTCGCAATATTCTCCCGTCTCCCACCCACCCCCTGCTCCATTTTTTCTCCCACTTGCACCTTACCTCGCCGTATGTGTCCCAACCTCGGCGTTTGAATGATTCAAAGCTCTCCACCGGTGTTTTCTCCAGCGTCCCGTATATAAAATCGAGTGGCGCTTTGAACCCACACCCTCCACCGGGAGCGAGAGAGACGGACTGGTAAATATTTCACGCGAGATAGTGTGTGGTGAAGGGGCGAGTGGAAAAATATAAAATGAACAAAAAAAAATACCGGGGGTAAAAAAAAACAATAATAAAACGGGCGAGAATAGAATGGGGTAAAAATTGCGTTGGGAATGCAATAAGGCGTGAGAAGGGAGAAAGGTCATGAAAAAAACAGGATCAAGTACAACAGGACGAGTCTGCTCGGACGATTGGACCAGTATATATACTCTTTGTTTCTGTTCCCAATGTAAATTCCGTCCCTCGTGTCGTTCCACCACTCTTTTCCCTTCCACTTTATTTTTTTTCTCTCGGTCCCTCGTCCAACTCAGCGACAAATTGCACGGCAGTAGACAGAGGCTTACGGACAACTACTTTGTGTATAAGCAAAGTTATTACCTGGTACCTGCCACCTGTCATTTTCACGAATAGCCCCCGTTGTCCAGTGGACACTGCACTTGGAAAGAATTTCACCGAGTATTTGCTGTATGAGGGAAAGATATTCCGAGATATTTCGTGACATTCTTCATTTGGCCTTCATTAGAGGGGTAAATATTTGCGCGGGAATGTTTTTTCAGTGAAATTTTGAGATGGGTTCCTGTCAATAGTGAATGTTTTATGAACAGGTTGAGGAGAAAAAATTGTGTCTAAAATTGAGACACTTTTTCACATTTTTCTTTGCGAATGGAAGCTTTGCATTCGCTCAAATTCAAGTTTCCATTTTTTTGTATAATATTAATTGTGAATTTAGATCCATTCAAATTCCTTTCAAAATCAAATCACATCTTTGTCATTGAACAATCAACACAATTAACAATCGTTAAATGATTTCAATTCTAATTCATTATTAGTAACTTAATAAGCTTTAAATATCAACATTGAAGAGGAAATAACAAACTATATCAATCTGTCATTGTCTCATCATTCCTGAAATTTTAAAATTTGATCCATTAAACTCTCAGACTGCGATCCATAAATGTAAACCAATAATTAATTGAACACCGACTCATTGCGCGGGGAGAAATATTCAATAAAAATTACGTATCTTTGCCGTAATTAAGGAGCGAAATGTGGTTGTAGGAAATTTTACGAAACTCTCACGTAATTTTTACCTGAAATCATGGAATTTTTCCAGAGCGTTCCCCATAATTTTTACCTGAATCTCCCGTGAAAAATTACGATGCTGTCATTTAAATTTTGTGAGTCGATTCTGCAATCGGTGAGTGAACTTTGAGTACCGTAATTTTTACTGAACATTTCTGTCTGTGCGTAAACATCCAAAAATTATCATTAAACAACCGATCAAATGAAATTACCTGAAATATCACCTTTATCTAACTAATCATTTCAACTTGAGAATAACCTGAGCCAAAGTATTTGTAACTCAGGCGTATCGTTAACGCCATGCAACAGCGCTCGTTGAAAACTAGAGAGTAGAATTTTTTCCTTAAATGTGGAAAATGTCACAGTTGGGGAAATTGACAACGCCTCAGTTCCATTTGTCCAAAAAAAGAACTCAAAACTGAAATTTCATTCCTATCCTGCTCGCAATTCGTTATTCACCAATTGGAAAACCGCCGATCTGGGCAACTCCGTGCTCTCAACGAATTTCACGTGGGAATAACAATTTTTTTCGCTCCTTTTTTTTCGTTTGGGACTCCTGTGAAACGAGAGTTGGTAGATTGGCTGTGAGAATGGGAATGTGATAGATATGAAATGGGATTGAAGGTGGCATTAGCATGTTTCAGTTGCTGCAATGGTTCGATTCATCGGCGAATGGCCGCTGAATTGAAGGAATCAGTGAGTCGGATTTTTAGTGCGAAATCCCTGTGATAAGAGTCTAACGCGAGAAATAGCCAAAAAGATCGCGAGAAATGATAATTGCATTTTTTAAATAAATGTTTATGCGATTTGCAAGAGGAAATTGGTTTGTTCATAATTACTGGAAGAATCATCAGTAATAGCAGTTAAATCAGGACTTGAAAAGTATATTTCAATCCCTTCTTTAAAAAAGTTGAAAAATTGTGAGAACATCATCATCACTTTTCAAGTTATATAATACCGTCATGACCCTTTTATATAAAAAAATCTCTATCTCCTTTCAGGTGGACCTTGGGAAAGAAAATTTTGCGTTTTTCGAGAAAAAAAATGTCAAAAACACTATTTTTTACGTGATTTTCCGTCAGAAATCCAATTTTGTACATTAAATTCATCTCCGACAGCTAAGAATTGGAGATTCGAATTTTTTCTGATCGGAACGTCAACTTTTAAAAAATCCCTAACGGTTTTTTTCAAAAACAATTTTTTAAAAATATGATCACATTTCTGCTTCTTAATTATGAAAAATACGGAAAATATTTTTGCAATATCCTGACTAAACCCTGATTAAATGACGGCTCTACACTGACTAAACCTTGATTAAATCCGAACTGAAAATGAATTCGTCTTGGTAGGGTCTGAATGCAGAATTATTTGACAGCACTAAATAATACCCAAAATTTTGATGACACTTCAATTGATGATAGTAGATAACATGAAAAACAGAGCAAGAGAATAGTAGAACAAGAATTTAAAAAAAGAAAACCCATTCGGAATCAAATGTCCAATTTATTAGTGTCACCAATTCGTGGTGTCACCTCTTCATGAGCCTTCTATAAAAAATATAACAGCAATCTTACTGCTAATGTCGAATTTTTAGCGATAATACTAAGCTATAATTACACTATAAACTTTTTATTATTGATGAAAGTTTTGAATGCATCTGCCTTTTAACGAACAGTGTAAAACGTCCGTTACAACCGCTGAATATTCCAAGCTGCCTAAAAATTCATATGCTCCCCGCCCCCTCGATATTCTCGTCACGATTGCACCATCAGAGTTAATTCTTACCTCTTCCACCCCCCGCCCCCCATACCAAGACAGATGTCTGTTTTATCGGCGTAGCACATCACCCCAGCAACACTAACGATTTCAATTGGAGCCTGTCCCCGTAAACGTGACGGGAGAACGATCGTCTGCGGTTCGAATTTCCCCCGCTGTGTGCAGTTGAGAGAGACAGGGCTACGAAAAACTCCCCGTCAACATTGAATGTAATGATGATAGCGCGAGAATCGTAAAGTTCGGAAGTGATTGCAGCACTAAGTGACGCGTTTCGTCAAAGATCACGTTTTCCCGGGAATAACGAATTTACACGAAAAAAAGTAAACAATTTTGACGGGTTTTTTCGCGAACCGGAGATTGAAATTCTGATGAGAAACTCAGCGAATGTTATTTATTGAAACGAGAGTTTCATTAATCGTGTAAATTATTTCCCAGGGTTATACTGACACTGGGCTTTCGGAATAATGGAGAATGGTAAAGCGGATATATATAACGCGAGAGGAAGGCGAGAGCTCGGTGGGTGCTGTTGAATATGGGTGGAATAGCACGCGGTGAATATATAATTCTAACGCGCATTGCAACAGTGTTTAATTACCGGGCCTACTGGCCGTTATAATTCGGTGGCTCTGGCGCCTTCATTCAGTTCTGTGGCGCAACAGTATGAGAAATCTCCGAGTTTTCGATGGCGCTAGTGTCGCCTTGGGCGGGACGCCTTGCGTATTCATAACCTCAACGATTGATGAACTTATGGGCATATCTGGGTACTTTGTGTCTATAACTTCTATTCCGATGCACTGCAAACAAGTAAAGAATTGCATTGTTGCTCATAAATTAGCCATTTGCTGCCGAATGGGTTCTCTTTTTTCAATTCTTATTTCACTATTCGTTTCTTCTGTCTTCATGTCATAGTATTATTATTAATTGAAATGTCATCAAAATTTTGCGGATTATTTCGTTCTGTTGAATAATTATGCATTCAGCACCTCTCAAGACTCGAATTCCGTTTCAGCTCGGGTTGAATTAAGGTCCAATCAAAGTTTATTTAGGATTTAGCCAGAGTTTAACCCAAGTTCTGTCAGACGTTAATCGGGAAAATTCAGGAAATTCGCTCGATCCCTTATGAGAAAATTTCGAGCATTTACAAATTGGATTTTGGATTTTTTAGATCGTATTTAATTGCTCTAACACAAAAAATTTGGAAATTTAACCCTAGATTGGTCACCATATGAGGGAAACCCCGCCCCGCGTCGTTTTACTTTAATTCCAATTGACTGGCGAACCGGAAAAATTGACTTTGTCAATTGAAGTGTCTAAAGAATTATAGTAGTTTTTAGAACAACATATGCCCCAAAATTTGTAAAGAAAAAAAATTATTTCGAACAGATGAATCATTTTTTCCCATGTTAGATGAAATTGTCCATCACGCAACGTTGCCGGAACTTCGCTAAACGCCCCCGGGCAGTGTAGAATGAATTCGGCAACGCTAGAACCTAAATAACCCGGCGGGGAATCCCCGTGGTGGCGACCAGAGTCGCAGGGTTGCGTTTCGTGACCAGACTAGGGTTAAATTTGAGCGATTACAAAGCTTTCATTCAGAAGCAATAGTGTTTGAGTTTCAGCCGATTTTTGTCATATTTAGTTGAATATAGCCCGGTCAGAAATTTTTACATTTTTATTCAATGTAAATTTTCAAATAATGATCGATGATGAAGCCCTGGACAATTATCGATCATTTTTCATCATGAAATTTGAACGAAACTCCCACCCAATACTCCGAATGCATTTTTTAATAATTTCTGGTGCATTCATGAATTGCTCATTCTTCCTGAATCACACATTTTACACGGTACATGTAAAACAATATGGGATATACATTTTTAATGGATGACCGACATTCACCGGATGCTCAACGTCCATCGTCCACAATTAATTATCGATTCGTTGGATTCTGACTTATTCAGTGAATACCAACATTTTTACTGCTGTATGATCCCAATGAATCGACACAATAGTCGGAATTTTCTATACCAGAAGGGAAAATATTTCGGCATGGCTTCAAGCCACTCGCCAATTATGACTGTCGATATGGAAAAAAGTTGCCAAATTCCCTCGTGGACATTGTCCATTAAAATGGCATTATGTGAAATTTCAATTATCGGAAAATTTGATGTAGGAAATGACGTAATTCACGGCTAAAATGAGAAATTATGATTGCCGGTTTCAGGGATCGAGCGATGGAGAACAATTAAAGGGGAAAAATTTCGATCGTTACGGTGTTTCTGTGAGCGGTATAGATAATATCACGGGATGAATTAGTTATGCCCCAAGACAAGAATTACGTATTACTTGTCTAATCTTGTCTTGTGATCCGTAACACGATTGGTCATCACTGAAAGTTATTTCATAATGAAGAAGACTTCGAAAATTTCTCCGATCTCAAGTAATTAACGAATTTCCTTTATGCAACAAATTTGCACCACAATCAAGCCATCCATGCTAAACTAACATTCAAACTTCATCAATAGAGTTGAACTCTCGAATGTCAAAGTTTACGCCGCAATTTCATTTTTCTGGCTTCTCAATTACAGTCTGAAACAAAAGTAATATGAACTCGCAACCCAACCCTATAAAAAACCGAAATTACGTAAAATGGAGCTAGAACCCCGATCGTTAACGGCGATAAACATTGCCGAGTGTTTTCCCCGCCCAGAAAGCCGTTCAGCACAGAGAGAAAAACTTTCGATTTCCGCGGACATGTGGCTGATTTCCAGGGACATGTCTCTGATTTCCAAAAATTCTTTCAATGAGTGCAAAATTCTGAAATTCTGTGATTTTGTTAACAATTTTCAGTGATGCAATTTCCAGAGACATCATCGCTTGCAAATTTCGGTAATAAAAATCACTGATACTCGGGGTCATTCTACATTGTTAAAAATTTTCTCATAAATTTACAGCCAATCTTGGGATTGAACAATAAAATATTCTATTAATTTTCTGTTCGAATGATCAGAAAATCGATAAAATACTTGATTTTTCAGTTCAATTCCGTAGCGAAGTGGTCAAACGGTTTAAGTTAATTCAGTCTCTAGTTGATTTTTCCGGAAATATTTCAGAATTTGAGGAAAATTGCGAAATTTTCATAATAACCTTTTTTGCAGAGCGAATTGAGTGCTACTAAAAAGGTTATGAGAAAAATTTTGCTATCTCCCTTAGATTCAGAGATATTCACTGAAAACTGGCCAATAGCCAAAATCGACTTGAACCGTTTGACCACTTCACTACTGAATTATTTTGTAAAAACTAAGAAAAATCGGAGAAATTCAGGGAAACATTGAAAATTCATGTTATTTTGTTTCAGAATATTCATGTTCCACTAAACATTCATTCAAGTTGTGCAATTTCCGTCTGACTCCCAGTGAAAACTCCTGAATTTCCGTAAATTCTACTTAAAACTTGGAACTTCATAACCATTTTTTCCCTAAATCCAATTCAATGCCACTCTCATGAGATTTACTATAATATCTTCCATGAAATTTCAAAAAATTTCTACCAGTGTAGTCAGTCTCCAGTATCCCCAATAACTCGTGATGCATTCCTCAAAATAAAAACTTTTTCCACTGTGAAATGGGTCAAAGTTAATTCTCCAATGCATGCGCAGAAATTCAACGGCCCGGTGATTCGAAAAGGACTGGTAAACTCAGAAGGGCTCGGTGAGATTGGATAAGCCCAGAGTGCTCATTTAGAGTAACTAGGAGAGGGAAAACGATGTGGTTGAAAGGTTAAAAAAATTAGGGAAAAGTTGAGTCACTTACAAGAAGAACAAGAAAAGACGGAATCAAGCTCCGGGACCGGTGGATAAGCGGAGAAACGAGAATCGAGACCCCATGCACTTAGTCGTCTACGTCTAAAGATCCTTTCCGTTCTTTGTCCTTTCGTACTTCAGTATTTCTCTGTAATCCTTGGCCCTTGGAGCCATTGCAGAGAGGCATCAGCCACGACATCTGAAGAATCTTACTTTGCGCAAATATAGCTTCGACCCACATTTGCCGAAGGGGGCGGGGAGGGGGAGTATGGGTTATCAACATCTTCTACAAATGAAATTGATGATGACTTTTATCTCGTCAAACAAACGGTCAAGCGTGTTGGCACACACGGAGAGAAATATTCAATAAAAATTACGTATCTTTTCCGTAATTTCGGAGCGACATGTTGTTGTAAGAAATTTTACGGGACGGTCACGAAATTTTTCCAGAACTTCCCGTAATTTTTACTGAACATTTCTCTCCGTACACTGAAAGAAAAAATTAATTCTGCACTGTTAGAAATTCGGTGAAATTTCGTGGCAAATCTGGTAGTAATTCTCAAAAGTGACATTAAATCCAATTTAGGTGGAAAATGATTATAAAATTTCAAAATAAATAATAATTTTATAAAACTATCAAATTTAAAGTTTAACTTAGAATTCAAGGAAATTCATGAGTTTTCAATGGAAATGAGACGGAAAACTCATGAATGAAAACTCATGTTTTCAGCGGAAATGAGACGGAAAACTCACGGTTTGATTGAATTTTTAATGAAATATTAATATTCAGAAACATAATGAGATGAATTTTCAATTTTTCTTTGAATTTTCCTGATTTTGGCGAATTTTCATGGAATAATTGAACTGAAAAATTAAGTACTCTATTGATTTTCCGATAATTCAATCTGAAAATCTATGGAATATGTGAATTTTCAATCACGAGATTTCCTGAAGTTTCAGTGGAAATTAAACATGATAAAATTTTCCGGGATTTCACACGGAAAATTCAAACGAAAATTTTTAACAGTGTGCTAGAAAATTATGTTCCCCTCAAGTAAATCTGTTGCACTCCATCAAATATTTTCACGTGGAACATATAGCTTTTCGGTAGAGCTAATCCTTTCTCTCGGTTCATTAATGACAAAATGATGTTTGGGGATTTTTTCTGTCGTGAAAATCAGAATTCAGATTTCAAAAAGGCGTATTTTACGGTCAAAATAAAAATGCAAATGACGCCCAAACAAAGCGTCTTTTACGTTTCACTTAGCGTATTTCACGCTTAAGAAATCTGAAATTACGATCTTAATAGAAACGTATTTTACGATTTACTTATGCGTAATTTACGAATAAGAATAGCATATTTTACGCATAAAACAACTTTTTTTTCTTCGTCGTTGATTACGGTTCACTAAACGTAAAATACGAAAAACATCATTGTAATTTACGAATATGAAACCGTAAATTACGTTTATGTAAGTGTCACTTTCGGCAATTTTGAGCAAAATTTACAAATACGAAATCGTATATAATCGTAATTTGCGGTGATTTACGCCTCAACTTCAGAAAGGGTAAAAGACGACTTCTTAAATATACTTTACGTTCCGATTTTTCTGAGTGCACACCGTTTTTCGGTGTGGATACCTGGGGTGTATTAATTTCGGCATTAAGTAATGAATGCAATAAACATTGACACCGACATAGTGTCACCATAACATGATAATCACCACATTGTTACACTGAGAGAAAAGCGACCAATTTCTCAAACAGGTCGTGTTTGAGCCAACAAAATCGTTAGTTGAAAACGGCCAGAAAACATAATTGTTTGGTTCGAATAACGAAGAAGTAGTGCTAGAAATTACATTACTTCCTTCCACAGAGAATGAAAATTTTTAAAGAAGACAAAATCTATTTTTTGTTGGCTTAAATAAGTCTTGTTTGAGCCAAGAAAAAATCGTTAGTTAAAAACGACCAAAAAACATAATTGTTTGGTTCGAATAACGAAGAAGTAGTGCTGAAATTACATTACTTCCTTCCACAGAGAATACAATGTTATAAAAAAACTAAATCTATTTTTACAATAATAATTTTCAATCTCTGCGCACGGTCCGCATGAGACAAAAAATCCTTTTACGATAATTTTTAACAAACGATTTTTTTGGCACAAGTAAGAATATTTGAGAACTCTGTTATTTTTCTCTCAGTGCATGTGAAAAATAAGAGTCCCCTTCGTGCTAAAAATTTAACTCAGGCCTGAGAGGGAATTGAGCTGCCGAAAAAAGTTGATTTCAACACCTAAATCTTCAACCGCTCACACGGGAGACATAACACCGAAATTTTTTACAATGCAAACTCAAATGTCCATCTCCCCCGAATTTTGAGAGCAAGTGTTATCCCGCCCGCTCCCCCTCGCAATTTAATTTACCCACATGATGGATGGCTCAAACGAAGAAGGATTCCACCCAGGGATATATTCCCTTAAGTTCATATACCTATGTGTTGATTCCCACGGGTGCATTAAACCCAGCAGTGTCGCTCTCAACCTGTATGTGATCATGCGACAGGTGACTAACGCAAGTGTGAGAAAAGATTGTCGCCCCTCCGAAACTCACTTCGCCCCCGCCCCCTCCTGACAACAATACCCCGGAGGGCTGTATCGTCTTCACATCTCCCCGCGGCGTCTTTTTTTATAATTATTTCCAAAGGACTCCGTTTTATTTATTTTTCACTTTCGGACGCTAAGGGAGGAAGTTATTAAATGAGGCCGAAAATCAAAAGTGGAATTTTAATTATATCTCCACGATTCACGATTTCTCGAAATTTCTATGATATTTTTCCTAGGAAGGACATCATTTCTAGTCTTGAGAACGCTTAACAATTTTCTCGTGACAAGAGAATCTCATTTTGTTGAAAAATTTTTTCATTCAGTCGGAGAACAAAATTATTTGTCAGGAGATTTCACGATTTTTAAAATTCACAAGAGAATATTTTCTTGTACTAAGGGGAGAAATATATTCTCAATTCTTTCAGAAACATTTTGCGGGCTATTTCACATGAATGGTGCAATTTTTTATTGAAAAAATAACGAAATTACCTGTGTGAGAGTTGATTTTCAAAAAACTAATTTGTAATTGTTATTGCACAAATTTTTTTGAAAATTTTGCAAAAAAGACACTTCTGTAGCTCAAAAATTGGAGGCTCTGGACTATTTTTAACATTTTAAAAGCGTCTGCCGGACAAACAATCAATGAACATTTAATTTTATCGCTATAATTATTCATGTTTGGACATATATAATCGATCTTCAATGTAGGAGAAATCGCATTTCAATAGCCCACGACTTTTGAAACTCATAGTAGCCTCCCTTGCAGTACACCTCCTTTGTCAAAAGTAGTTTCTTCTGTTAGTGTATACTATAGAAGCAGATGATGTGTAAACTGACAATTTAGAAGTATATCGCTAATCTATTAGTAAAAAAATCCATTATTAATATAAAAGCGATTTCCCACTTGTTTTCAAATAAACATAAATGGGAATTGGTCGGGAAGTTAATGATTCGATTCGTAATGGGTCACGCCCCTTCCACCCCACATGCGATGGGAGCGAGCGAAGCGAGCGACCAGCAACTCAATCGAATCCCAACCCACCCGTAATGAGAGCAAGCGGAGCGAGCGACCTGTAACCCAATCGAATCGCAACCCACCCGCAATGGGAGCGAGCGAAGCGAGCAACCAGCAAACTAATTGAATCTCAACCCACTCGCAATGGGAGCGAGCGAAGCGAGTGATCAGCAACTCAATCGAATCCCAACCCCCCCGCAATGGGAGAGAGCGAAGCGAGCGATCAGCAACTCAATCGAATCCCAATCCACCCGCAATGGGAGTGAGCGCAGCGAGCGACCAGCAACCCAGTCGAATGTTTTTCTTTTCCGTCACTACGGGGTGCAGAACGAGAAAATATGTACTTGCGGGACATCAACATGCACGCAGCGTGGAGATACAGCGAACCAGCGACGTGATTGCCACGTGCACATGCAAACACATTAAGCGTATCCCAACTGCAGTAGAATTTTGTACCTGGAAATTGATGAAAAAAAGAAATTCGTAACTGGGTAATTGGATAATCTGGTTAGTCGTTTGATTTCATTGGCGGTGGATGGAAGCGTGGAAGGGACGTTTGAAAAAACCACTCTGCCTCTCTCGACTGACCATTTCCAGGAAAAATCATATCAAGGGGAGTGATGGAGAAATTTCAATTCTCTTTCCCTCCTGCTCGATGTGAAAAGGTAACTTCGATGCTGTTCGAGTTTCCGTGTTCGTACATTCTGCATGATCATCGGATAATATTTTAAACCGTTGTGCCTCCTATGAGGCTGTCAAACATTTTGTGATGTTCATTCAATTTTTCTTCTTGCGTTCGTGAAATAATTTAAAAAAGGGTTCTTATAAACACTAAATAATTCTATTGGATTTCGATTTAACTGTCTATTAGTTTTTGGCTGATTCTGTTGAAATGTTGAATGGAACATATTCCATAGAAGAAGTCAGTAGAATTGGATTTTTTTAGGCAACTTATTCTATTGAAATATTCCCTGTAGAATTTCCTCAGCTCAAATTTCCTGAATTGTTTTGTTTCATTGTTTTGATGAAAAGAAAAGAAAAATAGAATGAAAACAAGGGAGAAAATTTGAACCAAGGAAATTCTATAAAAAATACCTTAATAGAATAAGTTGTGTAGAAAAATCTAATTTTATTTACTGTAGAATGTTTTCTATTGAACATTTCAATAGAATCAGTCAAAAACTAATAGGAAGTAAATTAAAATGCAATAGAGTTGTCTAGATTTTCCTATTAAGTTCTTTCGTGCGTGCAAGGCTGATTGAAATTGTCAGGATATTTTTTGAAAATTGTTATCATATAAAAATTCTAATAAAATTTTAAAAATTTCAAAATTTTTAGGAAAAATCAATATGAACTGTCCATTTTAGTTGAATTATTCGACGAAAATTGATAGAAATCAGGAAATTCACTAGGTTTTTCTATTAAATTTTTTCGCGCCTCACTTCTTGGAAATCATGATCCAATTATAGTTCTACTGAAATTTCATGGAATTTAACCACCGAAAATTCAAATTTTCCTGAAAAAAAACAATATAAACTGATAAATTCTGTTCAATTATTCCATGAAAATCAAAAGAAATTATTTTTCGACGGAAAAGTCCAGTAATTTTGAGAATTTCATTGAATATTCACTTTTGTATGAACTACAATGTCAATCTCCTCAAAATTACCAGGCAATTATCCATGAAATTCTAATCTTTTCTGACAGTTCAGTTTAGATTTTAGGGGTATTTCTGGTGATCGCTACAAAAAATCAATTTTTGTGAAAAATATTAAATGTCTTTCCATCATTGACTAATTTCTCTCAATTAAATCTGTCACATTCCTTCAAATATTCTCACGTGGAGCACATATTTTTTTGGCAGAGCTGATTTTTTCTGTCAGTGAAGATGAAGTTTTAAAAAATACAACCTCGCTAGCCTAGAACAAATCCCGGAATTTGATATTGAACATTTGATGGATCAGCGAATTGAGAGTCATCCGACGCACATGAAGGTAGAAGCATCAAGGGTCTCATTGATGTCAGGGCGAGCAGGTGCACGGGCTGTCGTCGTTGATAAGACTGGGTGAACACGTGCGAGAAGCGACGTGAGGAGAGAAACCGAGTTCTCGGTGCTGTGAGTATTCAGTGTGGGCTCAGTACCGTCTGGAGAGCATTCTCACAAGTACACCCCTTCATTGACGCAGTGAATGCAGAATGGTCACCATACCGTATGTGAATACAGGGCATGTGCTTGGAGATTTAGCGTGCGAGTGTTTGGAGATTGTCGAGTCATTACGGGTGGCTTCAGGAGTTGAGGGGAGGAGTTTGAGAGTCATCAGGTAAGTTAAATCGTGAAGGTCAACTCGAAGATCAAATGGAAATGTCAATTTTTTTGTAATTGTGAGGGTTAAACCAAGGGTTGAGGGATTTAGGTTGGGGTTGAATTGAATGAGTTGGAGAATAGAGTCCAACTAGGGTCAGCGTAGAGTAAAACCAGGGTAAACCTAGGGGCCAACTAGGGTCGGCTAGGGTCGACTGGAGTCAATCTAGAATCCAATCATGGTCGGCTGGTTAATATTGGGCTTGAATTGAGTGAGTGGAAAAGTAGGGTACAACTAGGGTCGGGCTGGGGTTAGTTTGATTTAGAACTAGGATCAATCTATGGTTCAACTAGGCTCGGCTAGGGTCGACTAGGGTAAATCTAGGGTCTCAGTAGGGTTTGATAGGGTCAGTCTAAGGTCCAACTAGGGTCAGGCTAGGGTTCTAGTCGTATGTTTTATGGGCAGCATCAAATTTAAAGTTGAGTAGTGAGGGTCAGACTGAGATCCAAATTTTATGGATCAAAGTGAAGGTCAATTCATTCCATTTAGTTCAGGGTTGCATTGGATATGTTGAAGTCTAGGGTCAGACTGCGGGAAAATTCGAGTTCCACAGGGGCCCAACTAGGGTTAGAGTAGGGTGAAAATTGTATTGATAAGGCTCAGGGGTCAATTGAAGGTTCAATCGTATGAGTCAAAGTGAGGGTTAAATGAATTGAATTGAATGAGTTGAAGTCTAGGGTCAGACTGGGGCAAATTTCGTGTTCCACAGGGGTCCAACTAGGGTTAGAGTAGGGTTCAAATCGTATTGATGAGGCTCAAGGGTCAATTGAAGGTTGAATCGTGTGAGTCAAAGTGAGGGTTAAATGAATTGAATTGAATGAGTTGAAGTCTAGGGTCAGACTGGGGCAGATTTCCTGTTCCACAGGAGTTCAACTAGGGTTAGAGTAGGGTTAAAATTGTATTCATGAGGCTCAGGGGTCAATTGAGGGTTGAATCGTATGAGTCAAAGTGAGGGTTAAATGAATTGAATTGAATGAGTTGAAGTCTAGGGTCAGACTGGGGCAAATTTTGTGTTCCACAGGAGTTCAACTAGGGTTAGAGTAGGGTTCAAATCATATTGATGAGGCTCAGGGGTCAATTGAAGGTTGAATCGTATGAGTCAAAGTGAGGTTTAAATGAATTGAATTGGATGAGTTGAAGTCTAGGGGCAGACTGGGGCAAGTCGAGGGTTCAACAGGAGTCCGACTAGGGTTAACCTAGGGTTCGAATCCCGTATGTTTGGCTCACGGTTTAACTGAAGGTTGAATCGTCATCTTAAATCACACGTGTCAAACAGGAATATTTTTCGTCTTTCATCACATATATTACATTATGAGAAAAATAATCCTATTTCAAAGACACTGTCTCAAAAAATTTGAGAAAGGCACTGAAGTCAGTTGCATTCGACACACCGTTATCAATATTCATCAATTTCCATAAATTAATGTCCCTCAAAATCGGACTATTTCTTCACCATCGATAAACAGCCCTCGAAATAACGACTAATTCATCAATTCTGGGGGATGAAATGCGTTCTTAATGCAGGGCGCTTTGGGTGGCTTGCGGAAGTAGTTCCACTGGTACTTGAGCGAGGGGGACTAGCTCCTGAATTTGAACAGAATATCCTCATGAAAGCAGAGCAGTGCTAGACCCATCATGACAAGACGAATTGCCGAAACGTCTTGTGGATTAATAAAGAACATATGGTGGGAATTGATTCCATCGTGGCACGCGAAAATTGATACCTTCAGGAAGTGAGAAACTTTTTCTCTCCTTCACTTTAACTCGGGTCTTGTAAGCCTTCCGGGTCACGAGGGTTAACCCACCCATTCTCTCGGTTAATTTTATTTTCCGAAAAAAAAAGAAAAAAAGTTAGTTTCCGACACCTGTGACCGGAACCAATTTCACCTCACTCCAAAAACCAATGTGATAAATTTTGGAGACTGGTTTTGCTTCTATCGAGTTGTCATGTAGAGCGAGGAGGATCGGGTAACTGCTATCTCATGCGGATGGTTTCATACGCAAAATTGTATTTGGTGGAGACCATTGTGAATATACCATCACGTGATGCTGGAACGATCGGCGAGCCAATGAATTACGAGGACCCTGTCAGAAGCACTCGACCGTGATTGGCCAGCTACATCATTCGGGCTAATAGTTTGTCGATGCGATGGGCTTTTAGAGGGCTCCAATGACTCTGATTTTTCCGGGTCTAGGTCATACTTTTGGTGTCAAAAGGTGCCGCTGGGGCGCCGGTGAGTGCTGAAGGGTTGAAATACACAAACAAGAAATGTTTTTCTTTGTGATTTATCAGAAGTTTGTACAACTGAACATTACAGCCCTAGCAGTTATATATTAGGGTGCTCGTTAGGGCACACATTCCTGAATTTTTAACGTGACGCCCCCTCAAAACACTCGAAAATAATTTTGAAAAATCCTCTCAAGATTTCAGCTCCTTATCTCATTCTACCCCCCCCCCCCCAAAAGCC
>NW_021680371.1:2328234-2345421 GCF_001412515.2 Diachasma alloeum | reverse complement strand
CCCCCAAGAGCCTTTTTTCCATAAGAATATTGATTTCAAAATAATTTGTTTTAACAGAAGATGATGTAATCAAATTCATGATCGAAGCCGGTCAAGGTGACATTCAGAAGAATATTTAAAATCGCAAATAGATTGATTTAAACAATTATTTTCTCAGTTATCGTTGAAAAACCCACATATGACCCCCATAATCCTTATTCTGACCCTTGAGACCCTTACCTGATCCTTCTGATCCATATGACCCTTAATCTGACCCTCATAACCCTTAATCTAACCCCTACAATCCTTAATTCGACCCTTGTGACCCGTATTCTAACCCTCGTGACCCTTATTCTGACCTTCATGACCTGATTCTGAACCTTCTGACCCTTATGATCCTTATTCAGACCCTTATGACCATTATTGTGACCTTTATGACCCTTATTATGACCCTTGTGACCCTTAATTGTACTGTCTTAATTTCGAGTACCAAATTCTTATCACCAGAAGTCGATTTAGAATTTAATAATATAGAGAGATACATCCGGACATGGTCTGAAAATAGTATTCTAACTCCTAAGGCGAAATTTAGTTATCCTGACACGAAAAATTGGAAATTTCGCATTTGAGAAATACAATCTGTAAAATCCATTCGGAAGCAAAAAAAGGCTTTGATGGTCACAGAACAAGAAACACGATGAGGATTCACAACCAACAGCTCATCCAAGTACAAATATTTGACTTGAAAAATCAAACTTCAATAACCGGATTAGGGAACAAAGTTTGGGCTCGTATTAGTATTGGACAAGCTACAACTTCCTGAGAACAAATCGAGTAAACCATTTCGCCGTGTAAACATTTTCAGGGGGAACATTATGAGATAATGGTCGGCATGCACGAAGATTGCTGGGGAAATAGCGATGGGGTGAATTTGAGGGGTTCTTGATCAAATCGATTGCGAGTGCTGTGAAATTGTGGAGGTCCACTGGGTTCGAATGATCTGTTTTCAAACTTGTTGAGAGATCCAAGGGGTTATCTTCATTTTCTAGAAATTCGTATGAATGTTATTTGTTCATATTTGTATTCTTCAGAATGTGACTTCACCAGACCAGTTTGTCCCATTTTTTAAGACGTTTGTGTCGTCAAATTCAAGTCTTTTTTACGGTCTCAACTTAAGATTTTGACAAAGACACTCAAGACGTTCTGGGTCTTACTCGAGGAGTTTTGCTTCCGAATGAAAGCATTG
This sequence comes from Diachasma alloeum, assembly GCF_001412515.2. Classification (NCBI taxonomy): domain Eukaryota; kingdom Metazoa; phylum Arthropoda; class Insecta; order Hymenoptera; family Braconidae; genus Diachasma; species Diachasma alloeum. The sequence continues at coordinate 2,344,196 of NW_021680371.1, read as the reverse complement.
TGTTCGTCGAATCCGAGATTTTCAATTTTTCGTGTTAGGATAACTAATTGTTGCTTCTGGAGTTGAAATCAGTAGCTAAGTGGTGAAACGGTTTAAGTCGACATATCTCCCAGTTGAGTTTTTGAAGAATATTTCGGACTCAAAGGGAGATAGCGAAATTTTTGTAATTACATTTGTGGTAGCTCTCAATCGGCTCGATAAAATAGGTTGTAACAAAAATTTTGCTATCCCTCTTAGATTCCGAAACATTCATCGAAAACGGGCCAGTAGTCAAAACCGACTGAAACCGTTTTACCACTTTCCTACAGACTTTAATAAAGTCAAATAATTAACGAGACACGGAATTGACAATTTATGTCGACGAAGGTTCATTCATTTCCCCTTCTCCCAATTTTTCATGAATACAATATGTTACGAAATTCTGATACCGCTGGAAGCATTTGTTTCGCGGGCGTTGGAGCACAACCATTCAAATGCCTGATGTTCACGTTTTCTGGCTCGGAAATCATCGAGTTATTTTTCCTATTCTCATTTCTTCGGATAAAAAGCACTCCGAAAAAAGGAAAATGGCCAACAAATACGACAAGGCATTTAAGAGTGCGGAAAAAGCTCGAGATAAGTACAAGGCGAAACATTTTAACCGTTTATATGCAGTTTGATCTAATGCCAAAAAATATCAGAAATCTTTTGGCCGTAGTCCAGGTTAGCGAGAGGTCAAAACATAAACTACAGAGGCTGCTCCTTGCATGGCGAATGGCTGCTCAACTACGAATAATGGGACTTTATTATGAAAGAGGACTGCTTGCCCTGCCCTCCTGTGAAGCCCCACAAACCCAACCAGTTTGTGGATGTTTCAAGTTGGAATATTGTAAGCTCTTACTCGCGGTCATCACCTGCCCCCAACGCAAACTCAGATAAATCTGATTAATTCTGGAGTCTTCTGGGGGAATTTCGGAGTCTCTTTATGTTGAATTTTATGCTGTTATAATATTTGTTTCGGAGATTTTAAAGTAATGATGTTGTTTCGGTTATTCTATCGTGAATAATTCAATTTAACGACAGATTTAAGGATTTCCAAGTATCTTTTACATTTTGGTATAGATCACATTATAAATTCAACCATTTTCAGTCATTGAATTTGTCAATTAAATTGCGTGAGAAGAATTTGGCAGAAATCATGAATATTCAGCCTCATTAAAATTCCATTTTCCACAGAATTATTATTTTTAAAAATTTTTGTTGTTTATAAATAAATAATTGAAATTGTTTAAACTTTCGAAAACCTTATTTTGTTAGGCATGAAACCGATTACTGGTAAGATTCTGAATGTAAATAAATTTATTACGATTCCGAACTAATGATTTACGATTTATGATTTTTACGGTCGAAAATTGATGTTTATAAATTATTTATAAAAAATGTTCAAAAATTTCAATTTTTTAAATATTTTATGAATCTCCCTCGAACACTAAACATTGTAACTTTTTTTCAGTCCTTTAAAATCTTTTCTAACGGTTCAATATCCAGATTTAAATTCAGATCTGGAAAGTTTAAATAATATAAAATCATTGTAAAATGTCCAGAAACTTAGGGTCAGACGAGATTCAAATGAAAGCTCTGATTTTCGACTACAAACTTAGGCGAAAAAATAGCCAAAATACTTGGATATACTTAACTAATTAATAATTAATAACCTTCATTTTTAATTAATAGTTTAATATCCGTAATTAATAGTTTCAAAATTCAACGATTGTTTTTCCCGACTCACAGGAACGGAAATAATTGAAAGAGAGGATTTCTTTTAATGTCAAAATTCGCAGAAATGGTGCAGTGCTCCACTACCACAGAACCCTCGCGATTTTTTCATCTCCCCAAGTCGTAATAATGGTACTTTATTATTAGGAAGGACTGGCTGCCCTCCTGTGGAAGTGCACAAACCCGAGGTCTCGCACCAGACTGCGAATGTTTTAACTTGGAATATTGTGAGATCTTACTCGCAGTCATCACCTGCCCCCAACGCAAACTCAGATAAATGTGATTAATTCTGGAGTCTTTTGGACGGATTTTAGTGTCTATTTGTGTTGAATTTTATGTGGTTATAATATTTGTTGCGGGGATTTTAGAATAATGATTTTGTTTCGGTCATTCTATCGCGAATAGTTCAATTTAACAAGAGATTCAGTTGAATTAATATTTCGTGTTGAATAATTTAATTAAAACTAATATTTCTCTCTCCATTGATTTCTCTTTCCGATTCACACACGGAGAGGAATTCTCTAGAAGAATTCTACTGCTAGCACGGGAAAAAATGCGCAAAGTGACGGTCAGGGAAAAATCACAGTGTCGGCATTGGAAATTTTATTGATTATCATGTGAATTCAGAGAAGGAGTAAACCGAGTTGAGTTGATTTTGACTATCAGCCATTTTTAACGGATATCTCGGAATCTAAAAGAGATAGAAAATTTTTTGTAATGACCTTTTATATACAGCCACTTGAGGGTTATAAAAAAGGTCATGAGAAAAATTTTGCTATCTCTCTTAGGTTCCGAGATACTCATCAAAAATTGGCCAAAGGTCAAAATCGACTTAATCCGGTTTACCGCTTCGCAACTGAATTTGTGTTGTTCTCATTTGAAATTTTCACAGAAATTCCACAGAAGAAATTTTCACAGCCGAGGAATTCGAAAATCGATCGAAGATATCACGCCTATATGGCCCGGTCCCCTCCATGTTCTCGCCGGCGATAGATTCTCCATAGTCTAAAGTAAACGGTTTGTGTTTTTTTTTCAATATATCTTGAGTGTCTAACCCATGCAACATGCGTAATGTTACAAGAAGTGATTTTCAGAAATTAATTTCTCACTAGGATGCCCCGACGGAAGGATTAAGATTATTACTAACGTGTAGCTCAAGTATGAATCTGGCATACGAGACAATATCAGAATTACGGAGAATAATGTGGGTTTCGACTAAACATCCTTAATTTCCTTCAAGTAAATCTGTTCCACTCCATCAAATATTCTCTCGTGGAACATACACCTTTTCGGCAGAGCTAATTTCTTCTCTCAGTGCGGTGATTCAAATTTCGGATATTTAGTTGTTAGTTATTTTCCCCTCCCAACACAACAAGATCCCTATAAATCCACCTCCGCCAAATTCCCGTATTTTCCACTCCCCCCCACAGATATTTGTTTCGGAATTATCATCATCCCCCAAGCGGTTTCATCTGCAGACGAAGTGAATCTGCCGTTGGCACAAAATCCCCGGAAATTTTAATCTAGTAATCTGAAAATTTAAATACACCAACAGACATCAAAATTATCCTCAGTGCACAAAAGTCACCGGCAAATAGAATTTGTAAAATCCGTTACAACGTGAGCAACGAATGGAAATTCGAAGCCCCATGTCTTTCATTTTCTACAAACATGAGTACAGACGCATCTGTAATTCCTAACGATGTTTTCCCCGTCTCTCGACGCAACCCTGGCAATAGCGACTACCCGGGGCATTGCATAGCTCGTCCTTTTTCACTCTCGGTGTTGCCATTTCCCCTCATCTCTGCACGGCCTACTTTAACGTGTATTTTCCCGTCGAAATTTAAATGCCACCAGCACCGTAAACCGGAACGACGTCAACCGGATGCCGGAAGACTCGTTAGCCGAATTTTAACGGTTAGGGCAGGTGCGAATGCGAGATTGAATTGGAAATTTAAGGACTGAGCGAAAGGGTTCATTGGAAATATGAAATTTCAGGGGATGGATGAATGGACGGGCTTTCGAATTCGAATATTCTGTATGAATCGGCGATGCACCGATAACTTTCTGAATGGTCCGTCCTCGGTGGGCCGAATGGTTCATTAGGAGTGGTTCATTGTGAGTCTGCGGCAATCACCCTGGACTCGTGTGTTAACGCTTTCATTTTGTTTGAGTTATTTCGAGGAATGAATTGATTCATTTTGATATTGCAGGTCAGGGAGAGGAAGGGGTTTCCGAAAATTATCTTTTATGAAGAAATTGGGTTAATGGATTGTTGAGACGTTAAGGAGGTCATGACTAGCGCTTTCTTTAAGAAATTCTACTGAATTTCTATTGGAACTCTATGATAATTCGCTTGGAGTTCTATTAGGATTCTATTAAATTTTTGTTTTGTTTTTTGCGCCATTTCTATAGAACATTAAGCAACTTCACTGTGTCATTTCTCTCATAATTGATTTCAGAATTGAGGTAAATATATTTCAGATATTAGAATGTTTTTCTCACTGTGTAGTCTTGAATTTTAATAATGGAAATTCATTAATTGATCGATTAAATTGATTAAATGATTGGAATCATGAATATTTTGGACCTCAAATCGTCCTTAAGGTGAATGATCCTATGTTCGTGTTGCTAAGGTAACCACATCATTAGTCCAATATTTAGATTGAAATTAGTGTAAAGATGCGATGTTTTTAATTATATATCAGAAAGTAAAAACTTCAGAATTAAAATTCACTTATATTAATCATGATAATTACTATTTTTTAATAAATAATCATCCATAAACGTGGAAAGTCCCATGTTGCTACGCTCGATCATTTGTCTTTGAATCAAAGTTAAAATCAGTAACGAAGTGGTAAAATGGTTTAAGTCGACTTCCTTCCCAGTTGAGTTTTTGAGGAATATTTCCGAATCTGAAGGAGATAGCGAAATTTTTGTAACTACATTTGTTGTAGCTCTCAATTGGCTCTACCAAAAAGGTTATAACAAAAATTCTGCTACGTCCCTTAGATTCCGAGATATTCATTGAAAACTAGTCAATAGTGAAAATTGACTTGTATCGTTTTACCACTTCGCTACTAAAATGAATTACGCCAACGATTCCCGATCACCACCGGCAATTACTTATCCATTCTCAAACCATATTCCCAAGAACGGACTGTTACATTATATCAGCTTCCCCATCGACCGTAAATCCCGCATGTGTTGCAGCAAATCCAACAACTGCGGCTGAAAATCCGAAATTCGTAGATGATATCGCGGTTGACGTACGTGACTACGATTCGGTGTATGTCGACGCAGAATGAAGGGCCAGACAGGGTGGTGTTGGGCCGCTTGCCAGGGTGCGTCGGCTGATCGTGCATTACGTGCACGTTTTCAAGTAATGAAGGTGACCAGGAGGTAAGACTTGGAGCAGGAAAGGAGCAGAGGCACTCAAATGGAGAAGGAAGTGGGAGAGTGGGTTACATAAGGGATTGCGTGTTTCATACTCGCGATAGGAACAGCAGTCACGTGATTCTCAGGCTTCTCCCGACGGCTTGACGCGACGCCTGGGCTTTTGTTCTCTAACTCGGGCATGACTGGAATCACACCTTCATGGGGACCCAATCTCAGATGGACAAGGAGAGTGTTGCGGGGATTCTGTTGTTCTCTCGCAGAAAACGAATCGCTACTCTATAATACTCTTACCAAGAAAAAAAACACCTCAATAAAGTTAATTTCCCCCATCAGTGCAGCTTCAGAATGCAGATGTTCTGGTCCCCAGGGGTGACAGCCAATTCCAATCCCATAAACCGATCCATCGAACAACTCGATAACCGAAACGACTTGTAAGAAAAAAAAAATAGTATTACACTTCCAACGTGACGTGATACAATAAAAATCTTGAACATTTTTACAATCCCTTCACAGCCTCGTGGTTGCTCGTTTCCACTGTTAGCCTTTTTCTCTCCTCCGTACGTGTTCTCTTTTTTGTTTGTCCACCTTTTTTCGTCCTTTTTTCACCAGAGGTTCCAACGCCGGCTTAGGTGAAACGAGGTGCATTATCTCCGCAGACAGTAAACGAGGAGTGTCTCGAAGAGAGTCACCCTGGTGGCTTTCAACCCACCACTGCATAACGATATTTTTTTTCTCACCTTCTCTCTCTCGTCATTCCCTTTTCATTCTCACTCCGAGGGGGATGTTGTTTTTTTCGCTCTCATTGCACTCGTCGACGGATAAATTTGACAGAAACTTGTATTATCCTGTTTGCGATGAAGATTCAGCGTGAAGTGAAGAGTTCCTCTTCAATTCTTGTTGGCCATTATCGCTGGGGGACAGACGAGGAAACAGAGTGGAAAAGAACTTTGTCACGAAATTGCCTTGGAATAAGGGAAATTCAATATTGACCGGTTTTCCAGCGTCAAACTGATTGTGTTTGTCAACTGAAGGATTTAATTTCCTTTTTGTCGATGCCAGGTCTGAAGAAAGGCGCTACGACATCGTCAAGGTTTGCCTATTGGATTTAATATTAATTGTACCGGAATTACGATCTCAAATCAACGTTCATTCGATAGTCGCAAGGGATCCACGAGTTTTGCTATTTTTATTTAGTATTGAACTTTGGATCAAGAGTTTCGAACTAGGATACATGGAGAAGAAAAATAGTAACACTATGGTTATACCTTATCATTTCCTTTTTTCTAAATTTATACCGAATAATTTATCACCAAAGTGTAGAGTCATAATTAATTTTTAGAATTAATTTTTTTTTTTTTGGAAATTTAATTTTAGTAGCGAAACGGTAAACTGGGTTAAGTCGATGTTGACTATAGGCCAGGTTTTGACGGGTATCTCGGAATCTAAGAGAGATAGAGAAAATTTTGTCATGACCTTTTTTATAACTCTAAATTGGCTCTACAAAAAAGCTCATGAGAAAAATTTTATTATCTCTCTTAGATTCCGAGATATTCATCAAAAACTGACCAAAAGTCAAAATCGACTTGACACGGTTTACCGCTTCGCTACTGATTTAATTCAATTTTCAATTTTTTTTTGTATTTTCATATCATTTTTTATTTCTTTTTTGATTCTACACCAGCAACGCCCTCGCCGTGAATCCTGAATTACTCTAAGAACTGGTGGGTTCCCATGTCATGAAGTCATGAATCAAGTCATGAATGACTTGTGATTGAATAGTCTTCAGGTATCTTTAACTAAGACCTAAAAGGTCTCGAGTGTTTTGTTTTTATGTGGAAAATAGCATATTTCGATACAAGTGCGGAAGTGTTTTTTGCTCGTGGGATTATATCAGTCGCCTTCGGCTAGTGTTATAAGCCTCCCACGAGCCACAAAACACTTTTCCCACGAATATCGAACGATATTTTTCATCACAATGTGGGAAAATATTTTGCGTACGCGGAGCGTGCATTATGCACAAGTGATGAGAACCTCTTATTTTAAGACATTCAACATTTCAGTCATGAAGAAGTTAGTCGATAAGCTATTTTTTTGTATCAAATGCCATAAATTAAGACATTTTGAAACGCGAATTTTTACAGTCCTGTGAAATTGCAATATTCGTAAATATCGCATGGTTCGAGACGATTGAAATGTCAGTTTTATTGATGAAAAAAGAAGAATGATGGTACCTATGACGGACGACGCGCTGTGATAATAATTGATGAGCCGAGGATGGCCCAGATTGCTAATTCGTATTTCACGTCGTGGTTCCCGATAAATTGATGGCACTGAAACCGTAATGGCGGGTGAGACAGGCCACCACTTGAATGTCGTGGGATACGTAACGATACCCTTCGGACAAATTTAATTGATAAGTTCTCGGGTTTCATCGAAAGTTCGTAACGGATTCCGGATGTCATGTGGTATATTCGAGGGAATTGGATAGATCGGTCCGTTGATGGGGTTTTCATTGTTGATGTCTTCGGAAGGAATCTCATTAGAAAAAAATAAAATTTCTCAGACAGTTGAGTGGTAATTTACAGGACATTGAATTTATTGTGAAGGGAAAACACGTGGAGAAATGCTTTCATCACAGCATAGTCAATATATTTTTGCTAGTAGATTAATAATTTCATTTGAAATGGAATTTCTAGGAAGATGAATTTTAAATTGAATTCAACATTGCCCCAGTGGCGGCAGCATTGCCTCAACATTGGCTGAACGTTAAAATTTTGTACCTTTCCCTGAATATTAGTTTCAAAATGAATTTTTTCAACAGTAGATGATGCAATAAATCTCATGATCGAATTCGGCGAAGAAGACACTAAGAAGAGTTTAAACAATTATTTTTTCAATTATCATCGAATAACGATCGCTTACAGACCTACAGACATCTGGATATGGTCTAAAAATATCACATTCCAACTCCTGAGGGCAAAATTAGTTATCATGACACAAAAAAATTGAAATTTTGGATTTAACAAATACCGTTCGGAATAAAAAATTATAAAATTTCGTTGAATTCCCATTGAATTATAAATTCAAGAATATACGCCTCTGAATGTTATTGCTTTCTATCAATTTTCATGGAATAATTCACCTCAAATTTACAGTTTCCATCGATTTATCCAGAAAATTTAGAATTTTTAATCACAAAATTCCTCACCTTTTTCAGAGAAACCACAGTGCAATAAAAAAAATTTCAACAGTCAAGAAAAAATGAAAGTTATAAAAAATGAGACTTCACTACCTGCTTGCGCACGACGGAAATCATAAAGTTTCAATAAAGAATTCATCACCGCAATCTCCATAAAAACTCCTTGAATAAAAATTGTTATTCATCACTCTTTAGCATCTTTATACATCCCTTTAACAACCCATTTCACCGACCAAATAATCAATAAAAAAACTCAACCCTCACCTATAACTTTGTCTTTATTTCCAGTCCCCACCTCGGGTTAGATGTACACAAATGAAGTATCAAGCCCACCCTTCAGGCGTTAGCTTTTAATCTGGATTTACGAGGACGTATCAAAAAGCTTTCCAAAATGAGCTGGCTTAGTAGACTAACATTTGGGTTTTCACTACCACTGTAACAATGTCCATTGAAGATGCACTTCAGCCAGGCCAAATGGAAATAAACATTGAATTCAGACTGAACCGTAAATGATACTCTATTCTATTTTTGTTTCAGAAAAGAGTCTGCACCATGCAAACGTGCGGTTGAGTGTTCATTCAGCAGGAACGGAGTGTTTTTCCCATTTTCATCTCCTTTTTTTCGGCAAAAGCTGAAGTTCAGCGGAGTATTGCATTCATACCGGGAGTGTTCATCACATTCTACGAAAATACCAGGAAATAGCTGAATCGTTCGGAGTAAGAATGACTCTCAAAATGGAATTCTATTCGGTCTGAAGGGTTCTCTGGAGTAATAGTGATATATAATATAGAATTATCCCGTGAGAGCTCGCTGGTATATTTGCATCGGGTGCCTCTCGACTTCTACTCTCTTGATAAATAATGAAATATATTTAGCGAAACACATAAATTTACACAGAAGTGTTTTTCAGTGAAAAATATTGTGCATTTAATGTAAATGCGAGTGAAAGAGAGAGAAAAGCGTATAGCTGTAGCGCTGGGAATCCTCTTAGCTGTGAAATATCAGGAGCTTGGTGAATCATGAATTACAATGAGGACTCTCAAAAAGGTGTATATGTCGAGTACTCATGGAGATACTTGTGAAAAATTCATCCTAATGGTGCTTTTTTTCCCTGAGAGAAGGCGTATCAGGCAGATCTAGGAGAACGAAGGGATGATCGCTGGGAATTGACGACCAGATTTTTTTTCACCTTTAACCCTTCGATTTTTTTTATCTCATCCGTCGATTCTCCGAGGGAGAAAAGAGGATCAAGACCCTCAGCGGATAGTTTCCTCGAGCCTTGTGATCAAAAGCCTCAGCTTTTGGAGGGAAATTCCACAGTGAATGACATGCAACTGCAACTTTGGCGCCTGGCCTTTGAGAAAACTCCGGAGTACTCATAGAGCAGGTTGACGAAAGATGATCAACGCTTTCGTTGAAATGACGTGTGGTTTTGCCACGTTGAGCTTGCACTCGTTGTGGAAACTCTTCAAGTTCTATTGGAGCATTGTTAACACTGCCTCTTCAGTATCAATATTCAATCGTGGAGAGCGTCTATCGAAAGTTTGTGGTTCTCCGGGAATTCGTGATGAGAATTCATAAGACGTTACAATCAATTTCCCGAAGAAAACCATCATAGAAAGATTCCTTTGTCTCGAGAAATCAATAAAGTAGAACCCATCATCTATCAGTGGAGAATATTCTATGATAAAGTTCATAAATTGAAAGTAATGGCGTAAAATTAGTCCACGAAGTGGAGAATTAATGAATGGGGATGAAATTATCGCCATCTTTGAGAAGAAAGTACAGCCAAAAATGTCTCATTGGAACCGTTCAATCGAGCTATTGAATCCTTCCTTGATTCTCCACCCCGGAAGCACATGCTCAATGCCGCTTCAGCGAGCTGATACACCGGTTATATCCAAACGACATAATATTCTGAAGATAAAGCACCGAGAAACGATGCGTGATATTCAAACATTGAGCTTTCGCGCATTGTGGACACTCCTTAAGCTCCATTGGAGCATTATTAACACTGCCTCTTCAGTATCAATATTCTATCATGAAGAGCATCTATTGAAAGTTTGTGGTTCTCCGGAAATTCGTGATGAGAATTCATAAGACGTTACAATCAATTTCCCGAAGAAAACCATAATAGAAAGATTCCTTTGTCTCGAGAAATCAATAAAGTAGAAGCCATCATCTATCAGTGGAGAATATTCTATGATAAAGTTCATAAATTGGAAGTAATGGTGTGAAATTAGTCCACGAAGTGGAGACTTAATGAACGGGGATGAAATTATCGCCATCTTTGAGAGGAAAGTATAGCCAAAAATGTCTCATTGGAACCGTTCAATAGAGCTATTGAAACCTTCCTTGATTCTCCACCCCGGAAGCACATGCTCAATGCCGATTCAGCGAGTTGATACACCGGTTATATCCAAACGACATAATATTCTGAAAATAAAGCACCGAGAACAACAGATCCGAGATTCAGCGGTGCAACCAGTGCAGTATGTATTCTCTCTTTGCCACCTATTTCTAAAGGCGACAAATTATTAAGCTCCAGTTTGCCGTAGAAACGGGGCTTTCAAGGAATCTCTCTCCCTCAGCACTAAGTACTGCATTAGTGCGACACGCCAAGGCTTTCCACACTGTCACCCCCATGTGCTGTATATGCTGAATGGGCTTCTCATGTGTTCAACTTAAGATACGTATGGACTTGTATTTGTCTTCATTCATATGCTGTGTTGAGATACACAAGATTACACTTGGTCGATGGAACTCAGTTTAGCTAGTGTACCGATCATGGTTTGAAAAGTGAAATCAATACTGTGTGAGTTAACCCGTTCTATGGCGGTGGAGAGTACACGGGCGTTTGAGCTTTATGCAAGAACGAGCGTTAAAGCCCAGTGCAACTTTCACCCCCATTCCCATTCGGGGTCATGAATTATCGATACCGTTTATCGAGTGAAAAGAGGGAGTGGATGGGGGACACTATGGTGGTGGAATTGAGAAGTAAAGTGCATCTGGAGTTTTGTGGAGGCCACAAGTTGGCTGAAATGTGCTTGAGGGTACTTTTAGTCGTGCTTTTGCACCGAGACTTCTTTTATTATTCAGTTGTATGGTGTTGGTGACCTAGTGTACAGGTCTGTTGATAATTCTCGTGATAACATTGAGGGATATATTCCTCATGGTGATGAATAGATGAGCAATAAATTCGTTGATGCATCAAGAACGATCTCGTCGTCGCTAGAAATCTCTATCACTATTGAAGTCTTCGTGGTCCTTGAAAACAGCAGTTGAGAACATCGCTACATTGACATTCACGGAGTGCTATTGTCATTTCAGAAGACAACATTGGTATGTTTGCTTCCTTTCATCAAAGAAAATTTATGAAAGCTACAAGTTGGTTGTAATGCGCTTAGGACTTCGAGTCATGCACTCGAAGTCTTCTTCTATAAGTTCGATGGTGTCACCTCACAGTTTTCCCTCAGTTCTATTGATAACTCCGTCGAGAACATTCAAGAATGTAGTCTTCATAGTGTTGAATAGATATCCAATAAATTCACCGCTGCATCAAGATCGATCTCGTGCTCGCTGGAAATATTCACCAATGTCGGAATGAATCCTCCATGATCCTTGAAGACAGCAATTTAAATGAAACACTTCTCAATTGACATTTATGGAGTTCTACGGTAATCTCAGCAGACAACATTGGCAAGTTTCCTTTCTTCCATCCGTAGTTTCCAACGTTGAATGAGAGAGTGGCAACCGCCCAAGTCCATGAAAAGTGTATATCGAGTGGTAGGATTAAAGTGGCGGAATGGAAAGCCTCAGGACTTCACCCCGTTAACAACTTGGGAAAGACCAAGTTTCGTTGAAGAGAATTGAGTTTCTTTAATTCCCAGATGTTTCAAAGTTTCAGGTGGCAAGTGAAAATGGAGAAATATTTTCATAGTGAAGTGGAGAAATTGAGCTTCCGTTTGCTCAGAATGAACTGTGAAGCCTTTCCGAGTGTTTTTCAACTTTTCGTTGAGATGTTGTGAATTACGACTGGGGTAAGTGCACTGTCAGGTCGCACAATAGGACTAAAATCAAAGATTTAAGAGCCGTCAATGGACCTTTTTTCGAGAACAATTCCGTGATTATTGTGTTAAGGTATTCATGAGGTGGGCAGAGGGGCTAAAAAAAGTCGAGAAATTGATAATTCTCTTTAAATACATTCTTTAAAAGCCTAGGAGCATGGTTCAAACACGGGAATTATTATTAAAAATGCAACTTGATTCGAGATTTTATGGAAATTATGGAAAAATTATAAAACGCATAGAAAAACTGTAAATTTTTTTAGGTAAAATTACGGTAGCCTATGAGAATTGCTTAGAAGGCATCATTGAAAAACTCATAAAAAATCGAAGCTCTGCGGACGCAGCATGAAGTAGCGACAACGTCGAGGTTAGGATTCGTGGAGGGAAAAGCGCGGCAAATACGAATAGGATTGTCACTCCTACGTCGAACGGCACAACTTCACTTCTTCATGCATATTGATTATTTTTCAACAAACAAGCTGTAAAGACAAACAAAGGCTTGAAATACGTGGACAAAAAATTGGAAAATCATTTTAAAAATATTTTAAACACAATTCTTCTGAATAGACTAGAATTTTTTAATTGAAAAAACACATTTTTTCTCTGCGAGTTTTCTCAGCGAGAGAATAATATATTCCCCTCCGTTCTATCTCCTACATGCTCACCTCGTCATAAATACCCTAATCCGATCAATTATCATTATGAATGTTCACGAGAGAGTTTCCAAGCATCAAAGGAGAAATAACTTACATCCACCAGTTTCAGAGTCATACATCATTTGCTTGTCGTGGTTTACCGAGCGTTACTGATGGATACCCCTGAAATGTAGCAAGCAATAAGTTTCCGCATATTGTATACCGGAAATGCGGTAAGTAACAAGAATCCAACTCCGAGTTCTCCACCGAGTTTGATGCATATCCATATTCCTAACCCCCATTTCCAGTTGCTGTGAATTAGTGACAGTAAGACTTGTAGCCGTTTGAAAATGATACAAAAGTTGATTTGAAAGGCAACTCAACTGTTTTATTGGAAAACTTTGTCAAGTTCAATTAAAAGTTTGGTAATCATTAACTTCGGACGTCTCAACTTCACGTTTTAATCAGGAGGCACAATCTTTGATGGTAGATGAATGCGCTTGAGTATTTAGGAATATTTTGTTGGAAGGAAGTTGAGAAAGTTTTCGAGCATTAGGATGATCATCTCGGTTATCCTTTTGAGATGCTAGTGGTTATGATGAGATGGTGACATAAATTATCAGAAGTGTTGAATTTAAATTAGAAGTTCATTGGTACACCAATGTATTCATCAAATATTGATCTTAAGTCACTTGCAATGGTGAAAGTTTTCGTATTTAATTGATAGATCAGTTTAATTTCCAAGTAAACACGAATCGCTCAATTTCGTCTCACACTTCGCTCTCAATTACTCATACATCAAAGTAGGAATTAAATGGAACTCATTAAATTCAATTTACCGAGATACTGAGGTGGTGGGGTCACAAGTTTGCGGGTAAAATACGCGAGATTGAAATTTACGCTAAATAATATAAATAAGCATGTCGTTGAGACGCACAGATGGAACGCAATTTCGTATCGTCTGAAGGCGTTTCAATTTAAATAAAATCGCTCCTTATGAAATATCACTCGGGGAAATAAAATGCCAGTCAACGCTCGAGACTACTTTCCGACTCATTTTTTTTCTCACCCTTCCCCCTCACCTTCTGAGCCACTCTTTTCTTCTATAGTCGGGTATTCGAGGCTCAGACATGACGGGCTTTCCGCTGCATGGAGGGGAAAACCTCTAGACAATCTCCTGCTTCTTACATTTCGTTTATTCTTTTATCTGAATATATTTTTGATGAATCTGTGTTCTACATGCGGGAGAAAAACCGGAAGATTGAGGGGGAGATTTTCACCCGTGAGACAATCCTCGAGATTCAACTGTAATTGTGAGCAGCAGCGAATTTGATATCGAAGGAGGGGCCAATGTGAAGTTATGTCAATCAATCCCGAGAGACTTCTCCATTGATCTGGCATGGGATCTTTTGTTACAGCGTGAATGAACGGGAAAATGGTGAGGAGGCTAGATAAAAAAAGGGGAATCGAGAGTCTGTCTTCGGATTGGGAGTCCTCTGATGTATTTCAACGTCATTAATCGTGAAAATCGACAATCGAAGATTTATCGTGATTCGTGGGATTCGGCAGGGTGTCGTGGCAGGCATTTGGGTGTCTGTCGAAGATCACGTTCAGAGTGTAAAAACTACTGTGGTGGCACCAGTTTTCGGGTGGGACGAAAATAGCTGATTTTGGAGCACCGTTGCGGCGTAATTTCGAATGAATCAAACTTTTGGTTCGTACTATTTAAACAAACTTGTTTATTTGATTCAAAGAAATCATTTTTCTGCGTGTAATGTGTTAAGATATGGCGTAGTCAGGGGATGAAATAGAAATTTAGTGAACGTTTTCATTTGAAATTGAATTCAAACTCACAACATTGAAACTTGCGATGACATTGTGACTGACATTTCAAGAATTTTTCTAACAGTGTAAGCAAAATCCCAGATAGCTTAGGAGAATGGGGGAAACAGGAATTTTTATTCCCTTATGGGAATTCGGAAAAAAAATATTAAACATAGAAAAAAAGTCATCATTTTCCTGCAGTGTCGCACCTGAGTGGAGCTTTCATAGAGGAACATAAAAAAAAAATAATCCACGTGGCCTAGAATGTTTAGAAGGGATAATTAAAACACCCATGGAAAATAGGAATTCACTTGGAATAGCGACAAAGTCGAGGTGATGATACCTTTCGCTATGAGAAGGAACATAACAGCTGAGTCAATCAGTGCTGCCAACTTGTTCCTCGAACGGTACAACGGTTGTCGCTTTTTCTATTCATATTAATTATTTTCCAATTATCCAAAAGGCAAGCTAAAAAAGTAAAAGACAGCTTGAAATATGTGGGTAAAAAATAGAAAAGTTATTAAGAAAATATTTCGAACACAAAAATGGTCGAAATAGATTGAAAATTTGTAACTGAAATATCGTATTTTTTGTTCAGCGATTGGTTGTCTGCGAGAGAACAATAGATTCCCCTCCGTCTCATCTCCCACTTGCCCTCCCCGTCATAAATACCTTAATTTGAGATACTAAAAATTTCTTAAATTTGGGGACACAAACGCTCTAATGAATGAGACAAAGGGGTGTTAATTTCAGTCACTAATTTTTCTGCTGCATGTACCTCTGCGCTAGCGTCATACCAAGGTTGACACATTTCCGAAATTTACCAACTGTCGGTAATTCTTGCCTCGTCGGCGCCATCAAAAATACAGACATCACCCAGTAGTCGTCAAAAAAATAGTTTCACTAACCTGTCTAATAAAAAAGCATGTTCCCTCAAGCCGACACTTAGCGTGCCGCAATAGCCCCATAATTCAAGAAAACTTTTTGGGGGATTAAAAATGTCACTCGAATTGTGGCTGTGTCCGCAGAATAGCGAGTTTCAGGTACAACCACTACCCCCCCCCCCCCCCCCCCCCCCCCCCC
>NW_021680371.1:2327904-2328208 GCF_001412515.2 Diachasma alloeum | reverse complement strand
CCCCCACCTTCCTCCCACTAGTGGTCACCCTCGTGAGTTGGATGACCCGGGCGTGCCTTCGAGCCCTCGGGTTTTTGTCATCTTTCGTACGTTGTAGTGTACAGGAACCGTGAAAGTTGGGTGAACAAACACTGATATCTACATGTGTGCAGTGCCCTCGGTTATAAACAAGAAAATAAATACAAAAACATTGGTGGCGGGTTCTCAGAACGAAAGGGGCGATAAAAAATGTGTAATAAAGAATGGGATCTGGATAGGCGTCTCGTAATTCATATTAAGGGGTTTCGCGGGTATTTGGGGGGGG
>NW_021680371.1:2267822-2327717 GCF_001412515.2 Diachasma alloeum | reverse complement strand
TCCGTGTGACTCACGGAAAAGGAGAAAAACGTTGGCCGAACTGCAATGGATTAAGTCGTAAATCGTAAGAAAATTTTGAAGAAATTGTTTTTCTTTGCCCCGGCTGGAAAGGATTAAGCTGGGAACTGGAGAAGCGAAATATTTAACTAAATTCTTGTATTGTAGGGAACGATGAACGAAGGTGTATTCTATGAGGGTACGTGTTCGGAGGATGTTTCGAGGGAGAGAAAAACTCAAAATTCTAGACCGTATTTCCTCATGTTTCTGCTGGGGAAAGTACCGGGGACAAAAGGGATTAGGGCTTTCCCTTTTCTCGGGGAATTTTTCTGACATAAAAGGAAAATACCGTCTTTATCCGTGTTCAAGCGCCTCAAAATATAAATGGCAGATATTGTTGGCTGGAATGTTGGACAAAATATTATTTTCTTTTTTTTCAGGAATCGCGACATTTCTGAGTCCTTTTTTTAGTAAAAATATTAATGAATGCTATTTTTAATTAATTCGAGTTGAAGCATGTAACATAATTTTTATCCAACTTCTTGCGTCTGAATGGAAGCGTTGAAATCTTTCTATTTTTAGATTCTCTAAAGATACGAACTTCGAACAACTTTTAGAAAATTGAAGAATTCAAGGACTAAAATAATTTCAAAAAATCTGAAATTTTGTCAGATTACAGGTATTAATCAGAAGTAATTTTGAGCTAACTTTTAGCCCAATAAATCTACCCGTTTTTGAAAAATCGCCATTTGTTTCTAAACCGTTTCTCGCAAATATCTCAAAAACTACTCAACCGATTTTAATTTTTTTTTCAAACTATTCGTCTGGATGTATTCTATTTTAATCAATCAAAATATACATACCTGTTCATACAGAGGTTACGAGATATTTCAATTTTTTTGTTTATTAGTACTCACACTTTTGCAAAAATCAACATCTGAACTTGAAATTTGGCATGAAGTTTCGCCTTATTGTCTCTAATGTTTTTAATCTGCACTCCAAATCCCGGAAATATTTATCATATTGAATTTTCACTGAAATTTCATAGAATCTGATAACTGAAAAATTCAATATTTTATTGATTTTGTATTCGAATGGTGTGAAAATCAATAAAATACTTGATTTTTTAGTTTAATTAATCACTAAAAACTCATAAAAATCAGGAAAATTCTGAGAAAAATTGACAATTTACGTAATTTTGTTCCTGAATATTCATGTTCCATTACAAAATAAATCAAATTATGAAATTTCCGTCTCACTCCCACTGAAAACTCATGAATGACCTTGAATTCTACCTAAAATTTGAAATTTCATCACCATTTTCCCCTAAATCGGATTCAATGTCACTTTCATGAGAATGACTACCATATTTTCCATGGAATTTCGAAAAATTTGTAACAATGTGTATGCCAGCCAGATAAAATCATGACCATGGAATCAAAGAAGAAATGGCATTCGAATGGCAAAAAATTCTAATAATCATGCACGAAAGTATGCGGTTGACTATAGTCCCTGGATGCCTCACAATACAGTCTAGGTAGTTAGTGGTTATGGTCGAGCGGCAGGTGGGATGTGGCTAGTAGATATGGCCAAAGGACGCCACTCCAACCCAGACATGATTTCAACGATATCGTAAAGGGCCTTCTGTACTAGAGTGCACATATATCTATACATTATTTAGGCATTATTTTTTTCAACCTCTCAATTTTACAGCCGGCAAACGACCACGGAGGACAACCACGTGATAGTCGTTATCCAGCAACTTCAGCCGTAGGACAAATTGAACCGTCCTAAACCCATTTCACCAACTAAAACACATCTATTACCTCTGCGGTCATGATGCAGACTCGTGCCTTGTATTTTGCGAGTAGTTGGCGACAGGAGTGTGTAATATAGTTTACTTGGGTACTGAAGGCCAATTTTCAGGGCGCTGGTCGAAATAATGAAACAATGTGTGATGTCAAGGGGTCAACAATGGGTTCAACGATTATTTTGAATTCAACTTGACTTGAATCCTTAGAAATCTTCCTCACGAAACTCACTGAGAGAAAAAATTAGCTCTGTAGAAAAATTATAGGTTCTCATGAAGAGATCTTTTGTCGTGTTGAATTAATCTACTTGTAGATAAAAAAGGAAGTTTCCTCCAAAACATGATAATTTTCGTAGTACACTATTAATAATTTTTGTCTGAAATTTCCGGTACACATTTTGGTAATTTGTATCGCATTTAATTACCAGTGAAATTTCAAGGAAATTCGTCATTGAAAATTCAGAATTCCGCGGAAAAATCAAAGAGAACTGTAAATCTCAGTTTCATTTCTCTCTGAAAATGAATAGAAAACCGGAAAATTCAGGTGAATATATTCTTGAATTTTTATGAAAGTGACACTGAATGCGATTTAGAGGAAAAAATCTTGAAATTTCAGATTTCACTGAGAATTCAACGTAATTTAGCACTGAACATTCATATTAGATTGAAAATTCAAATAAATTGAGCAATTCTGGTCTTTATGTTCCTTAAAATTCTGAAATTTCACTGAATTTTCAGTGACACCTGAAATTTCGCGATTTTTTCCCTCTAAATCGCATTCAGTGTCACTAAGTGTGCTAATCATTTCGAAGGGACAATTTTTTTTTGGGAAATACAACATATATTTTTTTCTACCAACCGTTAGAATTCTTCTAGGGATATTTCTGATGATCACGACAAAAATTTAATGTTTGTGAAAGATATTAATATTCTTTCTATCAAGGTGGTTGATTTCCCTCAAGTAAATCTGTTCCACTCCATCAAATATTCTCAAGTAGACCATATACTTTTTCTGCAGAGCCATTTTTTTTCTCTCACCGTATGTTGAATAGCCCTTTTATTCAATTCATTGAATGATCTTGGAAGTATTTAATCAAGATATTAAAGCAAGATCTTGCACTCAGTAAAATGATTCATTGGAATCAACCAAAAAACTTTATTTGAAATTCTTCACTCGTTTCAAGAATGTCGTCAGAAATGCATAAACTCCTTGAATTGTTTCAAAAGAAAGGATTTGATTCAGTAATTTGGACTATTGACAAGTTTTCAATGAATATCTCGGAATCTAAGAGAGATAGCAACATTTTTGTTAAAACCTTTTTCACAGAGCCGATTGAGTGCTACAACAAATTTAATTATGAAAAATTCGCTATCTCCCTTAGATTCGGAAATATTCCTCAAAAACTTACCACTTCGCTGAATTGTATCAACTAAACGATTTAACAATTTAAATTTCAAGACTTTTCTTATTATAACAAAATCACATTTTCGGCAGAGCCAAATTTTCCTCCCATTACAGACATTTATCACTCAGACGTCTGTTTTTCACCAGACATCTGAGATTCAGATAGTCATCAAGCGCATTGTTTTCGTAGTGATCAAAAAATCGTTCCGCCAAAAAACCTATAATGTAACATAAGTGGAGAGCCTCTCACCGTAAAACTCCCGCCACTCTTTCACTCAGTTTCACATTTCCTCTCTGCCTCTTCATTGGAAGATCAAATTACCAGTGATGCCGAAGTAGGTGAAGCGAGCTAACCTACTGAGATGGGGGTATATTACCTGGGTGGATACGTTCAATTAACAAGACAAGAGTCAAATATAGACCATGTCTTGCCGTGATGTGGCCAGACTTTGCTTTCTCAACCGGTAGCTTCACTTTGAACGGTATATAAGGCTGGTGTGTAATTCGAACAACGCTTTTACGGAGAGAATAGCGTATCGCTAAGCCTTTGAGCCGTGACGTGACTGTTGGAGGGGTATAAAGCACCCTATGGTGACTAAATACTAAGTTAGGTGGAGGATAATGGAGATTTGGGGCAGCTTAATTATTGGTAACTTAATCGATAACGATCAACAGCTACATCTGTTTATGAAGTAACAGTGTTGGAGGTGGAGATACCATTTCTGGCGGTTGGGTCAATGTCAAGGGACTCGCGCTTTTGGAATGAGATAGAAGAGATGATTCCTTACAAAGAATCAGTTGTACACACGGGAAAAAATATACCTGAATTGAGTATAAAATACAGTTGATTCAAGTATTTTTAAACTATTCAAATGAATAGTTTAAAAATTTAAAAGGAAATTACTAAACTATTCATTTGATGTGATGAAATCGTTCCTTTTGGAACAAGTGAACAACTTTATTCATTTCCAATAACAATATCCTTAAAACAAGGAAAAAAATTCAAATAAAGATTTTCATTTGATTTAAATGAACTATTTTTCTGAGTGTAAGTCATTTAAAACGCCTTATTATTCCATATCTTAATGGGGTTATCGCGAGGGTTATCGTCTTGTCGTAGTGCCACTGCCATAAAAGTCTAGTGACTTAATAATTTTTAAATGTCTTGAACTGAGACTAAAAAAATATCTCAAATTCAGTGACTTGTACTTCAAAAATGTCAAATCCCCCATCAGAAGCATCAACCCAGAAATTCCTGAATTTAGACAGCTGATCCGACTCCATTCATTTCCATCCTCAGCGGATAAATACACGAACTCAAGGGACCCTCAGCATCAAATTAAAGAAAATAAACAGTTTAATCCGATGATGTATTCCACAATGGAGATCCTCACCGGTAAATTAAATCCAAGATGCAGAGCGATGGTGTTACAACCACTCGAATCCTCTGAAAATCTCCATTTCCATTGGACTAAACAAATATCACCAGTGATAACCGCTCCACTCGATAGTGCATCAGTCAAATTCCAGGGGAATCCAAGACCTCTCTCCTATACTATCCGAAAACCTTATCCTCCGTACAACGGAAATTCCTCGCCTTCAATCCATCGAGCCACTCTAGAATCAGCACTGGTATTACCTCAACGGCTAAACGGTTCGATCCCTATACCCCCATTGAATTCCCAATAGCCAACGGTTAATGCACCCTTCTCCCTCACTCTCCGTTTCCCTCAGACGTTTTAGCCTAGCCATGTTTTTTCCCGCCCTTCCTCTTCTTCACCTTCTTCTCCAACGATTCCACTCGACCGGAAACGTGCTATCGATAATGCACAATTGAGGAGGTATAAATTACTTCTCCCCCAAAATGTCGCCGCGGTGCGAATTTTAATGCCCCTACTCCGATACCAAATGCTATATTTCAAGTTTTATAGACGTTCATATACCCTTCGTGGGGGCTCACCGAGGCCCTGTCGATTGGGCGAATTTGGCTGTTATCGTACATGCCATCGGTGATTTATGAATTCTTTGGATGTACGGTCAATGGCCCAGGTAATACCACTAGAAGCTTTCGGTGTCTTCGATGCGGTTCTAATAATTACATTTTTTTAATGGGACGAGGAAAGGGGGCGAGATTTGCGCGCGTATAATTGGCTAGTGATTTATCCATCTATGGAGAAAATTATTTGGTGAATTTCAACAGCTAGTTGTTGAATTTCAAAAAAAAAAAAATAATAATAATGAAAAATAATAATAATAAGAAAAAATTACATTTAAATGGTATATAAAATAACATATACTTAATATTTATTTTATTCATTTATCTAAATAATATTTGTTGCTTTTGCGAGTTTGATTTTTCCGTGAGACGGGAGCGGGGCTTCGCCAATCGGCCAAAAACTGATAAAATTTTTAGTAGAAGTCCAATAGAAATTTAATAGAATTTTCTAACGAATTCGCTGGATTTTTCTACGAAATTTTCTCTTGCACGAATAAAATATTTTGTTAAAAAAAAAAAATTGTCGATAATCTTTTGTTAGAACCAATCAACGGGGTTGAATAAGTAATGAATACAAAAAATTGTTGATTTATATGAATGAAGATTCATTTATTAAAAGAATTCCCCATTCGCCCCAATTTTTTTGCATTATATATTGAAATGCGCTGATGTAGGAACAAATTGGATGGATTTATTTCATCGAATCGACTTTGAAAACTAGAACTGTTTTGACGAAATGCCTCAGTGAAATGGGCACTCCCACCCGTAAATAACTTCTTCTCTCCAATCTCTAAAAAATTACCTTCTAAATAATATTTTCTCTTTTGCGAATTTGGTTTTTTCCGTGGGGCAGAAAGGAGGCGTCGTCAATCGGCCAAAAACTGATAAAATTTTTAGTAGAAGTCCAATAGAAATTTAATAGAATTTTCTAACGAATTCGCTGGATTTTTCTACGAAATTTTCTCTTGCACGAATAAAATATTTTGTTAAAAAAAAAAAATTGTCGATAATCTTTTGTTAGAACCAATCAACGGGGTTGAATAAGTAATGAATACAAAAAATTGTTGATTTATATGAATGAAGATTCATTTATTAAAAGAATTCCCCATTCGCCCCAATTTTTTTGCATTATATATTGAAATGCGCTGATGTAGGAACAAATTGGATCGATTTATTTCATCGAATCGACTTTGAAAACTAGAACTATTTTGACGAAATGCCTCAGTGAAATGGGCACTCCCACCCGTAAATAACTTCTTCTCCTCCAGACTCTAAAAAATTACCTCCTAAATAATTTAAAAACTTTCGGAGTAA
Organism: Diachasma alloeum; assembly: GCF_001412515.2. NCBI lineage: Eukaryota > Metazoa > Arthropoda > Insecta > Hymenoptera > Braconidae > Diachasma > Diachasma alloeum. Next base: position 2,321,195 of record NW_021680371.1, on the reverse strand, counting down.
AAACCCCTCATATCGCTTCCCATTGGATTCTCCCAATAGCTTTCCAATCATTCCAATTTCCTCCCCATCGCCCCCGCCCATTCCCAATCTACGACTCCTATAAAAAAAATGGAACTCCTCATTTACATCCCAACCTCAAACAGAAAAAAAATCGCGTGAGTGATGGCATGAAGCAACGACGCCCTCACCGAAAATTTGACAGTCCCATGTCCCGACGACAGTAGTAAACAAGAATAAAAAAATGACCATTTCGCGGAGGATTGGGTGTCCGTGGGATTTGCCAGGGCTCTTTTTTATACCAAGATTTTGTGGATTGGTCAAGGGAAAACTGCCCCAGTGTGTGTGGACGAGGTGCCAAGCGATTTTGTGTCTCTTATAAGAAAAATAGGATCCTAATCCCCTGGCTAACCTACTCGGGACCACCTCCTGCCCCTCCTGAAACGCTTTGCCGGTCACAGCGCTGTGGAATTGGATGAAAGGATTTGCCGGATAAGGATAGGGGTGTTTTCACCCCACCACCTCAACACACATCCCAGCGGTGTACGTCTTTATCCAATTTTTGTGATTTTTTCTTCATGCGAGTACACTTTATGTGAAATAGCAACATTTTTCACTTTATTTATGGAAAAATTATTTCTATTAATTGTTAGATGCTCAATATGCGAGGAATTCCGCAATGTTACACGTATGAAAGAGTTCAATAGAAAAATGTAGCGAATTTTCTAGAAAATTCTATTCGAATTCTCTAGAAATTCTATTGGGATTCTATTAAAATTCTAGGAAATTCTGGTTAACATTCTATTTTTTTGCGCTTATTCTACGAGATATTTGATAGGAAAAAGTTGATAGATTTCGATTTTTTTGTGTGAATATTCTCATGCAATTTTTTCTATAAGAATAGTTGAGCCCGAATTTTCTAAATTTTTATCACTTGGATCCTGTAATGCAAAACGACACAAAATGTAGTGCAAAAAAACTTAGAAAATGCGTGTACAATAATTTTAATAGAAAAAATCTCAAGTGAAAAATTCAATCAAAAAAATCGAAATCCGATTGACTTTTCCTATCAAATATCTAATAGAATCTGCGCGAAAAACAAATAGAATTTTAACGACAACTAGGGGGCTAACTTGTCATCCTCAATCTGACCCTCGTGACCCTCATTATACCCCTCATGACCCTTATTTTGACCCTTCATTTTGGAATCTTAATTTCGAGTACGAAATTTTCTTCACCAGAAGTTGATTTGGATTTTTATAATATAGAGAGATAGAGATCCCTATTTTGACCGTTGTGACTCTCAGGCTCTGACCTCCATGACCCTTATTTGGACCTTTCATCTGGCCTTAGTGACCCTTAATCTGATCCTTGCAACCCTTATTTAGACCCTTAATCTGACCNCGATTTATTTCATCGAATCGACTTTGAAAACTAGAACTATTTTGACGAAATGCCTCAGTGAAATGGGCACTCCCACCCGTAAATAACTTCTTCTCCTCCAGACTCTAAAAAATTACCTCCTAAATAATTTAAAAACTTTCGGAGTAAAAACCCCTCATATCGCTTCCCATTGGATTCTCCCAATAGCTTTCCAATCATTCCAATTTCCTCCCCATCGCCCCCGCCCATTCCCAATCTACGACTCCTATAAAAAAAATGGAACTCCTCATTTACATCCCAACCTCAAACAGAAAAAAAATCGCGTGAGTGATGGCATGAAGCAACGACGCCCTCACCGAAAATTTGACAGTCCCATGTCCCGACGACAGTAGTAAACAAGAATAAAAAAATGACCATTTCGCGGAGGATTGGGTGTCCGTGGGATTTGCCAGGGCTCTTTTTTATACCAAGATTTTGTGGATTGGTCAAGGGAAAACTGCCCCAGTGTGTGTGGACGAGGTGCCAAGCGATTTTGTGTCTCTTATAAGAAAAATAGGATCCTAATCCCCTGGCTAACCTACTCGGGACCACCTCCTGCCCCTCCTGAAACGCTTTGCCGGTCACAGCGCTGTGGAATTGGATGAAAGGATTTGCCGGATAAGGATAGGGGTGTTTTCACCCCACCACCTCAACACACATCCCAGCGGTGTACGTCTTTATCCAATTTTTGTGATTTTTTCTTCATGCGAGTACACTTTATGTGAAATAGCAACATTTTTCACTTTATTTATGGAAAAATTATTTCTATTAATTGTTAGATGCTCAATATGCGAGGAATTCCGCAATGTTACACGTATGAAAGAGTTCAATAGAAAAATGTAGCGAATTTTCTAGAAAATTCTATTCGAATTCTCTAGAAATTCTATTGGGATTCTATTAAAATTCTAGGAAATTCTGGTTAACATTCTATTTTTTTGCGCTTATTCTACGAGATATTTGATAGGAAAAAGTTGATAGATTTCGATTTTTTTGTGTGAATATTCTCATGCAATTTTTTCTATAAGAATAGTTGAGCCCGAATTTTCTAAATTTTTATCACTTGGATCCTGTAATGCAAAACGACACAAAATGTAGTGCAAAAAAACTTAGAAAATGCGTGTACAATAATTTTAATAGAAAAAATCTCAAGTGAAAAATTCAATCAAAAAAATCGAAATCCGATTGACTTTTCCTATCAAATATCTAATAGAATCTGCGCGAAAAACAAATAGAATTTTAACGACAACTAGGGGGCTAACTTGTCATCCTCAATCTGACCCTCGTGACCCTCATTATACCCCTCATGACCCTTATTTTGACCCTTCATTTTGGAATCTTAATTTCGAGTACGAAATTTTCTTCACCAGAAGTTGATTTGGATTTTTATAATATAGAGAGATAGAGATCCCTATTTTGACCGTTGTGACTCTCAGGCTCTGACCTCCATGACCCTTATTTGGACCTTTCATCTGGCCTTAGTGACCCTTAATCTGATCCTTGCAACCCTTATTTAGACCCTTAATCTGACCCTCGTTGCCCTTATTTGGAACCTTAATCTGACCCTTGTGATCCGTAATCTGACCCATATTACCGTTAATCTGACCCCCATGATATTCATTCCGACCCTCATAACCTTTATTTTGATCCTCGTGATCCTCAAGGTGGGGAACGACCCCAGTGACCGTTTGAAACTTTCTTCTTAAGTTTCCCACGTCAAAATACATAACTACATAAAAAACAATATTTTTTTGAAAAGATGAGAAAATATCCGACCAAATCTATGGTTTTAAATTCTTTTTGTTATTCTTACTGTCTCGTAACTAGAATCGAAAAAACAAAGTTTTCAGAAGAAAAAACAATTCAGTCTTCAATATCTCCACTAATAATTGAGTTAGAGGGCTCCATTTGCTCTCATTCTTCCCCTTTTGGACAATACTTTCCGATAAAAAATGAAAAAAGAAAATTTAGGCAACTTTTCGTATACATAATTGGCGATTTCGCTCATATTGATTTGTCATATTGTTATCCCTCACCGAAATACAACCGAAATAATCACGGTTTACTCCGGAAAACTATACTCCGCATGCAATTAAACCCGAACAAATATCCACAATATCACATTTAAATTCCCCAACTTCATTTCATAGGTAAAACGAAAATAACACGATTATTCAGAAAGGATGGCGAAAAATATGGAGTGGAAAATTATAGAAAGGACGAAATTATCAGAGAAGACAGGGGGGAGGGGGGGAGGGGCTACAGGGGATTGGCAGGCGCGGCTCATCGCGCAATAATGAGTGTATGCTCGCCGGCAACGCGAGAGACATTTTAATTATGCCCATGTACCGATTTACTCCGCACACGTCTGTAAATCGTTTTTACGTCTCATTTAATCGGTTTGTCTCAGTGCCCGCTAACTGACCCATTTGATTCTCCCGCCTCCCTCCCCCTCCCCCCACCCTGGCAGTGTGTATGACCTCAAAGGGGGTCAATGGATGCAGTTAAGTAATAATCGTGCGTTATTAATTACAACTGGTGTAAAAGGGTTTGGTTCGTAATTGGTTTTTGATGCGTGTCAGTATAATTCCATATTTTAGTATGGTTTGTGAATATTTGCAATGGTAGGACGCATTTATGACCTCACGTGACCCCCTTTCACCTTCATATGAACTCCAGGGTAGAGGTATGAACTCCAAGGTGATAATATTAATGAGGATCAGAAAGCACATGGAGGTCATATGAGACTTACGTAAAAGTCATAGGAAAGTCTCGTGGAGGTCATGAGGGTCATATGAAGGTCATAATTATCAGGAGGCTCATGTGGGTCCTATAAAGATCGTAGAGATTACATGAGAATTAGGCAGAGGTTTTGAAGGACTCTTCCAAAGGTCATATGAAGGTCAAAACCAATATTAAAAGCGATGTGAAGGGCGCGAGAATGGTGAGACTCTTATGATGACCTTCATGACTCTTGCATAACCTCCATATGAACTTCAGGGTGGGGACATAAAGGTCAGAATATTTATGAGAATCAGAGAGCACATGAAGGTCGCATGAGGGTTCGGTGGAAGTCATAGGAAAGTCTTGTGAAGTTCATGGTGGCCATATTAAAGTTGAAAGAGTCAAGAGGCTCATATGACTCATGTAAAGATCATTATAAGGGTCGCATAGGGCTCATGGGGATCAGGTGGACATCAAATGAAGGCCATATAAAGGTTAGATGGGAATGATGCGGAGATTTTGAAGGGCTCCTCCAAAGGTGATATAAAGGTCAAAACGCACTTTCAAGGAATTCGCGTCTCCAGAAAGTCCCTGAAGGTCATATGAGACTCAAGTGAAGGTCACAGGGAAGTCTTGTGGAGGTCATGGTAACCATATAAAGGTCGAAAGAGTCAGGAGGCTCATATGAATCATATAAAGATCATTATAAGGGTCGCATAGGGCTCATGGGGATCAGGTGGACATCAAATGAAGGCCATATAAAGGTTAGATGGGAATGATGCGGAGATTTTGAAGGGCTCCTCCAAAGGTGATATAAAGGTCAAAACGCACTTTCAAGGAATTCGCGTCTCCAGAAAGTCCCTGAAGGTCATATGAGACTCAAGTGAAGGTTCGAGGGAAGTCATGGTGGCCATATGAAGGTCACAAAGGTCAGGAGGTTCATGTGGGCGATACAGTAATCCACGTGAGATACGGAGGTCGCAGAGAGGTCATGAGGGTTGAGGTGGAGGTTGAATGAAGGTCATATAAGGGTCATAAGTGGTCATCAGTATAAAAACGAATATTACAAACTAAAAAAAAACGCGTGGGGGGCGGAGCCCCCTCGTATTGTAATCCCTTCCATACATATCGACGAAAGGAAAAATATTTCCACAATATAATTTTCGGCATCAACGAATCCCAAGTAGATTTACAAAAAAATAACCTCCATCTCTTCCTCTATTATCTATACCTAAAAATTGTCAGCATCTGGAGTGGACATTTTCCAGTCGTGCAAGGATTCCCTTACAGCCACTCGTGACACACATTTCACCAAAACCAGACTAACTTTTGATCAAGAAAACCACGTGTGCGCGGGGGACCCACATGGAATTGAAAAGTCGTGTCCGGTCCAATTGCAGCCGTCTGTTTTCCATTCGAGAGCGTATCCAATCGCAATAGGGACGGGAGGGGGGAGGGCTGGAAAAAAATGGGGTGAGAGTGGAATAGAGAAGTAGAATCATCAGGGGGCGAGACGGGTAATAGAAGAACAGCCCGTTTATTTCGAGTTCGATGTGTGTGTGTGTGTGAGGGGAAAGGGGTGAAAGACGCCGGGAGGAAGTGGTCGAGTATATGTTACCCGAGTTTTTCTTCAACTCGGTTTTCTGTTAGTGTGTGCCCACTGTACCTGTCACAAAGGAAGACTCTGAGGAATTGAGTGCTATTTTTTTTATTCGCTTACTTCGCTTCACTTGAAATTGGAGGACTGGGCAATTAATTTTTTTTTTACTCCTCCCATGATTCTCTTCAACCGTGTTCATCTTTTTGTGGGAATCCCTCGTGGAAAGTTTCTCACCATCACTCATTACCGGATTATAATCCGTTATATACGCACCGATGAGAGAACAGTTGGAATAATGGAATTTTCCATTTAATGGATTTGATTAAAATGGAGAAGAGACTATAAGAATGTAATACCGGCTGTCATCTTCACACTCTGTTATATGTTTCGAGTTGAAAATGAGAAACTTTTAACGACTACCGGGGTATGCTTGTTACAGGAAACTCGGGTGTGCATGGCAATGCACGTTGGAAAGGACGCTGGGTACTTTAATTAAATTTAATAATTAACTGTTGCTTGGCCCCGAGGCAGTCACGTTTGTGCACAACTAGGGAATCTATTTCTGGGGAAAAACGATTTGGGGGGTAAAATATTGACGGTGACTATTGAATTTAGTGACAATTAGTTGTAACGATATGACCTTTTATACCCTTTGATGTATTTTATGAAATACAGATTGTACAATTTCTATATCACTATCTTTATTTTTACGTATTATAACCGTCATTTGTTATTATAAATAGTTGTAAATGTGGACAAATTATTTTTATTGTTTAAAAGTCCAAATAACTGACAGATAAATACGATCGAAACCTACGAAAAAAATATTGAAGATAGAATAGAATCAAATAAATTGTTTTCAAATCAGTTCTCCAAAAACTAGAAATCAGCTGATTGAATTGAAAAAATTATGCTAGACAAAATCTCTGTATATTATAAAAATCCAAATCCACTTCTGGTGATAAAAATTTGGTTCTCGAAATTGAGACTCCACAATTAAGGGTCACGAAGGTCAGAATAAGGGTGATGAGGATCAGATTAAGGGTCGCAAGCGTCAGAATGAGGATGATGGAGATTATATGGGGGTTGGCGAGCATCAAAATCAACAATAATATAGTTCCCAATACGCATGTGAAGAATAATTTAATCGTACCTATACTTGCCATTTCCACTTTTTACTAAATCATTTGATTTTTGTCTACTTATTTATCTCAATGCGGGGGGTTGGCCCCCTGCTCACTTCGCTCACCGACCCTCGGGGGAGGGGGAACTTAGCCCCCCGCTCGCTTCGCTCGCTCTCCCCCTCCCCCTGGGTATGTTTAGATGTTCGTACTATATAGCAAAAAAATGATAGAATGGTTTACCTACTTTAGAAAATTGAGATTTTTGCGCTGTCTGTAATAAATTGAAAATATTGCAAATATTTAGAGAATACAGTTCCTGGTGACATTGAATTTTTTACACTAGATGATTTGTCGACAATAGCTCAGTTCCTTGTATTTCGATATATATTCCCCCATTTCTACTCTCTCAGCTTGTCCTCATCCTCTTATTTTTTCTCTCTCCCTCCCCTTCCCCCTTACTATGATGTAGTGTACCCTCGTAAACTTCCCTCACCTTGTTTGCTGTGTTTCGAGCAGAGGCTGATATAACGAAGTTTGCTTTATCGCAAGGGTAGAGCGGAAAAAATATAAATTTCATGAAAAAATAAATGATAAGGAGAGTAAGGGATGAAAAAAGAATTACCGTGGAAAATCCAAATTGCATTACTTGCATCAAACTTTATGCGACGTCGGAGAAAATGATTCTCTATTACGTATCTACCCATTTCGCTCTCCACTGTCGTTTTAGCTCGTCTCTATGCTATTCCCTTCTACCAGCCCCATTTTTACCCGCCCCTTGGAGGTTTTTTTTTATCTTCTCGACGTACCTTCAATGCTTTCAGATCCGCATTATTCACGCGTCGACACTTCCACGTCTCAGCCTCCAATTGCAATATTGCAATTTGCCATGTGAAATGAGATTTGTGTATTTCACCAGGGGTTTTTTCCTCGCTTCATTTCACCTCCCGGTATGTTTTCACTGGTCTTATCACATTGAATAATTTTCCGGCATTGATTTCCGTGGAATATCAATTATTAGATAGTGATGCCGCGAGAGACTCTACGAGACATCATGAGAAAATACTTTGGAGGAACTGTCTCGGTCTCAGTGAACGCGGAAATTTTTGGTCTCGTCTCAGTCTCGAACTATGCAGTATCGACTCCTCTCGTGATGACTCCGGGTCAATTTAACTCATCTCGGTTTCCAGTTCTTCGCGTTTTTTATAAGTAGAGAATCGAGACGAGACAAAGCGAGACAAAAACCCAGATTTTACATTAAAAATACGAAAACTTGGGGCCGAGATGAGATAAATTGACTCCGAGTCATCCCGAGAGGAGTCGATATTGCGTATTTCGAAACTGAGACGAGAACAAAGATTTCCATGTTCATTGAGACCAGGACCATCTCTCCAAAATATTGTCTCGTGATGTCTCCTGATCGATACTCCTGATCACAATTAAGCTCACTCAAGTTATGTACGACTTTTATTTTATTTTATACTGGGAGGCCCCATATGACCCCCCCGATCCTTATTCAGACCCTTGTGACCTTCAATGTGAACCTTCTGACCCTCACTATACCCCTCGTGACCCTTATTTTGACCCTCAATTTTGGAGTCTTAATTTCGTGTACCAAATTTTTATCACCAGAAGGCGATTTGGATTTTTATAATATAGAAAAGAATATAGAGACCCTTATTTTGCTCCTTGTGATCCTTAATCTGACCCATTTGACCCTTATTCTCACACAATCTGAATCTCCTGATCCTTATTTTGACTCTCAGGACCCTTAATCTGACCCTTGTAACCTTACACTCATGGAATTGGTTATGATTAATGTCTTCAAGTGATATCTTTAAATTTCTGCTGAACGATTTATAAATTGAGATCTTCCTAATTCGTTGCGACGGAATATACCTGATTCTCTGATACAGTTGAAAAATATCTCGAGAAGTTGAAGAGTTAAAATACTCTGGGATTCCGTCTGAAATTTCAACCCGTGAAGCATCGGGGATCCTATTTATCTCGGAATACTTCTCGAGATAGTTCAAGAATGCAGGTGTTGTGAATACGTTTCTCATTACAATCGAAATTATAGATCAGTTGTATCGCAATTTGAAGTTTGAAAGGTAAAACTCTCCTGGGTTTTATGCGAAGTTATTTTTTACTTCATGTGAAGGATATTCGTATTGTCTAAGAGGGGAAATTTGCACCGAATGATATGATGTTCGAAGTGCTGCATTTAAACCGAATTTCTATTCAAATTTCATTTTATTTCGTTTTTATTTCGTACAGACCAACAGCACGCGGCCAATTACGGGATCGAATTAAATAAATATAAAGTATAATAATTGAATTAGTAAAATGAACAGTTTAAAATAATAATCACGACGGAAAGCATTATTTATATTGCTTATAAATATTGTAATGAGTTGAAGTTATTCGAATATTTTGCGCCAATCAATCTCAAAAATATTCAAATAATTTACTAAATTGGCGAAATGTGTCGCTCGTGGTTTGACATGTTACTTCTCACCTCACGCGAGACATCTCGCTCTGTGGCTTCTCAACCTCTGACATGACCGGTCAATCAATTATTTCTCTCACTGAATAATAAAAAAAAAATATTTTTCTCATCATTTCATCACTTGAAGCTTTGCGTAATCGTATTAATTATTAATTGGAATAATGTTTTGTCGTGTTTAAGATTGCTATAAAAATAAAATTGTAAATTGTAACTTGAAAATAATATTTATATATTAAAAGCTCCTAATTTTGTGTGAAAGAAAATCATCGATTTTGATAACTCAAATAAGTTATATATTTTAGGGTAACAAATTCATAATTTCCATCACACTCGTCATTTTTAATCAAATAGTAATATAATTTAAATATCAAAAAATATGACAATATGTTATATTACTATAAACTGTTGGTTTTGGTTCCGCAATATTTTATGATGTTGTATAATGTTAGTAATTTTTTGAAATTTCCGTATTTCACCAGGGCTTTTTCCTCCCTTCATTTCACCTCTGGATATTTTTTACTGGTCTTATGACATTAAATAATTTTTCGGCATCGATTTGCATGGAATATCAGTGATTACGGGAATAAATTAGCCATCGAGTGCCGGGGAAAACCAGAGATCCTATTTTATTTGTTGATATAGTTGGAAAATGTCTCGGGAAGTTGAAGAGTTGAAATACTTTAGAATTCCGACTGAAACGTGAACCCGGGAAGAATCGGGATTACCATTTATCTCAGAATTGTTCTCGAGATATTTCAAGAATGCAGGTGTTTTTAAAGACGTTTTTCATTGATGTTGGAATTGTAGAAAGGGAGTATTACAATTTGAAGTTTGAACGGTGTAACTTTTCTGGGTTTTCTACGAAGTTATTTTGGACATCAAATAAAGGGTTTCCGAATTTTCTTAAAGGGGTAATTTTCACAGAATGATATGACGTTTGAATTGCTTGGTTCAAGTAGGACTTTTTTTCAAGTTGCCATTTCCATTTTCTTGGTAATATTTGTGTATAAAACAGTTCGATTTGGTTTTATAGAATTGTATTATATTGTGTACTGTTTGGAAAACACTGAAATTTCACTGATGGTTGACTAGTGACATTGAATTCGATTTAGAGAAAACAAACATGAAATTTCAAGTTTCCCCAAAAATTCCAATTTTTGAGCCATTTCCTTGAATATTCAATGAAAACATCAACATTTAAGACTAAATTACGTAGAATTTTCAATTAATTAAAAATATTCAGTACCGAATTATCATGAATTTTCAAGTAATCGAAAATTGAGGAACATATTTACCGTAATTTTGCTGATTTCTATTAAGTTTTATGGAAAAATTTAACAGAAATGTTGAGTTATCATTGATTTTTCCGTGAAATTCTTCATTTTTAGTGACGAAATTCTTTTAAATTTTATTGGAACGGAAATTTCAGCAAAATTTTTTTAACGATCTATTAAATTTCATGGAATAATTTAATTGAAATTTATAGTTCCCAATAACTTTTCCATAAAATTCTGAATTTTCAATGAGAAAATTCCTCGAAATTTAGTGAAACTGAAATGTAATAAAAATTTACGAGAAGTGCACTGAAAATGTCATCCAAAAATTTTACACGCAGCCGGACAAATTCCCCCAGTCTAAAAACACCAGCCCATTATAACCCGAAAAATATGTGACAAAATTCGGATGAAAGGAACGTGGTTGGCTATAAAATAACAATTTTCCCATTCAAATCATCGAATTAATGGCCATTTTCATGGATTCTTTGTTTGCGTTGGCCAACAATAGACGCCTCTCTCCTCGTTGAGTTATTATGCTGAAATGGGACTGAGACTAGCCAACGAGGAAGCATGAAAACGGGGTTAAAAAAAGAGAAGTTATAGGAGAAAATAGAGAGAGAGAGGAGTGAGGAATAGGATGCAGACAAAAAAAACACTAGTTGAAAAGGAAAAGAACGAGTGGTGGAGGAGAATGTGTAGAGCGCGGGTTATAACATGGCTTTTGGTGATGCTAGCGTCTGGAATTCGCCGATTTGGTCGGGCGATACGTCTCGAACATCTCCCGACGATAACCATCGATGGTATATTCGAAACTACTTTTATCAGGCTAAATGCTCCCATCTCATCGCTATCGGGCAAAATTTAACAGTGGACTTAATTTCATTGCAACTCGTACCTTCAACTTTCAGCACTTCCCCTGATTCTCATATAAAACTTTGTTCCGAGAACAAATAGACGAGAATCTTATAACCATTTCACTCGAAGACGATCTCATCTCATTCTACCTGTGTAAAGTGACATGAAGAAAAAGTTGAGAAATTTCTTATGGCGAATTGGAATTTTGTGTCCTGTGAGAATGAAAAATTGAATTGTCTCGTGTGGACGAGCGCATTGACGATGATAAATTCATCAGGGGAAACTTTCATAGTTTTTTTTAAAGTGCACAATTATTACACTAGAAGAACTAATGTCCAATGTTTTAAAGACGTTTGTGTCCCCGAATTCAAGCTATTTTTCATGTCTCAAATTGAGACATTAAAGGGAGATTACTATAGGTTTGAAAGGTTGCGGGCGATTGGAGTGAGATTTCTCATATATTGGAGATCGATTATATATTTTGAACATTTTGAAAATCATTTTTTTGGCTATTTTACATGAACGGTGCAATTTTTCACATTAAAAAAATGAAAATTTGCTGTATATGAGTCGAATATCAAAAACAGTAACTCGTAATTATTATTGTACATTTTTTTTTAATATTGACATAAAAAACTAAATTTTTTAATGAACTCAAGTTTTGAATAAGTCACTTGGTTAATATAACTCAACAATTTTCTAATTATTAAATTATTCATCAATTAAATATTTAAATTTCTAATTATTCTACCAATCGATAATTAAGTTCGGAGGATTGACGATTATTTGGCGAATCAAAAATGCTTTTTATGAGATTTAGAATTATTTACTCAATAGACAATTAAAATTTTTAATTATCAAATCAAATATTTTGTTATTTTTAAAATTTCAATGAAGATGAGTAAACCTTAATTATTGTAAGGTGCAATTTTTCTTAAAATTAATAATTTGATGAACATCACAATGCGCTACAGTTTTTCTCTTGAGTTGAAGACGGTAAATACCTAAATGTAACATTTTATGTTGATATTCGGTAGCTTTAGAACGACCGATCAGTGACATTTGTTGGAAATTAACAATTCGGAACATTTCGTCAATACTTTCAAGATAATTAATTCAATATTCTGTTCTACGATGGACCAGATTCACCGAAACCAATTGACAATGATTAACATTTAGAATTATTCCAAATTATTTAACGTAAAAAAATCTCAAATTTGAAAAGAATGAAAAATAATGGTATTCATTCAAGGTCATATGTAGCATAATCATCCCATAATTCAACATAATTGTAATACTTGGAGGACATGGACCACTTGGGAATGATTGGCCTGGAGAAATCCCCTCCTAAAAAAATAAACTTCTCCCCAAAGCAGGTCTCTCACCAAAAGTAAGTTTTTCTTCGCAGTAAATGAATTTTCCAAAAACAAAGTCCCACATAATCACCACTAATTGCCCTTTCCCAACGCCAGCAGAATCCAATTATCCCAAGACATTCCCAGAACTATCAACAATCTCACCCTCCCCATCCTAATCCTGCCCCAGAAATTCGCCATATCAACAAGCCACCTACCTTGTACCGGTGCATAGATATTAAGATAGAGGCAATCCTCGCTCTGATTCCTCAAGTAGGGTAGTAGCCTCTTAAGATACTCAACCCTCCCCTTGGGCATATCGTTTGTTAATTCCGGCAACTTCTGTGGACAAACTGGACCAAACTTGTCCGCCACCTTGACACCCTGCCACAATGCACCATTGACAGGTGGCATAAATCGTAGACTACCAACTGGTGGTGATGCATAAGGCACCCCACGAAACACCTCAACACCCTCCAAATTACGCTCAAGCGTCACAATCACACCCGATATTTCACCATACTTTGTCCTAATAACACGTGAACTCAATTCCGCCTGTGTCACAGCCAACAGCGCAAGGGCCATCAGCATCCACAATGACATCATATCTCCACTTTTTTTGTGAATATACATCCATCTGCACAATATCACCGATGAGCACTCGTTATTCATTGTTAGAACTTTGCGATAACAATCTTCAATGACTTTTTCATTTAACCATCATCAACTCATGAATGTAAAACACCATTTTATCATACTTTGATTTGTCGTATGGTTCCCATGTATATAACTAGAAGTCTGGACTATTTCCCACGTTGAAATATGCTGGCAGATTGTGGCCAAAAGTTTAGCGCACACGGGCCATTATCAAGTCAGCGTTTTGAAAGGCAAATAGCTGAAAGTTTGGTTACGCCGTTGGGCGTAGTGAAGCTATGTCGACAACGCTTGCAAATTTCTCTTCCTCACTCGACTGCTGGGTGGATTTTAGGGCACCAGTGGGTGGAAATCGTAGGTCTGGCGAGACGAGTTGAAGGAGAACGATTTCAAATTGCTAGATGGTAACCCAGCAAGATTTCCGAAAGACCTGAGGCAGTGATTACGTCTTCGATACTATCCTGAGACCATTTTCAAAGATAACTGTCTTCCACTGCCATCAACTCTCAGCAGTACTACCGGCTTTCCCAGGTTTCAGCGAGTGGTAGGTGGGGCTGATGCAAATTTTGCCGAGTTGATTTAAATCCCTAGTGAGTGTTCACGTCGATCTTCACGAGAACAAAAAATTGGACAGAACGACGGAGTTGAGATGTTCTTAACTCGAAGGATGGTGTCTTTTGTGCAGCACCGGAGGAATGAAAAATATATTCCTTCTACCGAGTTACGTTCTTTTCATGAACAGATTCCGCATGACGAGACATATCCTGAATCCGTCTGCCTCGTTGATGATCATGTGCCAGCAATTTCACGGAATATCTTATTTGCTGGCATTGTCAGAGGGGGTATTTACTTGATGAGTGGAAATGCCCGAGTGTCTCTCGAGAGGTAATAAAAATGACGGTGAATTCTTGCCCGAGTGATATATAAATGCGAAATTGGTTGGCAATCTGCTTGGCTGATTGCTTCTTTAGCCTTCGTTTCAAGTATTCTCTCTCATGTATCCATCCCTCCTCTATCTTGTTCCACAATTTTTCGTTTTTTCCACCTCTCTCTGTCTCCGCTTGCTATTTTTCCGCTTTCCGCTGCTCATACCACTTCAAATAGTGAGAATCAATATTTTCCTGGAGCTTATAGTCGTCTTTTCTATCTTTTCTCGAGAACCGTCATCATTACCGTCTGCTTCCTCATGCAGTATCCACCTCACTCCGTCTTATATCTACATTTTACAAGGCTCTCTTACTCTTTCTCTCTCATTCCAACCGTTGATTTCCAACCTTGGCTCATCTTTGCAAAACGTCGTCCTCATCCAAATGCTCAAATCCCTCTCTGAGCCCTCGCCTTTTTACCTCTATCTTTCGTTCTTCCTCAGCGCTTCATCCGGGCCCTTTACACCGAGACGATTTCGTCTCGAATGGCATCCTTGATGTTACGATAGACGTAGACACCAGCACCAAGAAATACGAGAATAAACCCTCCCCTTTGGTGTTTGCTCAGCCTCTTCATCTCCGCCTGTGGGCCTCTGCCTGTCGCTGACAGTAATCGAACATTCGGCCTCACAAATTTTTCTCTCAACAATTTTACTCTCTACTCTCCAAACTTTTAGCCCACGGGAGGGACTCAATCAAGGCCACAGGATTTAATTAGTCCCTCTAACAATCGTCGGATGATTCTTCCGTGGTGGCAAGTGTTGTCTCATTCCAGACAGCAATCACCACTTGTTCCACGTTAATCCATCGAAACGAGCAGGATAAAAACCAAGTGGTGGGATTAATCCTCTCAAGCACACACTCGATAACAGCACTATCGTCACTCATTCACTTACAAAATCACTGATAATCATAAAAAATTAAAGCCACAATCGACTGCACAACGACGGAAATGATGAATTTCAACTCTCGGCCAAATCCGCGTTAGGCACGTACTGTGAAATTCCCCGTGTCTCTCAGGGAAACGTGCTCGAGGAGGTCAACGTTGTAGGATGAAAGAAAACACAGTCAACCATTGAGTGGTTGTATATGCCGGGGTGTAGATGCTGGGGTGCAACCCCTTATTTTTATTCTCCCGCTGATGTTCAAATGGTCCTGGTGAGGATCTAGGGTGACTCGAAGATGTGTTGTCTCCAGTCATCACTCTAATATGCGATTAATCTTCAGCAGTGACCTCTCATGAGCTGACAAGTTGGTCAACTTGCGCATATTGGTGGCATGCTTTGAACTCTTGTTGTCATTCGAGTTTATTCAATCACACACTGACACTCTAACCTTCCTATCAATCCTCTCCTGGCACTTTGATGACAAGCTGACTCCGAACACCAGGGTCACGTGGACAACTCCATTATCGATGATGAGAGATGAACGAGGTTATGATCACTATTGTTATCCAAAAATAGTTTTGACTACACGATGAGGAACGAGACCCGTGTCTTGGCCCTCCCCCCGGTGCCGGCTGTCCTGGTTTTTCCACCGAGATGTTACCGTTACTTCGAACCCCGACAAACTGGCGTCGTGAGAGCACAACTACGCCTAGTTGCGCATGCTCAGGATGAGGGATGTCTGTCTCACTTTCGCCTGGGTAGACTCTCTTGCTGAGGGTGTACAGAGTGATGTTGGGTTAGTTGGGTGGCGCAGCGCATGAACGGTCGATACGGCAGGGGGGTGGGGGGGATTCCCCAACTACAAACGAAGGGTGGGAGGTGGGTGGAATCGAGAAAGATGGCAAGAGTCGGAGATTCGGAATAAATACTTTTTAGGGGAGTTTTTTTAATTATCTATTTTTTTGGGCGGAGAGGGGAGATTAATTTTCGATGATTCTGAGCCGATGATGGCTGCATTAAGAGGATCATGTATTTAGTGCTTTTAGGGAGCTGGTGGGCTAATATCCTCTTCTGATGTACGTAAAACCGTAATGCGCTTAGGACCCATACCAGCGTCTGATCCTTTTAACGATGTTACCAATACTATTTTACTGTTGTGAAAAGTGTACTTGGATCGCACTCGACCTCTGAACACTTCAGTCATCATTGGTAGATGGGAAATTGAGAGAAACGGTGGGTGAGTGTTTGTTGAGGAGTCTTGTTATTTATGGAACAATTTAGGGGGGGGGGGGTGGTGGGAAGTGTCTTTCGAGGTTTTTCATGAATCTAGATTCTCTGGATCATTAGGCGCATGTTGTTCATTGGGTAGAAACTCTCATGATTGTCAAGGGTTTCCTGACTCTCATCAGACACAATCCTGACGGATATTGTTTTTTTGTCGTAATGAGTTCGACCCTGAAGGCCTTTATGACATCTGAGGGCTTCCTTATTAGACTCCCGATCCTTATGAATTTTATATTTCATCCTTATGCACAGGAGCCTCAGGGCCCGCATGAATTCTGATCTCGATGGCTGTGGATTTTTTATCGTTATGAGTCAGACCCTCATAACCTTTGAGGGCTTCCTGACCCTCATCAGACTCCTGATGCTCATGAATTTTCATTTTTTATCCTTATGAGTCGGACTCTCAGGGCCCTTATGACATTTGATCGCGATGGATATTGATTTTTTCTCGTTATGAAACGCTGAAGGCCCTTATGAACTCTAAGGGCTTCCTGACCTTCATTGGATTCCTGATCCTCATGAATTTTCATTTTTCATAGTTATGAGTCGAACCTTCAGAGCCCTTATGACTTCTGATCCCGACGGATGTGGATTGTTTATCGATATGAGTCAGATCCTCGCTGCCCTCACGATCTTTAAGGGCTTTCTGGCTCTGTTGAGACTCCTGATCTTTATGAATCCTAATTTTTCAGCCTTATGAGTCGGACTCTCAGCCTTATGACATCTAATCCTGACGGATGTGGAAATTTTATCGTTTAGAATTAGACCCTCAAGGCCCTTATGACCTTGAAGTCCTTCCTGACCCCCATTGGACTCCTGCCTCTCATGAATTTTTATTTTTCATGCGTACGACTCGGCCCCTCAGCGCTCCCATCACCCTGAAGGACTTTCTGAACTTTATCAGACTCCTAAACCTCATGCATTACGATTTATCATCGTCATGAATCGAGCCCTCAAGGCTCCTCTCCTGACAGTTCAAGGTTTACTCGTCGGAAACAACTTCCGGAAAAAATCGAATATATCGAAAAGGCAATCGAACCCACGACCTGGGACGTACCACTCCATACCTCTTACCACTGAGCTACGGGAGGGCTTCCATCCATTCCGATCAATTCTCCATCCTAATCAATCCAATTTTCTGCCACCTGCCATGGCAATTTCAGCATTGCCACATTCATCCCTCGCATTGATAAACATCATCCTTTGTCGATGACTCCCTCCAGCTTTTCCTTTCAAAGCTCCAAAAGAAAATCATCAATTACTGATTCCTGACCAGTAATATCCACCAGAATATTCCCTCTGCGATGCTATAACCGAATACAAAGCACCGTTCACTCGCACGTGTAGCCATTTCAGAAAGCGGTGGGGTGGGGGGGAGGGGGGAGGCGATGAGTGGTAAAGGGGGACCGTAGGGGCTGGACTTGGCTACGTCACGTTGGACGTATCAGAATCGTCCGAGAGATGATAAATACCAGGATGCAGGTACCTGGTTTTCTCGTAAAATGTATCCTGTACGCACACAGTTGAGAGTAAAATCCTCAACGTATCATGATCATAAATCAGTTATATGCTTCTAGCTTATTGCAGTGTATGACTTCAAAAAATGCTATTTCAGCCCCGCTCAACTGATCTTTCTGCATTTTTGGTTCCGAATGGAAGCTTTGTAATGGCTCACATTTAAATTTTTCATTTTTTGTCTTAGAGGAACTAAATATGGTCTAAAGAGTGTTATGTGGTCTTTTTTCTACCTTTTTTATCCAAAATTTTCTTATGTGGGATCAATCGCATTTCAAGATTTTTTTCATGAATATAGACTTTAATCAGTTCTATTCACTGACAACACCTAAATTTCAATTTTTCATAGAGATTCAAGAAATTGATATTTTTTCAAAAATTGATTTTTCAACGATCACTCAAAAAAAATTGGAATTAGTCATGGCTTCAAAAATTTATAACAATACCCTCTTGATTCTATTAGAATATGATGGGCATCGCACAATTCGTTGTTGAGTTAGAGTACATTGTTTATGCGATTTGAAAGAGAAAATCGGTTTTTTCATGATTACTGAAAGAATCATCAGTAATAGCAATTAAATCAGGGCTTGAAAAATGACGAGAACAGCATCATTGCTGATCAAGTTACATAATACCGTCATGAGCTTTTTATATCAAAATCTCTATCTCTATTAAACTCAGGTACCAGTCTATTATGTTGAATACTTATTCATATTGATTCATGGTCCCGACTAACTTCTGACGGAACCCGGGTTAAACTCTGGCTAAATCCTGAATAAACAGTGATTAAATCCCGGCTATACACGGATTAAACCTTGATTGAGCCTTGATTAAACCCGGACTGAAAACGAATTCGAGTCTTGAGAGGGTCTCAATGTAAAATTATGTGACAGAACGAAATAATACCCAAAATTTTGATTACATTCCAACTGATGATAGTACTATGACATGAAAAAATAGAAGAATAGAATAGTGAAATAAGAATTTCAGAAAAGGAAAGCCATTCGGAAGCAAATTGTTAATTTATCAGCAACAATAACTATCCTCATTCATTAAAAAATTGAATTGTCCACTTGTTTTAAATTCTTGAACATCGTCAGGAAACCTCTGAGACTGATTATTGCACCAGAAAATTGTCGTTGCAGTCTCACAGTTAAGTTTCATGCTGAAAAAATTATTCCGTTCACATATTTCCCGCTGAAGTTTCTTCAGCTGAGGGGCTTGCGGGGAGGGGCGTTGGATAAAGATAAAGAATATGTATAAATGAGGTAGTTGAACAAAAATACACGCGAAAAACGCGTGAGGCAAAATAGCGCTCTGTGGCAGAAGCCTTCGCCTCCTGTCTACGTGAGTTTACTACATAAAATACTGGCTGAGCACTTTTTATTTTGAAAAAGGATTTTTTTTGTACACGGCATGATGTGGCATCGCTCCGGGCATTCACCAGGGCACATCTAGATATATGACGACATCTATATGCACAATGTTTTCTGGTAACACGTATATGTACAACGATGTCGGCCAAACGAAGGCAAACTAGCTCCAATTTAGGCCTTTTTGGACATTTTTTTTTCAGGGATGTATCCAGTGATATTATTGGAACTACGTTTTTTGAGGTGTGTTGTTAATGCTCGGTGAGATGAAAATAGAAAGTAACAGGAAAAAGTGAATAAAAAAGGGGGGCTTCAAAGGATAGCTTGTTGGTGCTAATTTTTTTTTGGTTACGCTTGGAGTTAAACGAGTCGGGGAGAATATTCCCATTCACGTGCGAGTGGGCAACAGTTGCAGTTGTATTTTCCAAGTGCCAGGGGATAAGGAAGATATTAAAGAAAAAACAAAATTCATGAAGATCAGGGGTATAATGAGGGTCAGAATGAGGATCATGGGTGTCATATGAGTCATCTTTATCTGATAAGAAAGGCCCGATTAAGGGTCTGGGAATCAGATATTAAGGGCCACAAGGGTCCCAATAAGGGTTTCGATATAGTTCTATATTGTAAAAATCCAAATCAACTTTTGGTGATGACAATTTGGTGCTCGAAATTAAGACTCCAAAATTAAGGGTCAGAACTGTAGGGGCGAAGCCCCCCTCCCTTGATTCGCAAACGAAGCGAGACATCTCTATATTATAAGAAAGGTCAGATTAAGGGTCCCAATAAGGGCCATGGGGGTCAGATATTAAGGGTCACAACGATTTCAATATCTTTCCTTGTTGTAAAGTACCAATTCCACATTTGATGATGACAATTTGCAATTGGCACTCGAAATTAAGACTTTAAAACTAAGGGTCAGAAATGAAGGGTCAAAATAAGGGTCACGAGGGTTATAATGAAGGTCAGAGTGAGGGTCGCGGGGTCATAAAGGGGTTGGCTAGCGATGCGAGCAGGGGGCGTGCCCCCTAGTCCAATGATATTACTGGAACTCCGTTTTTAAGGTATATCGTTAATGCTCGGTGGAATGAAAACAGAAAGTAACAAGAAAAAGTGAATAAAAAGGGGGGCTTCAAAGGATAGCATGTTGGCGATAATTTTTTTTTGGTTATGTTCGGAGTTAAACGAGCCGGGGAGAATATTCTCATTCACGTGTGGATGGGCAACAGTTGCAGTTGTATTTTCTAAGTGTCAGTGGATAGGGAAAATAGAAATGAAAGGGTGGAAAAAAGGGTGCGGGGCGACCGGGAAACGGAAGGTGTTAAGCCATGCGAAATGGTGTCTCCACACGCACGTTTATATCTCGACTCTGCAGATGGCACTGGGGTTTGAGTTTCTCCCGGTCGTCTTTCACGCTTGTGGTGAAATGCCTTCTGGAACAAAACTGCACGTGACCACAACGCGGGGAATATTCTTTTGCGTATGTGATACGGTAAGTACATAGTACTGGTGACAATTTAATGCTGACATTTTACCCGGGTATAAAGTACAATTTTGCACGGACGTGGATCGGAGAATTGAATTGAGACATTAGTTTTCATTTTTGAGATATTTTAACGTGAGGTGGGAGGAAACGGATTGTTTCCGAGCTGCTGGCAATTTTTGGCTGACATTTCCGGTGGATTATTCGGGAATTCTTATTACTATAGAATTTCGCTGAAATGTTGAAGGATTTGGGAATTGAAAATTCAAAATTTTATAGAAATATCGATGGAAACTGCAAATTTCAGTCATGAAAATTAATAGAAAGCAAAGTTATTCAGGTGAATATTTTAGAATTCAGCGTCATTTGGTATTGACTATTTATGTTTTCATTGTAAATTCAAGCAAGTTGGGAATTCTCGTCTTGCTGCTGATAAAAAATTTGGAATTTCATTAAATTTTCACTAAAATCTGAAATTTTACGATTTTTTCCCTGTAAAGCGAATTTGATGTCTATAAAATTCGTTCATGAAATTTAAATTTTTTCTAACGTCGGAGGGAATTAAAAAAATAGTGTCGCAACACTGAGAGCAAGCGTTAGCTCTGGCGAAGGAGAATTCTTAATTAATTAATTGATTCTTAATTAATTCTTCATTAAATCTTCTGAGAAATAGAATGCAGGTCGACACCCACCATAGTTGAAATTTACTATTTAAAATAGTAGCTTTGAGAAAAAATAGAAAACTACGACGTGCTGACAAAATTAGAATATAAAATTAAAAATGAGAGTCAGGACAGTAGAAAATGGTAGCATACAAGTTAAATTTTAAATTGACACGAGTAAAATTTAAGAGGATAAACATGACTTTTTACTTCGTCGGTTAAAAAAGTATATTCTCCCCTTTCAAAATAAATATTCGCAGAAGAAGACGAGAAGGGGATTTTTGTAAATAAGGGGAGTTTTGTAAATAGCCGAAGTGAAGAACCACATTTAATCTTTATAATCCTCAAATATTTTGAATAATTTTCCTCCACGTATATTCATCCTAAAAAAGCGGAGGCGAGAGAGGAAGGATTGAATTTTTTAGAATTATGGATTCCGCCACCCAGGCCATTGTGCGGTCAACGGAGGGAGGAGATTCCAAGAATTGAAAATAAGCCACGCTCTCGTCGTCCGCTGGAGTTTTTACTAGTCAACATAGTAATTTCTACGATTTCCTGGACTAAAATGTAGGCGGCCCGAGAGTGTAAACTAAAGTTTTTAATCGTAAGAAAAAATTACAATTGAACATTGGAAAAACTCATACGATTTGAGTCATTTCTCGTCGTTAAATAGTAAAAATTAATTTAACCTTACTAATTACATGGTAAAAAGAGTAAAAATTTATACTATTTTCTCGTTAAAAAATACTTTATTAAATCGTAAAAAATCACTTTCACATCGTAAACGCTGGATGATGAATCAAATTTTAAAAAATTCCGGTATGGTCCTGGATTACATATTCAAATTTATATTCTCTCCGTATATTGAAAAAAATGAAGAACTCCAAAACCGAAATGATTCAAAAACATTTTCATCCTCGTATACTGAACTATTTCCATCTTCATTTGTGTCAAGAGGTCACGTGAAGGTCACACGAGGGTCACGCTCGATGTATCACATCCGATAAATATCTCCTCCCTCTCCCCGAACTTATAAAGTCATTATCCGCCAAAACTTCGATAACCTCACCCCGAAATATTTATTGTCGAAGAATTTCGATAAAGAGATGACGATGCCGATTCTCACAAGGGTGCACATGACGCGCGACAAAAATCTATCGTCCCCGTTGAAAGCCCTTATTCAGCGTGCCCAGAAAGCCAAGAATGAAAAAAGACAAAAAATAAAAAATAACTTGAAGAAAAATCAAACGGCTCACGGGCTCCTCAGAGAGGGGCGCGACAGATCCATGTTGGCCGGAGATAGTTTTCCATCTCGATGAAAGACCGGAGAGTATAACTTCTCCCCTCTTTTCGCGGAGAAGGGTGGCCTCCCTATGCCCATCACAATTTGCTCTCTACCGTGAGCACCGGGGGCACCCATAACGATGACGTATACATCATGATTTTGGGATTCTCCATACAGCGACAAAATACCGACGAAAAAAGTGGTCATATTCATCACCATTATCTCGTGGCATCAAAGCCAATGTGCGAGTAGTAGAAAGAAACCAGTGACAATTATCTCTCTCTCTGTTTATTTCTGCGTATTACACCACTTTGTGACACAAATCCGGCAAAACATTTCCTGCAACAGACCCGCGTGTTTTTCTGAGGAGATGATATTTTTATTGGGCTACGAGAACAAAGGAGTCGACGGGGCCTCATCTCACTCCACTCAACCGGTTTGATACACGGTTGCGTGCCGGGTGGCGTATGCCGCATAATACATCTCCATTCGTCATAGGGGAGTGGTAATTTGAAGTAGCATGGGAGTTATCTCGGGTTAAGAGTGTGTCTCGCATGATTTGTTGGGTGGTTTTTGAAAGTAGATTTATGGGGACGTCTGTGGGGTTCCAGTTGTGAGGATTAAGACATCCTAATCCTACAGATTGGTATAGCCTCGCCTGACTAACTAGGATTTCCTAATTTTTCTATTTTTGATAACGGAAATAATCTCATTTTAATGTTTAGAATAGTTAGGCCTCGGTAATCCTAAGAACTAAAATATCCTAATCCTAGTAACTGAAATCCTTACAATTTGAATTATGTATCGATCATTGTGAGGATAGGAAATCTATTATCAGGATTGGATAATTTCACTGAATAGGAGTAGGATTAGGATAGTTTAATCCTAATGGTAGAGATATCACAATTCTGATATTGGAATTCTAGAAATGAAAAAATTCTTATGATCAGGATAGCCCATCCTGAATGATTCGGATATTCTCATTTTAGTGGTGAGGATGCGCTAATCCTAGTGATTAGGACATCTTACAGATCCCTCTCATTAGAAGACGTCGATTTTTGAAAATCAAATGCTCCAATAATTATTATAAGAATTAGGAAGTGTTGAATATCAGAATGAGGAAGTTCTGATTTTCAGGATTAGACAATTCAAATGAATAGGAGTAGAAAATTTTATCCTCATATCCTCATTAGGATATCCTACTCCTAATTCATGGGCATACATCTTCGACTATTAAAAATACATATTCCTAAATTTTCCAGGATTGACCTCGCACCGTCAATAACTTGACAGCCTGGTACATCCTGAAGATGCACATAACCATCTTCAGTAGTAACTACCCACTATGATCAGACCAGTCTGTATCCGCAAGATCTCCACATCAAATAGAATTTTGATTTGACATATCAGGATCTCCCAAGCCTAATCATCAGGATGTCCTAATCCTCTTCATTCGGATGTCCTACTCCCAATTCTTGCACAAACACCTTCGACTACCAAAAATACATATTCCTAAATCTTCCAGGATTGACCTCAGCCCGTCAATAACTGGACAGCCTGGCACATCCTAAAGATGCAGATATCCAATTTCAGTAATAATTACTAACTACGGTCAGACCGGTCTGAATCACCCAAAACATCTCCATATTAAATAGCATTCTGATATAACTCATCAGGATATCCCAAGCCTAATCATCGGGACATCCTAATCCTAATTATCAGCATATCCCAATCCTACTCATTAGGATATCCAACTCCCAATTTATGCCCATAAATCATCAATTATCAAAAATACATATTCCTAAATATTCCAGGATTCGCCCCGGACCGTTAATAACTTGACACTCCGGTGCATCCTGAAGATGCACATATCCGAGTTCAGTAGTAACTACTAACTACGGTCAGACCAGTCTGTAGCAACAAGAACATCCCGATATTAAGGGGAAACGGAACCCCTACATGTATATGAACGTTTAGAAGTGTGTTTTCTCCTACAATTATTAATTTTCATCTATAAAACTACTTTATCGACTCGATCATTATCTTGTTAAGTCAATAAAGTAGTTTGCTAAATGAAAAATAATAATTGCAGGGGAAAACACGATTCTAAAAGTTCATATAGACAAAGGGGTTCCGTTTCCCCTTCAATAGAATTCTGATGTGACTCATCAGGATATCCCAAGCCTAATCATCAGGACATCCTAATCCTAATTATCAGCATATTCTAATCCTACTCATTAGGATATCCAACTCCCAATTCATCCACATACATCTTCCACTGCCAAAACCGCATATTCCTAAATATTCCAGGATTGACCCCGGACCAACAATAACTTGACAGCCTGGCACATCCTGAAGATGCACATATCCGACGTCAGTAGTAACTGCCCGCTATTATCAGACCACCCCCACGTAATATCTCGTTCGATTTGCTGTATCCACTCGAAAAAATCTCGATATCAAATAAAATTCTGATTCGACCCTCTCCATTTCTGGCCTAATTTTCCCGAGAAAAATTTTTCCTCACATTATGCCCCCGTTCGATACCGGATTAATCAACCAGAGTGGATCGAGATTAATCTCCCCCCGCCTCACGAAACTTGTTTCACCCCGGAACATCGGGGAGGAGATGGTGGACCTAGAGATTAAAATTCAATTTTCGATTAAAGGCATTGACTTTTATCGGATATCGCTGAAGGAGACCCCCCCCCCCCCCCCTCCACCTACATAGGCGACTCCAGTCACCCCTCGCAAGGTGTATGTGTGCACTCCTCCAAGACGACAAACCAACCGTCTACCCCACCGAGTCCCGGAGTTTTCTCTCCCTCCAGTCATCCTCATACTCCGTTTTACCGCGTCTCTCTGAGGGTGCTAGGCAGCTTATCGCATTCGCGCTGACTATACCGGAGGGTGTAATCAGTGCTGTGGAATTCTGTCGTATCCCAATCTTCAACGAAAATGGGTACGTCTGAAATTCCAAACTGCGAACGTCATTATGGCGAGGGACACTTTCAACTGGTGAGAATTACTTTTGATGATTGTGATTGAGGGTGCGGCTGAAGGTTGTGATTGTGAAACAATATCACTGATTTGAATGTCTGAGGAGGCATTTTCAGTCGGAATATTTTGATTTTTGGTTCCGAATTGGAGCATTGTATTTGTCAAATCCAAAATGTACCATTTTTTGTGTTAGGATGACCAATTTTGGATGTGCGTATGTATGCATGTGTGTGTGATTGTCTATGTGACAGATCAGTCTTTAACGATAACAGATAAAATAATTGTTTAAATAAATCTAATTGTGATTTAAAATATTCTCTCTAATGTGATCTAGACAGAGCTCGACCATGAGATTCATTCCAGCATCTGCTGTTTAAAAAATTTATTTTGAAACCAATATTTCAGCAGCGAAGCGGTAAACCGGGTCAAGTCGATTTTAACTATTAGCCAGTTTTTGACGAATATCTCGGAATCTGAAGGAGATAGAAAAATTGTTGTCACTACCTTTTTTATAGAGCCAATTGAGGGTTATAAAAAAGGTCATGAGGAAAATTTTGCTGTCTCTCTTAGATTCCGAGATTTTAATCAAAAACTGGACAATAGTCAAAATCGACTTAACCCGGTTTACCGCTTCGCTATTAATTAGGGAAAGGTAAAAAATTTTAACGTTGGGGTAATATTGGTTACCAACGTTGGAGCAATGTTGACTGTCAATGTTGAGGCAATGTTGGCTGCCAACGTTGGGGCAATGTTGAATTCAATGAATCATTGAATTTAATTAAAAATACATCGTCCTAAAAACTCCATTCACATGAAAATAGCTAATTTATTAGCAAAAATATATTGACTGTGTTGTTACGAAAGCAGTTTCCCATTTGTTTACGTCAACTTATCCCTACATTTGGAGTAAAACTTTGTAAATTGTGTTTTTATCAACAAAAATGATTGAAAAATGATGATTTTAAAACGAATGACGTCAGACTTTCGTCCGCATTTGTTTTCATCATTGATTTAATTCCTCAATTTTTATGATTAATAAATTAATTTATTTCCATCAAAAATCAAATCTCAACAAAAAAGATCATTCTACTTTAGTAAGCAAACGAAATCAAATGATTAAATAATTCACTTGAATAATTTTTCTCTAAAAACAAAATCGTAAGAAATGTCTACCCGTCATCATCCGACAATTTTGACCCACATCTGATGATAACTTTTCTCACTTTTTCCCGGAGCAATTAGTTTTCGAGTAATTAAATCCCCAAGTTACCGCTCCACACATGGCCTCTCATATACCTGGCACTTAGAACGCTCCAGATCGCGTGAAAAATATTAAAACTTGGAGGAAAAGCGGATCAACTCTAACTATCGCGGATCCTAATCGCGTTGAATATTCTTCCCTCAGTGGAATGAAAAATCAGGGGTAGCCTCTCATGATTATTGGATGATTCATCGCGGAAAAAAAATTTTGATAATATTTTCATAAATCTTGCCTCCCTCATTATAAATCTCATTTCGATGTCCCACCCAGAGTCAACATGATTATATTATCCTTTAATTAAATTCAACTTTACCTCGCAGATATTCACAAAGAAACATCGCGGCAAGAAAGAATTATTAACGAAGAAAAATCAAATGATAGCGGAGAGTACAAAAAATTTAGAAGCTAATTAAACTTTCCGTTGGAAAAACTCGTTGCAAAGTTTACTAATCATGCACTCACCCCTTCTCCTCACTCTTCTTTCAGGGATTTTTCTAGTACTTCGTCCGGCAATTTGGTATCCTCAATGGCCGGTGGCTGGGGATAAGGTTGATGAAAAATAAGCTCAATCTATAAAACGTAAATTACATATGCAATGTATATTTTGCACTTCAAACTGCCTTGGGTTATACATGGCACAGTGATTATTTTCAAACTTTTGGACGTATCAGTGATATATCAGTGAAAAGTGCAACAACTTGCAACAGGGAACGACATTGCTACGGTCGGGTAACTTGGGCTTCCCACTCCAGGGGGTGGTTTTTTTTTTGTTGGTGCTCAGAGACGAATGAGCACCAACTTCCGCCGGATAACACTGAGTTCCGTTAATCCCTTCTGCGGGGCAAAGAAACTTGTATCGAGATTGCGCTTCAAGTTTTCGAGGGATTTTTTGGGCTTCCAATTATCGAAATGCTGGAGAAAAGGGGGCACTGTGACAAGTAGTGTCTTCAAGAAGTTTTCATTTGAGACATTTGAAGCAAAAATGTGGTTTTCGGTCAAACAAACAATAAAAAAAATTTTTTTTGCACTAATTATTCGTTTTCAGATCTATATACACTAATAGAATGATTCATTTATTCCAAACGAGATTCGTTAACTATTAGCGAATGGTAGAGTTGAATATGACCAAATGAATATTTGTTAATAGTTAACGAATGGTTCACTTGAATGGCGAAAGTCAAGTCAAACAAGGCTCCTCAAATATACATTCGTTAACTATTAACGAATGAACATTTGGTGAGACCGAATAGACCCTAACCTCCAACCAAAATCCATTCGCTAACCATAACTAATCCGTTCTATCAGTGTAATCGATCTTCAATGTATAAAAAGTCTCACACCGACGTCGGTGGCCGAGTGGATTAGACGCAAGTCTAGTGTGCGAAAGGTTGTGAGTTCGATTCCCCGTGGAACCAAATTTTTCAACGGAAGGCTCCGGCGAGCGGGAGGTTGCTAATAGAGGAACCGCCTGTACCGGCATGGGTTTTCTGTGGTTTTCCCATGCTACTTCTATGTTGTATAGAAGTGCGAATGCGATACAGTGTAGAATCCACAGCCGCATGCATAGGATTGGATAGAGTGCCGAATGGGACCCGAAAAAGGGACTCCGAGGCCGTAAAAAAAAAAAAAAAAAAAAAAAAAAAAAAAAAAAAANAAAAAAAAAAAAAAAAAAAAGCCTCACTCCAACAACCCACGACTTTTAAAACTCATAGTAGTCTCCCCTCAATAATTTAGCAGTAATTATAATTTATGGACCTGGCTATCTCTGTTTCAAGGGTTGTACCCGAAATTTTAGCCAAAAATTTGCAACAGTGCATCAACAGACGTGTATTTGAGATTAGAGGCCGTTCGGACACGCACAGGCAAGGTCAAATTAAAATACGTCAACCCCCGAAACTTCATTCCCATCACTGACTTCTAATTTACGAAATTTACTTGCCCACGCAATTCGCCAACACTCATGCCCCTGTTTCGGGTCGCACGTGTGAGGGAAGTTGCCGGAGGTGGGGAGAAGTACTCCGGCACCGGTTTGAGCTTTAACGTGCGGGGACAGACGTGGGTGTACAACCAACAGACAGACGAGCCTAATTGAACCTTTCATGGTCTCACTTTGTCCCTCGTAAAAAGCTTCGTTTCGTCGCTCTTGTGCTGGACCCACTCGTGACAATTTTTCACAGCTACCCAGAGTCATCCCTCTCTCTCCGTTCTTTTTTATTCCTGATTGTTTTTTTTTTCATTCAATTTTTTTGCCGGGAAATTTGCGAAAATTGGTCTTTGCTCAATACGCAGGAGAATGGGGGTTGTTAATCTGACCTTCATGACTATTAAAGAATTCTCTTTTAAACATTTCGACTTGAGAACAACTTTTTTGTGGAGAAATTATTTCAGTGATTATGATTATTATTTAAACATTAAGAAACTCAATTTGGAAAAAATGGCCGATTTCACTGTTAAATGCACTTAATTGTGTCAACTTCAGGGCGTGAATTTTTCGTTGGGGAAACTGATAAAGATAGAGCCCAAAATTTAATTAATCGAATAAAATTAATTGAATCAATTAAATTTTCGCGGTCAATTTTTTATTTTAATTTGCCCAAAATTTTTCTAAAATCTGAATATGATAAAAATGGATATTAGTTCCTTTTTAATGAATGAAGGAATATTAGTGATGCCGCGAGGCGCGAGAGAAACGAGACGAGACGAGACAAACGAGACGAGAGACATGACGAGACGAGACGAGACCAGATGAGAGGATCTCTCAATTCTCGACGAGACGAGAGAATGGTTTCCTGACGACGAGACGAGAAGATGGAGTTAATTGGCTCGTCTCGTCTCACGGCATCACTGAGGACATAATGATAAAAAATAATATGCACTAGCCAATAATTACTCTTTCCTATTTTTATCCAAAAAAAAATTACAAAGTTTCATTTTCGATTTCCCATAAATTATGTAATAAAAGAAGAAAAAAAATCGGATAAAATTCCTATTCTCGAAGAATTTGATGCGAGGTGACAGGTGCATTGATATGATATATCCCTTCATAAATAGGAAAACTTCCGAAAATGAGGGGGAAAAAATGATATCACCGAGGGGTTACGATGGCATTCCAGAAAGAGGGCAATCGATGAATAACACCCCCAGTTAAGGAGAGATGGAAGATGTATAAAATCTGGAATTCCCGTGTGTCCCGCTTTAAACCGTAACGACTATAACCATTGGAGCGTATCCCAAGACCCCTCGGTATGACTGTGGCATCCTGCCATTTCACGTTTTCTCTTTCGTTCCCATGTGATAGTTATTCCACCAATATCCATAGGCCTCGCCATTTTTTTTCCCTCCAGTGTAAGCGCTCGACTTGCAGAACTGCTGTTCGTACAGCACGGCGCCCAATTTTATATCTCCGAGTCTGTCACCATTCCATATTTTTCCTAGTCTAGTAAAGTGTGGATCACCGGGAGAATGAATGGGACCGGATATAAGCTGTCCATCAAGTTCTGAGATTGAGTTTTCTACGGAAATTCGGGAATCGGAGGTGGAGAGGGCCTTTTGTTGCGTGAGGGACGATGATTGAATTATTGATAATCACTCGAAATAATGTGAGTTTGTTAATCTTGGAGGAAGTCGGGCGAGATTCCTCTAGTTCGTGTCGGTAGGGATGAGAGGTTGATGAGGATGACCTGTGGACCCTTCCGAGGGATAAAGATAACGGGACAATTGCATTTTTTTGTAAATGAGTATAGTTATTGTTGCTAACAAATTAGCAATTCGCTTCTCAATGAGTTCTCTTTTTTAAATTACTAATTCGCTAGTTTCTTCTTTTTTTATGTGGTAGCACTATCATCAATTGAAATGTCATCACAATTTTGCGTGGTATTTCGTTCATTCGATTAATTCTACATTCAAATTTGAATGTAGAATTAATGTAGGGTTTAATTTTCATTTTCAGTCCGGGTTTAATCAAGGTTTAATCAGTGTATAGTCGGGATTTATTCAGGATTTAGACAGAGTTTAACCGAGGTTCTGTCAGTAGTCAGTCGAGACCGTGAATGAATATTCGGCATCATTCAAATTACATTTTGCACAGAATTATTATTTTTTAAACATTCGTTGTTTATGAATAAATAATTTAAATTGTTTAAACTTTCGGAAAGCTTACTTTTTTGAGCATGAAATCAATTTCTTGTAAAATTCTCAATGTGAATAAATTGGTTACGATTCCGAACAAATGATTGTTATGCTGAAAAATTGATTATTTATAAAATATTCATAGAAAATGGTGGTACTTTTCAAAAATTGTGATTTTGTGATTTTTTTCTCAATTTATCTTCAAAGATAAACTCTCCAATTTTTTTCAGATTAGAAAAATATTTTCTAACAGTTCAGTATCGAAATTCAAATTTTTAAGGTTTAACAGAATGCTGCTAATTTTCCAAATTTTTGAGCAAATTTCGTGGCGAAAGTTACCGATACACGCACGAAAAAATTTAATAGAAAAACCTATCGAATTCGTTAGAATATTCTATTGAATTTCTATCAAACTTTCTATTAGTTTTTGGCTGATTCTATTGACATGTTCAGTAGAAAACATTCAATAGAAAAAGTCAACAGAATTAGATTTTTCTATATAACTTATTCTTTTCACATATTTTCCATAGAATTCAACTATAGAATAGAACTCAAATTTTCTAAGTTTTTTCATTCTATTTTTATTCTCTTCTCATCAAGAAAATCAAACGAAAAAACGTAGAAAATTTGAGCCGAGGAAATTCTATAGAAAATATCTCAATAGAATAAGTTGTATAGAAAAATTGAATTCCACTGACTTTTTCTACTGAATATTTTCTATTGAACATTTTAATAGAATCGGCCAAAAACTAATAAAACAGTTCAATAGAAATTCAATAGAATTTTCTAACGAATTCGATAGGTTTTTCTATAAAATTTTTTTATGAATCGAAGCACATTAATATCCAGACGGTGATGATGAAGATCAGCGTGCTTTGGGTTCGAAGAATAATAATAACGTTGAGCAGAAAATTTGTGTAAAAATAATGTTGCATGATGTTGCATCCTCATGATCCTCATGACCCACACGTCAATTTCTGCGCGATGCCTTGACCTATACAGTGTGAAAAACGCCATCTCGCCTAGAACCCCCTCCAAGTTCAAAAGCGTAAAAAAAAACATAATCACCCAGGTAGAAAGTAACAGGCACCGTCAATAGCTGATCGATTCCACAAACTCATCGGTCGTTTCAACATCATGGAACGAAACGAGGGTGATGCACTGACAGCGGCAAACTTATCGCTTGTACCCGGCAACAACAGATATTGCAAAGACTGTCGATGGCACACGCATCGGTGCCTCGTCACGCGGAAACAACGACAAAGCAATTTACGACTAGTACAGCAGGAGGATGCCTCCGAGTCACTCGCTCATGTACATGTGAAAGGTTTCTGGCTGTGTGCGATGGAGGAGTTGTATTCGCTCACGACATTGTTCACGACTGAGGAGAAACCGGGAAAAGGAAATGCCATGGGTGTGGGTGCACCTCGTCGTAAGGTTTTACGTCCTGGTGATCAGAGTGGCGATAGGGGAATTTGAAAGCTACTGCTTCTCATCTCTCAAACTCACGGGAAAATCACATTACGATCGATGATTTTTGCCTGTGAATGGAAGCTTTGTAATCGCTCAAATTTGAATTTCCGATTTTTTGTGTTTGGGCAACGAAATGTGATTTATCAAGTCGAATATGCGATTTTTAGATGGTTTCTTCGACACTTTTATCTTATTTTGTGCGTTCGGATGAAATGTTCAAATTTGAGTTAATATCAGCCCACACAGGAACGAAGGGGTAAGAGGAGCAATAGAAACGAATAAAAGAAAAATAATTATAGAATTTCATTAAGTGAAAAATCTAAAACCATTAGTTGGAAAGAAATTAATTCCATGCAAGAAAATAAGATGAACTATTAATAATGTACAACGGAAAACGATCAACAAAATTACAATTCGGAAGCTTATTGCTAATTTATTTGCAAAATAATTATACTGTACGCAATACAGGAGCAATTTCCCACTTGTTAAAATCCTCTCGGTATGTATGTGACAAACTTTTTTGTTTTAATTGCTCGCTAATAAATCGATGGAATTGATTTTTTTTCAAATGTAGATATTATTGAGCCCTATTCATCGGCATGAATTAAAATTTCGTTCGTATATTACATTTTTTAATTTTGGAATTTTGGAAAAAATCGGTTGTCCCACCGTAGCTAAAAAAAAATTCTGAATTCATTGAATGATAGGTTAAAAAAATTATTTGGATGTCTCTTTGACAGATTTCGACGCGATAGCTGTAATCGTTGTTTTGATTTTTAGAATAGTTTTCAAAAATTTTGTATTCTAGAAAAATAATAATTCCGAGGGTGTCTTTGGATATCATGCTCTAAATTCATTCAATGATAGCTGAAAATATTAATTTCAAAGCCACTCGAAGTTAAAAAATTGTTACGATATATTCATTGATTTGATTTTTACGATAATTTTTTTGTAAATTAAAGATTTTTCGTAAATTGCTCTCAAACTGAATTTGATTTATAACAGAGTTTCGGTAAATTATTCTCATAGCATTCAAAAGTTTGTTGATTTTCCGTCTTTTGGAAAATTTACTTTCACTGATTATTTGAATAAAAAAAAGAAAGGTTGAAATTAATTCAATTGTAATTAAAACGACATACTTCGACTTCACTTCACGAGCGAAGTTTTTATATCAAAATCTATATCTTTATTGAACCCAGGTATTTGTCTATTATTTGACAGCAAAACGAAATAATACGTAAAATTTTGAAGACCTTTCAATTGATGATCGTACTATGACATGAAAAAATAGAAGAAGAGAGTGAAGTAAGACTTTTCGAAAAGTACATGTTAAAAGGCTTAAGCATTCAAAGGATTCCAAGAAGAGTCATAAGGACTTGACAAGTCACATGTCTTATAAATCATCCCTGCTCTCCCAATTATCTCTGCCAAGCAAAACTCCTCACCAACATTGACTACCTTCAACTTGACACTCTGAAGTATATCCAAAGATGGCTACGTAAATGGCTTTCGCAGTTTCGAGGCGATTAAAAGTTGCTCAAGATCTGTCTGTTAGCGAACGACAAATTCAACGAGAAACTGAAGCTGAAAAAAAAAGAATGAGTTTTGATAGCGATGAGAGTTTCCTTCGGCGAAACTAACTGGATGAGAAATGTATAACTTGGGGGGATGAACTCTCCGCGTACCTGTATTCCACCCATCATTTTAATTCATCGTCAACTCTTCGAAGCTGATGAGTTGAGAAAATTCCTTTCTCGAATTATTCACCAAACTGAAATAATTATGACAAATGAGGATTTTGTAGTCGTGTCTTTGGCATAATTGCATAATATTCATTTTTCATTCGTATTTTAGCTTCAATTACTGGCGGGACTAGAGGACTTCACGTGGATTCTAGGTTAAGTTATTTGTGGCGTGAAAGAAATTGATGAATTGATTGAAAAGGCATGAGCAACATCTCGAAGCGGAAATGAGAACCCGAACCTGGAGCATATCTCGAATGAATGGAGAAAATAAGGCGGTTTTCATGAGTACAATCGTTTTGCGTCGAATTTTCATGAAGTCCGCCAAGAGAATTGAATACCATTTTATGAAACATGAATAAACGAATCATAATTGTCGAGATCATTTAGGTCAGAGGAAAGTAGAATAATTACTTTCTTAATATTGCGATTACTAAGGTTTTCTTCAAACAAAGTTGATTAGAATTAATAGCTAGAATTNTCCGCCAAGAGAATTGAATACCATTTTATGAAACATGAATAAACGAATCATAATTGTCGAGATCATTTAGGTCAGAGGAAAGTAGAATAATTACTTTCTTAATATTGCGATTACTAAGGTTTTCTTCAAACAAAGTTGATTAGAATTAATAGCTAGAATTATGAGATTATCTCACATTTTTGACGTTAAGGATAGGGGAATCTGAATGCAATATAGTGAAAATGATGATCGATTTCTTCACTTTGAACAAATAATATTAATATCCAAATAAAAAATTTCTCATATGAATAAAAAGAAGCTGTGACTCAATATTCCCAATGAAGTTTTAATTTTTAATTTGGTGCTGAAAACACGAGATGACAATATTCTAAGCACGGAATTATATTGATGAGATGAACAACAGATTAATTGGATTGCCGTGTGAACTAAATAAAAATTGATAACAGTGTGGGCACGCACTTTTACCAGAGTATCAACAAACGTTGAATTCCAGAAATTCACACTCTAAAGTGTATTCTAGAAGGAATTGAATTGTAATTATGTTTAAAATCTTATTTAGTGAGCAGAGGAATTAGAACATGAGCAAATCATTTATTGTAACATGAAAGTTTAGCAGCTGACGAATCGGGCTGTACAAATCTCATTGCTCCTATTGCTTTTCGCAATGGAAATGATTATAAACAATTAATTGAGAAAAAGGAATATCGAATCTGCCAGGAAAGAGGCATCACCGCAAGCGATAAAAACAATAGAAAAATACTGTGAACACAAAAGTCTCCAAAATAGATTGAAATTTTTCAATTGAAAACTCATTTTTCTCTTTAACGATTGGTGTTCTCCGAGAGAACAATGGAATCCCCTCCGTCGCACCTCCTACCTTCCCACATCGCCATTAATACATTAAAGACCGATGAACATTCGCCATGGAAATGATATCGATGCTTTCTGAGGGAGAAAATCTTCGACAAAGGTATGAACGACGTTTTTTTATTCATTATATCCCTCATTCAATATGAATCACACAACTCAAGATCAATGAATTATTCATCGAATAAGCTCTCTCAAGAGTCTCCAAGACCGTTAACCTCTCCACCGTGCAATCGAATCAGTTCATTCAAACATTTCCTTTGAATCCCGTAAATAGGTTCATTGGGCCATTGTCAGTATTGTGGGTGGGAGAATGCCAACCAGGGGGCATCAAAGCACCATTATTTCTTTCCGTCAACTTCGTAAACGTCTATAGTTCTATATAACTCTGAATAACATGTACATTTACTCAGGTAAACCTTCATGAAACGACACAAGCACCACTTGACGGGAAAGCTGTAAATACTTTTATCGGCTCTGTGTGGATTTCTCTGAGTGAAGAAGGTTAATGGGAGCTGGAGTTGAAGTATTTTGTGTTGAATTACAGTGATCGATACTTATTGCAATTTTTGCTTCCGAACGGAAGCTTTGGAATTGTTTAAATTTAAGTTTTGGTTTTTTTGTGTTATATCGACTCAATATGACCCAAAAACTCCGAAAATTCCATTTTTAGATCTCGTCCGTACGTGCGGGGATGGCCATCAATCTTTCGATGCCTCAATATTAAAAGAATTTCCGATTTACATTGATCATCGTTTAAATCAGTAGCGAAGTGGTAAAACGGTTTAAGTCGACTTATCTCCCAGTTGAGTTTTTCAAGAATATTTTCAAATCTAAGAGAGATAGCGAAATTTTTGCAATTATATTTATTGTAGCTCTCAATCGGCTCTACAAAAAAGTTATAACAAAAATTTTGCTATCTTCCTTAGATTCCGAGATATTCATTAAAAACTGGCCAGTAGTCACAGTTGACTTGTACTGTTTTACCACTTCACTACTGAAATATACTAATCTAACTTTAAAATTAGTAAAATAATTGATAATCTAAATCCCCAATTGATGATGAATTAAATATTTAAAAATATGGAACTATAAATTTTCTATTAAGTAGATAATACTAAATTTCTATGAGGGATTTCAGATTATCCAAATAATCGTCAATCTTTCTAACTCAATCACTTTTTATTAATTTATTAATTAATTTTTTTTTCAAATGTGGGTATTGTTAAGTATTGATTTAGATAGAAATTCGAAGCGAATTTTTTGAATGAAGAAGTGGAATCGGGCGTGTAGTTTTGAAGATATTGCATTTCAAAAATTGACAAAAAATCGAATACCTCCGAAACTACTGATGCGATTGAGCCCATCTTCAATACGTAACATTGTCATCATGCACGGAGAGACATGTCCAGTAAAAATTAAGTGACGGTATCGTAATTTTTCACAGGAGATTCAGTTAAAAATTACGAAACGCTCTGGAAAAATTCCGTGACAGTTCCGTAAAATTTCCTACAACCATATTTCGCTCCAGAACTACGGAAAAGGTAGGTAATTTTTATTGAATATTTCTCTCCGTGTGAGAGAAAAATTCTGTCAAAATTTAAAGTTGATATTTCGATTTTTGTAGAAGCTAGAGTGGTTACAAAGTTTTTAATGAAATAACGGAAAAACGTAAGTGTCTCGAAAACTTTGTATGCACGGGTATATATATTTTTTGATTGATTTAGATAGAAGGCATCAAAAGGAATATTTAAAAAAAAAATCACAATTGCGAGATTTTTATTCAATTCCATAAAAAACTTGATTTGGTACTATTTAAATAAACTTATTTATTTCATTCAAATAAATCACTTCTCTGGGTGCAGGGACATATGACATATTTCCCATTTAACCGCTTCAAAAAGATGTCTCCCTAACGAGGGCGACATTTCTCCTTGACTGCACCTGTAAAGTTGCCA
The DNA here is from genome assembly GCF_001412515.2 of Diachasma alloeum. Lineage (NCBI taxonomy): Eukaryota > Metazoa > Arthropoda > Insecta > Hymenoptera > Braconidae > Diachasma > Diachasma alloeum. The sequence goes on along the minus strand of NW_021680371.1, from coordinate 2,283,362 downwards.
TCACAAGCTACGATTTGCGAAGTTCCCTTCACACTTCGGTCATTATAACTCCAATAAACCCCATCAATTCCCTAAATTTACCCACAACTCCCGGCGCCGGAGAATTCTCCAAAATTATCCGAAGAAAAACGGATTCACCAAAAAATAAACTACAATAATCAACGAAATTCTTCATATCGCGTGAGAAAAATCTTGACGATGCGATTTTCGTGACAGCTCATCCGCACGAAAAAAAAAGCTAGAGGTAAAAATCCCGGAGAATTGAAGTAGGTAACGAGAGGTAGTGGAAGTCGATGGTGGAAAATAGAGGAGTGTTAGACGTCGAAGGATAGGATATGCCAGGGTGTCGACAGGATCCCGTGAGGATCACCAGCGCTCGTGAGAGAGCCAAGCTTGGGTTCCCCTTCTGGTTTGTACCATGATAAAACGACAAGAAAGGACGTATGGATGGTCGTTATCCGAATCTATATGTTCGACGTTTTTTTTGTCTCTTCATCCCGGCAATCCACGATGCCTAGTGTCTCTCAAGTCTTAGTGGTGGAAGCTACCTCTTTTATCACGTCCTCCCTCCGGAGTTAATACCCCTCTGTGTCTGTTGGACTTTGGTGATATAAAAGTGATGATATCCGAAAAAACTTTTTACGGAATTTCAGAACGAAACTGGTATCAACTCAGTCAAAACGTCTTTTTGCTTGCGAATAGAAGCATTGTAATCGTTGACATTTAAGTTTCGGATTTTTTGAGTTATATCAAAGTAGGATAGCTGGTGCATGTACCGCCTACCTAAGGGAAATGAGTTTTTTTTTCCAGCCTCGCACTCTACAAAAAGTCACAAATGGTTAGAATGGGTTCTTCGAGGTGTTTACTCGAAGATGTGAAGAGGACAGATTTTTTTTTCACATTAAACATTTAATTATTTAATTCAATTGCCATCGGCCAGTGAGCGATGTAATCGATCTTTGAAGGTAATACTGCCCGGCGTTCGTCCAATACCGCCCATCTTGTTTTGATGACTTTTTTGAGCAATGCAGACCAACTGTTATAATTTTTCCTATTTTCATCCTTCGTTTCCATTCTTTGGCTCCATTTTGAGAAAGATTTCACGTGAATAATAATAAATTATCCTGAATTTACCCGATGTTCCAGTGGCCACCGACTCCCCCAAACAATCGAGCTGTCACTCGACCGCCCTCTAGCTGCAGTCTAGCCGCCCTATAGAAACCCTGGGCGGCATTACCCACAACCTCTGGGCGGAATCACCCACAAACGCGGAGACTGATAAAATAGCCAATAATAACTGATGAAGATATTTTTCTGATATTGAAAAGGTCGCAATGGATGTGGAAATGTATAACGCACATATATTTCGCACTCCATTCAATTGTAGACCAACTGAAAATGGGAAAAATCTTAAATTCTGGGGTCGAAATAATTTAAGAATTCGATAGCAAATGATTTGAATTTTTTTAACGATATTTTCACGGGAGGATATTGAAAATTTCTGTTGAAATTACTTGTTCTGATCAAATATTTGCAATCTTGTTGTTATCAATATTGAAAACAAATATTGATATCAAACTTGTTGTTATCAATATTTGCGCGGGGCGGTACAGGCACCAGCTACCCTGTTGCGAACCTAAAAGTCCGAATATGCCATTTTTAGCAGACTCCTCAAACAAATCATTGTACCAAGTACAAGTACCAAAAAAATTGGTTATCCCACCTCAACTAAAAAAATGTTCTGAATTTATTGAATGATGGCTGGACGAAATTCTTTGGATGTCTCTTCGAGCGAGTTCGAAGATGAACCCGATAGTTGCAATCGTTGTTTCGATTTTTAGAATAATTTTCAAAACAAAATTATTTTATAAAAATTACAAACGCGAGGGTATCTTTGGATATCATGCGCTAAATTCATTCAATGATAGCTGATAATATTAGTTTCAAAGCCACTCTGTCGAAGTTGAATGATCGTTAGGATACCTATATTCATTGGTTTGATTTTTAAGATGATATTTGTGAATTCAGAATTTTTCGTAAATTGGTCTGAAAGTGAATTTTTGATGGTTTCTTCAAATATAATATTTCAAATTCACTGCATAATATAGATAACATTATTCTTCCATTCAATTTATAAAACAATACGGAAATTATACTCGCAGCATTGAGGTTTGTTGATTTTCCATCTTTTGGAAAATTTAATTCCACTGATGATTCGAATAAAAAAAAGAAATGTTAAATTGATTCGATCATCACTAAAACGACCCACTTCGACTGCACTTTCATCGCATAAACGGATAGTATAGATTATAATTATTTCATAATTATTTAATATGTGAAATATCATCAAATATTAAATTAAATTAAAAATACAACACAATTGATTGAAGAGAAAATTATGTTGAATTTAATAAAATGATATGAACCACTGAATCATATACTATAGAAGCAGATGATGTGCAAAATAAACATTCCGAAACACATTGCCAATTTATTAGCACAAAAACTATACGATATTAATACAAAAGCAATTTTCTGCTTGTCTTTCTTTCAAGTCAAATCTTCTCGGGGAAAATTGCGAATTTTGTGTATACATTCACTTGGCGAAACAGCTTTCTCGCTCCCGCGATGCAGAAGGAAGTTTAACCTAATAGATTCATCGAGATGAAGGGGATTTTACACTTCGAGAGTGTGATGATGAAAAAAAGTGATTCTTTTTCTTTATCTCAGAGAGGAGAAAACCCGGGGGTCACACGATGGGTCTTGAGTCCCTCTGGTTCATTTGAATATTTATCAGATTCCGAGTCTTTCCACTGTGCCAGGGCCATTGTTATCTCGCTGTCAAGACTCGCACTACTCGAATGCGCTCATCTCGAAACTTCGAGATTCGAATTATTTCAGGGGACAAGGGGTTGAGGTTTATTGGAAATTATCTTCTTTTTCCTTTCGCTTGCGGTGAACTTCCCTCGAGGAGACACTCGACGTTTGCATTTAGTACGTGATTAAGAATATTTCAATGTGTTGAGGAGTTTTTCTTGGGTCGTTATGGGAAGAATTGAAATCAGGAGTTTAATAGGTGGAAAAAATTGGAAAAGTGAAGAAATATGGGACAACAGATTCAGCTATTTTATTTTTAGATGAACTATTGTCTGGAATTGAGATACTTTTATTCTGTTTTTTTAATTAAGTCTCGAATGATAGGATTTACGGAATTTCAGAACGAAAGTCATATCAACTCAGCCAAAATTCACTCATCATTATTCTTTTACAAGAAAGAATAATTTTTTTGAAGTTATCATCATCATTATTCTTGTAAAAGAATAATGATGATGATAACTTTTAACTGAGTTGGAACTCTCACAAAATTAGTTGAAAAGAAATCCTATTCAATTTAATAAAATGAAATAAACAATGAATTATACATGACAGAAAGAATTGATGTACAAAATAACCATACGCAAGCACATTCCCAATTTATTAGCAAAAATCACTAGCATCTGCAATGCAAGAGCGATTACCCACTTGTTTAAAGTGCAGTTAAAACTTCCAAAAGGAGAAAATGAAAACAATCATTAGGAATTTTTCAAAGCCGATCTCCAAAGTAACTCCCGAATTCCACCTAAATTCAAAGTTCTAAAATATGTCAAGAATCAACTAGAAAATTCTAAACACATGACTATATGTGTTCTTAAAATAAAAATGTCAGCTTGCCCCGTGTCCCACGTCGAGGCGCTAGAGTGGCGCTTTAAATTTAGATTTCAAATATTCAGTCAACTCTACCTCAGTCTTCGCTGTATTCGCGCGAGACAAGCGTCTTGGTGGCAAAACCAGAGGAAAAAAAATCTTGAAAAGAATTTTAATTAGAGAAAATGAAAAAAAGTGGTGAAATGTGATGGAGAAACCTTAAACTTTGACGACGTGATGTGTTACACATTAGTGAAGCTCTTTAGTGACGAGATTGAGGCTCATTACGCTGGTTTTTAAAGCACGTCTTTTTGTGTTAAACCGGAAGGAGGTGTATTATAACGCGGTGAAAGAGACTAAACGAGGGGAAGAACGTTCGTGTCGGTGTGGTAGTTTGTGCGGAAGGTCCTTAAGGGAACACTTTAATGTCCCAGTTAATCGATAAAGTCGGTCCAGGCCATTATCCGGCAAAGACAGGGCCAAGTTAGTAGTAATAAAAACTGATACCGCGAGGCATCAGAGTGGAAGGAAAAAAACCTGCGTTAAACGGTTCTCACTCACCAGAAAAATTTCTTTCATTTTGGGGAGATACATGTGAATTTAACTTAACATGAGGTCATCGGCCTAGGTACAGTAAGTCTTGGGACTTTTGTTGAACTACCTGCGCGCATGCGCCGAGGGCTGTAAACAGACATTCGGCACCCGCGTCCTCTGCGAAAAAAATCACATTCGTTGGGGTTCAGATTTTGGCGAATATCTCGGAATCCAAGAGAAATAGCGAAATTATTGTCTAGATCTTTTTTGTAGGGAAACAAAAGATCTAAAAGAAAAGTTCTTATGAAAATTTGACCATCTCTTTTGGATTCGGAGATATTTCTAAAACAAAACTTGTATTTAGGTTATGTTGATTCATCTCATTTCATCTTTCGCGTCCATCCATTATCGACAGCATATAGATCAAGCAGACACCCTAGGATCCGAATTCTCACTTACCCTTCAAACACAACTTCCACCAACTCGGAAAACAGAGGGCTGTCACCGAGTCCGGATGAAAACAAACGACTCCGAGGGGTTTAATTGGACTTTGCGCCATTCGCTCATTCCATCCGGGCAAAGATTCTCCCTGTTATTCCTTCTTATCGAGGTACTCCGTCAGCTTTCTCCTTTTTCTCTCCTCTCATTGACTACTTTTATTTTCCTCCCCAAAGTGAAACCATCCCGGAGAGAAAAATGCGGTCAATCAACGATCGAATCGATTCGTTTTTTCCCCGCTCCGTCTTCCGGGTTATCTGATGTTCTCCCATGATGAAATTAAATATGTGATTGAGACAGGAAGGATGACAGATTGATAGAGACTCCACTCCGAGTGAATCATCCAGTCGAATCTATTAATTTCATCAAAATTTATCATCCTTCGGAGGGCACTTGCACCACGTGACTTGCAACCTTAGAATTTGCTACGAAGTACCATCAAATTTAATACAATTTATGCAGATTGAAGTTTAGATCTTGGGGAGAGGTGCCGCCTGTCATATCGTGGGCCTCTTTTCATACCGCCTCCACCATATTTCCTAGACGGTTGTGGTCGACACTGTGTGGAATCCTCTATCTGCCTTCCACCAAGCCCTCCACCCATCATCATCCCCTTGTTTTCCGCCACCACCCGTGCACTTTATACTTGAACCCTAACAATCTATGTATAACCGAGGCAAAACGCAACGCCCGTAACTCATCAACTTGGCAAGTTCACGCGTGCTCCAGAATCTAATCTGTCGGCTTTCAAAGGCTCGAAGGGGTTCGCCCCTTGTGTTCTAGGCACACATGGAAGTTTGGGGAGGAGAGGGGTTAGTTTACAAACATGTGTTTTTAGGGTGTTTTATCGGGTTTGGATGAGGGGCTTCTTACACTGATAGAAAGGATTAGTTATTATTAACGAATGCATTTGGTTGGAGGCTAGAGTGTATTCGGTCCCACCAAGTGTCCATTAATTAATAGTTAACAAATGCATATTTCAGGAGCCTTGTTTGACTCGACTTTCACCTTTCAAGTAAACCATTCGTTAACTTTGTGGCGAGATTGGCGCTGCGAGCACACGGAGTGCGGCGTGGGGTCACGGACAGACATGGCGGGAATTTTGAATCGCGCGGCGAGTTTACTCCATACGCGTCATTACACTGTATCTCTTTATGTTAAGGAGGTTAATTGGCTCTACAGAAAAGGTTTAAAAAACATTTCGCTATCTCTCTCAGATTCCGAGATATTCATTGAAAACTGATCAATAGTCAGAATTGACTTGTACCATTTTACCACTTCACTACTGATTTGTGTTCTAACCTTATAGTACAAAAAAGATCCTTTTATAGGGGAAAGTAATAACTGCAATCGACTAGATTTCTACCGAGGTAATTTAACTCTTATGAGTCTCCTCAGGACCCTCATCACCCCTGTCAACCTTATAACTTGTACCTGGATCGATGCCCATTTTGCCCCACCATCCACCAACAGTTTGTGCTTTCAACGAAAACATTTTTTTTTCTATTTCATTGGTTTTATCGAAGTAATTCTCGATTTGAAACCCCTCCTCTAGCCTGCCTCCTCTCCTTTCTTTTCATCTCTATTTTTCAACGAAAACAAGTACTTAGTAATCGCTGTTTGTAATCCTCCATAATCGATTACTCTGTGTCCCCTCGGAATCAAAGCGCTGCTGTGGGATGCGGATTTTAGACCACGCTTCACTGTTTCTGTCTTGCTCTTGGATCTTTCGACCCGGTGCGTTCACCCTTGTTTTGCCATCGCACCAAGAATAACTTGCGAGTGTGTGAGCCGGAGGCTTCAACGAAGAAAACACTTTGGGTCATTATATCAACGATACTCAAAACATTGACATTTTCCATCTTATTCTGAGGTACCGGCGGAATTTAATATGCAGGGATGCGCAGAGTGGAATGGCTTTAACAAAGCGGAAGGTTTTGATGTGGGAAAGGCTTTTATTGCGGATTCCTTTCGCTATTGTGGGAATTCTGAAATCTCATTTCAGTCGAGAAGTCGGAGATTAGTCAACTTGACTTCCGAGTTTTTCATGAATATGTTTGGATCTGAGGGAGATTGGTCTATTTTCATCGGGGCACTTTTATAGATTTTATTCTACTCGTCAGAAAGGATGTCAATGAAAATTTTGATAAATCATTATGGGGAGAACGCCGTGAAATTTGGGAGTTGCAGGGGGTTGGCTCTATCATGCAGTTTAGTGATGCCGTAAGAGGGCAAGAGAAACAAAACAACACAGAGAGAAATGTTCAGTAAAAATTACGCTCACCGATTACGAATCGACTCAACTAGAGCCAGTGGAGATGAGAATCATGAATTCATGCACAGCTAGTACTCGACATTTTTGTTACGAAGAATCGAAGAAAGTTCAATTAATTGATTTCACGGAATTAAAAAATGGTATGTTACTCTTGCTCATATCCAACAAGACAAGAGACGAATTTTTGTCTTGGTAAAAAATTCTAAAAAATTAGAATTTTCAAAAAGGCTGACATGTTTATGTTTCGTCAGTTCATTATATTTGTGGTAACTGAAAAAACGAAAAACTCGATTAAAATCATGGGCATGGTAGGGACAATCCCCGTGTAACTTTCAAATTTCATCGCGATCTCCCCTCAAGATTATAAGATATTCAGCAACTCTAAGATCTGACATTCTGCAAAATTACCTGAATTGGTTCACTATTATTATTCACCAGGAAAATACACAAATTGTAATGATCAATAAGTGACAGTGGCTTTTATCATAATGAATGAAAAAGCGTGTTATTAAGAGCGAAACGAGAATGACGAAACTTGTCAGCAAATGGAAACAGTGAATTAATTGAAAATGTTCCGACTGGAGCTGTGTATTCTCCTGCTGTCGTGCACACAGATATTGACTCAGCATCGTGAATATTATGTGCCATTCAACCAGTATGGACATCAGAGGCACAGTCAAAATTGGGATGGAGGGAGAATGGCGAAAGAGATACGAGTTAAACAAGGAAGGCTCAGGGGATACGTTGTGGAACCTAGCGCTAATCCGCAGCAGCTGGTCGATGTATTTCTCGGTGAGTCACGCATGACTGAAATTTTTTATTTCTGCATTTCTGGGGCCTCCGAGTGTTTCATTGGCATCAAAATCGTGAGTAGAGACAGAATCAATGTTCACTAGGCGAAAAAATTCGATTTTGCCGGACGCCTCTAACAAAATCCGAGATTTGACCCTTGACCCGGGTGAAAAAATTTTTTTTGAACATGAAATATAAAAAAAAACAACTACTGGAATGTTTTTAAGCACTCCCTCTATTCCCTAAAAAATTGCCAACCCCCTCGGAAACGTACTTGGGGGTAGTAGAAGGGTGAAAAGTTAGTTTTTTGCGATTTTTACACAAAAAAAAATTTTTTAAGTTGAAATATCAAAAAAAATTAAACAACTCCTACGGGATTATATTTCTGAGGACTCCCTCTATCCCCAAAAAATTGTCAACCCCCTCGGAAATGTACTTGAAGGCAGTAAAAGGTCCAAAGTTTATTTTTTTGCGATTTTTACACAAAAAAAAATTTTTGAAGTTGAAATATAAAAAAAAATTAAACAACTCCTACGGGATTATATTTCTCAGGACTTCCTCTATCCCCAAAAAATTGTCAACCCCCTCGGAAATGTACTTGAAGGCAGTAGAAGGGTCCAAAGTTTATTTTTTTGCGATTCTTACACAAAAAAAATTTTTTTGAACATGAAATATCCGAAAAAACCAAACAATTTCTATTGGAGCATGTTTTTAAGGATTCCCTCAATTCCACAAAAAATCACCAACCCCCTGGGAAACTTACTTACGTCAAAATCGACTTTCCCCCTGGAAAAATTCAAGGTCTGACACTTTGGCCCCGAGTGAAAAAAAAATTTCCTTGTTATGTACCATTGATTTTTTAAATTGTCATTCTCAGTGTACGAAATGTAATAGATTTCACTTATTCATTTTCACATTGAATAATAATGAAGTTTTTATGATTTGAGTAAAGAATCGGATGACTTGTTTGAGTAAAATTCACATTCTAAAAAAATCGACGATAGTCGAAAATCAATTAGAAAATTTTATGATGAGTATTTCTGTTATGTTGCCAGTGCAGTTGAAACAGAAATAAAAAAAAAATCGATGAGGGCTTTCCCCATTTTTGGCAAATTGCCAGCACAACTCCCTTCCCCAACTTTCACTCAATTATTTTTAGTTCCTCAGTAAATCCCATCGCGGGTAAAAGATTTCACCGTGCGTAAATGCACGTGACAGTATTCACCAGATCCACATAAGAAAACAGAGAAGGGTCTCCAGCTTGTGCGTCAAAAACGAGAAGTGTCGCGGTTGCTGTGCGGCTGTGATTCTATTTTCGTTTCACAGTCCTGTACATTTGCCCTCTTCCTCAACCATAGACGTGTCTTTATAGTTCACTCTCGTGTCATGTGTACCATCTGCTTGGTGCATTTGCTTGTTTTCTCCGGGCGGCGAATGCCTGTAGACGATTTTGTCACAAAAGCCAAGGCTGCACTTGGCTATTTAAAAAATTCGAGAAAGAATTTTTTGATGGAGCGCCATTGATGGATTAGTTTTGGGGCAGTGACTATTCACACGCTCCACGGTAACTTTGACCGTGGATATGGATATACGGAACGTTTTCCCGTGGATTCAAGGTAATTTCTACCGTGGATATATGGGAGATCGTGGACCCTCAACTTGTATTTCTCAAATTAAATCTAGACAATAAACTAGATACATCGAACCAATTGATAAGTGACATGCAGATCGTAGACTAGTAAATAATTTTCTCAAAATATTAATTCGTTGAATATGAATATCAGTCTAGATTAACGCAAATAAAAGATGAAATAAATAATTTTTTACATTTTATGTGAACGTTTTCTCAACAATATTCACATTTGTCTAATGGGATTCGAGTGCAGGAGTGGGTGGCGAAATATAGTGCAAATGATTTTAAGGGTGATTTCCCAACATTACAGTTCTCTTTAATTTTTCCACGACACCTTAAATTGCTAATTACGAAATTCCTTAAAATTTCAGTAGTAATGAAATTCGATAAAAATTTCCAAAAAGGAAATTATCGGAAATGTCAAACGAAAATTTTAAACAGTGCAAAAGCAAAAAACCATGTGAATTTCGCAGCAAATTTTCTACATTCATCTCTCCCATCCAATTAATGAATTCAAATTCACTTCTGCAATCGAGACATCCACACGGAAAAATTCATATTTTGGAAAATATATTTAAAAAAATCTTAAATTGGTCCAATTTATATAAAAAAATATATGAAATATATGGTTGACATATTTTTTTGTCTATTCTTTATGAATTTGAAAAATATATGGAACTGGTCCATATAATTAATTGTTTTAAATAAATTTTTTGATGGGTGTAACCAAAATCATTTTGAAGAACCAAATGGGAATACAAAGACAAACGCGTAAACTCATCTCCCTCAATGATGCATACGTCAGGCTCATCCTCTGGTAGAAATGCTTTGCATGTCGTATTGGTATTTCAGTTCAATTCCCTACGGCGTTTGGACGGCGTTTACTGCACTTGACCCAGAATACCGATCCCTTTCCATATGAAACAGGGTAGCGAGCGCAGGGGGAAGCCCGAAGAAGGCAAACCCTCAGGGCGATATAATACATAATGTATACATGTATGAACCTGATGTTACAGGTGTACCTTACGCTGAACCGCCAGTGGGGCTCTTTAGATTCTCACCACCGCGTTCACCGCAGCCCTGGCGTGACGTCAGAATTGCTAAGGAATTTGCTCCTGTTTGCCCTCAAGTGCTGCCGGATCTTCGACTCGAAGTTATGCCCGGTAGACATGAGTACTTGGAGAGGCTTCTGCCGTACTTGAAGAATCAGAGTGAGGATTGCTTGTATCTCAACGTCTACGCGCCTCACCAAAGTGATGGTAAGTGGCTTCCAAATGTTTCAACAGTGAAAATCACAATTATTGTTAGACTAGTTACATGGCCCGAGCAGAATAAGCAAACAGTGAATACCAAGATCTGCAAGAATTTCGATAAGTCAAAAAATCACCTCAATATTTTCGATTTTTCTAGAAAATCGGAGTATTCCCTCGAATTTTTGGGAAAGCCATAAAATATTCTCAGATTTTCTAGAAAATCTGAAAATTTTCTGGAAAATTCAAGAATTATTTCGAATTCTAAAACTGAACATTTTTTCGAATTTTTTCGAAAACCGGAGATTTTTTTCGAGTTGTTTAGAAAACTCGAAAATTATTTGGAATTTCCTGTAAAAACAAGGCATTTTCTCGAACTTTCTATAAACCCGGAGAATATTCTCAACCTTCGTAGAAATCTAAAAAAATATTGTCGAAAACTCAAGAATATTCTGGAATTTTCCAGAAAGCTCTCGAATTTTCCGAAAGTTTCTACTAAATTATGCACGGTAGCGCAATAACTTATAGCCTAAAGCTGATTTGCCAACCTCAACTATGTAATAGTAAGAATACCATTGAAATCAAAATTATTGTTAAATGAAATTAATTTTTGTGATTGAATGAGAGTTGGTGGAGACTCAGCTTTTTTCTATGACGAAGTGGGCGGGGCTGATGCGTAGCGCTCCAGGAGTGGGGGGTCATTTACCTCCAGGCATTTAGCCTCATCGCTCGAAGACTGAGATGTACGAACTCTTCTTCTGTTTTTAACGACGTCTTCCGACCAAACACAGCTGTTTGACAGAGCTTTGGCTGGAGATTATTTCGAAACATGTCTCCCCATCTTTCTGTCTTCACTTCGACTTTTGTCGGGATAGTATTTTGTATTCTCAAATTTCGTGACTTCTGTCTCAGAATTCACCATCACTCCATTGTATTCTGCTCAAAGATCTTTATTCTCTGCCAGATCTTCTACTCGAAGTTATCCCCGGTGGACATGTCTTCAATTCGAATTCTGCAGCCCACGTATTCTCAAATTTCTTGACTTCTATCTCAATATTTATCATCATGCCATTGTATTCTTCTCAAACATTCCATCCCATTGTATTCTCTTCTCACCGAATACCCCTCGGTATATCTCAGAAAGCCATGATTCTATTTATCACCAACATTTTTATTTTATCGCACAATAAACTCCGTACATACTTCCGACTGTCCAACGTTTGGGTCCACCCAATGTCTATTTTATGGCACATTCGACCAAGTTTTCATGGAAAACTTGTAAAGTACGAATAATAATTGAGGAATAAAAACAAATGCTCCGGCGAGTTTTATCGCATTCCTGATAAGGATTTTCACAAGCGTTTATGTATCCGTGAGTAGATGATAATTTCGAATGAATACGATAAGTTTTCGTACCTAATGGACTTTAGGTTAAAATGGAAGGAGGAGTTTGAGGGGCTGTGGGGTGCGGGTTGGGTGGAGCGGGTAGGAGGGAGAAGACTTAAGGAGCTGGGCGGTGGAAGTTGCGATTATCGTGAGCTTCTCGTTGAACGAGTTTTCGAAAGCATTTGAGAAACTTAAGCACCGGAGTGTTGGCCCATTCTCAGTGAAGATACAGGGAGAGCATTTTGGATGGGTGAAATTTTTGTTGGTGGTAGTCCACATGCCCGTTACGACAAGTGCCACTAGAACAAGAGGGCAATGGAAAGTTTTAAATGTTTTGGGGGAATTGGAAAGTCGAAACCTTTGATACTGGGTCAATTTGATTTGGCACGATTAATTAGGGAGTTTTTGGATTTAAATGTTCAAGTGATCATCGGAGTATTTTTACATGTGTTGAATTAACGTTGTCGTCAATTTATTTTTTCATATTTCGTATCGGAGGGATGCGTTTATTTCGGGTTGGCGAAATACAGAGATAGTTTGGGGGACTGAAAGCATTACCTTATTTCTGATAATATCCTGCAAAACTATGTGGTTCTCTTGCTGCGTGCTCACCCCGCCGACAACCGCGATAACGAAATGAAATATTGGATTTTCTCTTTAACGATTCGGATGGTATCGATTCCCCGGAGACACGAAACATGATAAAAGTGGGTATTTCTGGGCGAAGCTTCTTTTCAATTCGTTATTCCGGATGATTTTCTGTCGGCAATTCCACCTGTCATTTGTTCTCTGCTAATCTATCGGCGATCTGAGTCGATGAACAATGTTTATGCAGTTGCGTAGGACGGTGCATATGAAGAAATGGGAGTAGATATTTCTCATGAATTGAAAAATTAACTTCTCGTGTGAATTAACCCTGGTGGTGTAAATTCAGAGAAGTTATTGCCTGAATTTTCAACATTTTTAAGGCTTTTCAGTACCGTATGGACACGAAAATCGAGAATTACATTAACCCTAGTCTGGTCACCTGACGGGAAAATGCGACTTTAGTCACCTTCGCGGGAGAGTGCCGCCGTGTTATTTAGGCTCCAGCGTTGCCGAATCCACTCTACACTTCCCGGGCGCATTTAGTGAGTTCCCAGCAACGTCGCGCAACAGGCAATTTCATTTAACACGGGGAAAAGTTGTTCACCTGTTGGGAATAATTTTTTTTCTCCCAGAATTAAGGATTCAATATTGAAAAAAAATACTAGAATTTTCCAGATACTTCAATTGACGAATTCAATTTTTCTCAAATTTTTCCGGTCAACCAGTCGATGGCAAGGTGAATAAAACGACGTGTTGCGGCAATTCCCTCGCATGGTGACCAGTCTAGGGTTAATATTCAAGAAATTAACTGATTCGTCAATGAAGAATTCTACAGAAATTTCATATAACTTTGTCGTTGTTAAAAATTTCAAGCCTTTTCATTTGAAATCTCAAGAGTAATTTTCTAACAATTGGACCAATTTAAGATATTTTTATATATATTTTTCAAAATATGAATTTTTCCGTGTGCACTGTTAGAAATTTTGTGAAATTTGAGTAATATATAATACATGAATTTGAATTTTCAATATTCTGAACTTAAATTCAATTTCAGACTAAATTGCTCATGGAATTCCCGATTTATCTTGGAAATTCAATAAAATTAAGTTTTTCGTTATGAACAATCTTTGAATTTTCAATGACAATTTGGATTTTCAACCCTATCGCGAAAATTAAGCGACCGATTAAAAATTCAGAAGAAAATTTGCTAGAATTTTCAAGTTTTTCAGTAATTTTCATTGTCGTATGAACCTGAGAAATCAAATTTCATTGAATATTCAAGAACATTGGCTGATTTATCGCTAACAAGATCAATGGAAATTCCACGTAAATTATTCGTTGTTGAAAATTTCAAGATTTTTTGCATGAAGTTTCAATAGTAATTTTCTAACAGTGTGGATGACATTATTGTTAAATAAATCTAGTTTTCGTGATTAAATGAGAGTTGGTAGTGACCGAAGGTTGGCAACTTTTTTCTGTGACGAAGTAGATGGGGCTGATGTATAGTGCTGCGGGAGTGGGGGTCACTTACCTCCAGGCATGGAGCCTCAGCGCTCGAAGACTGCGATTTACGGCCTCTTCTTCTGCTTTTAGGGACATCTTGCAACCAAACACAGCTGTTTGATAGAGCTTTGGCTGGAGATTATTTCCGAACCTGTCTCTGCGTCTTTATGTCTTCACTTCCACTTTTGTAGCCACTGTATTCTCAAATTTCGTGACTTCTGTCTCAATATTTACCATCACCCTCTTATTGCATTCCCCTCAAACCACTGCAATCTCCACTGAAACATTAACCCGATGATGGCTGAATTATTTCTCGAATGAATTGAAGACTCCGATATAGTGACTAATACCAAAGTGGTTAACTTCTCTAAAACTAATTCCCTCAAATTCCTGATAAAGTCATATTTCTATCGTAAAGTTGGACTCCCACAGTTAAACTTTGTGAGATAAAATCCGCTGGGTTACATCGGCCATCGGTGAAATACAACGATTGGATCGATCGATTTTATCCTTCTCTCCGACTCTTTAAGCTTCAGCTGGAGCAAAAAAGAGCAAAAAAAATTCATATCCGCTGGCCGTTGGCAATAATGCCAGCCGTACGGATTCCGGCAGTCGGTGCTCCCCAATACATCCCCACGCACATAAACACGTATTTTTATTTAGTCGTCTAATGAGTAATTTCCAATTGCCAGAGATTTTCAATAAATTTAATGAACTAGCGCCACCCTCGATGCCCTTTTGAATACTCCTTTTTTCCATTGATTGTTTACAATCATTCTCTTTGCGAAAAGGAACACGACTGATGAGAATCATATGTCCAAATTTATCTGCTGTTGGATTTTCATGTTACAATAAATGATTTGCTCTCCTCTGGCCTAAATAATTTGTACAATTTGACTCGTTTATTCATGTTTCATAGAATGGTATTCAATTCTCTTTTGTTTGTTAGACGGGATTTATGGAAATTCGACGCAAGAGCATTGCACTCATGAAAGGCGTCTTACTTTCCCCATTTGTTCGAGATATTGCCCATGCTTTTTTTTTAGAAAGAATAATAACGCCCAACCTCGAAGCCTCCCTGACGCAGCATGCGAGGGAGTTGCGGCCGGCCGCCATACGACGACGGAAAAAAACAATTTCAAATCGAAAAAGAAAAATGCAACATGACGCAACGGTTTGTGGATGCACAACCATTGACCAGTAGCTCGTTGTCGATTCTCGTCACATCGCCGAAAATCGCTGGGGATTCCATAACATCCACCCGAGCTGCCTAGCCGGTTATATCCCAACCAGTTTTTTTCATCCAACCTCTCTACTCCACGTATTCTGGCTGTCTCACTTGGTTACACTTTTATTCGTCACTCAGTCCCTCTTCCAGTCGCCCATTGCCCCCCCCC
>NW_021680371.1:2245109-2267772 GCF_001412515.2 Diachasma alloeum | reverse complement strand
CACTTCTGAATTCAATTCGCGCCACGCGCTTGGAGAACGTGACGTACAGCTCTATCAAAGCCATGGAGTACGTATCTCATTTCCCTGTTGAGCAAATGCTATGTTTAATTCAGCTCTTCTTTTTGCGTTCTAGTTTCCCTTTCAATTTCTGCGAGGAAAATAATGAGTTTATTGGGGATGGGGGTGGAGCTGACTACCAGAGAAATTTCCTGATCTTGGATGCGGGGGTTGGGAAAATGTTTCTGGGGTTGAGATGTAATTTTCTATGGAAATATCTGGGGGGAATAGACAGCTTATTAATTCGTTTTTTTGTCGTTTTCTGTAGCTTTTTGTTGCTGAAATCTTTTATGAAATTGAAGTATAGTCCTTGAAAACAGGTTTATCTTACGATTGTCTCTGTTTTTTGGAAATTATGTTTATAATATTCATCAGCTATATATAGAAAAACCTAAAGTAGCATTACATTGAATTATGAGATGATTATGGGGCATATGATCTTGAATGAACATCTTTCGTGAAAAAAAAATATACTTGAATTGAGTATATTTTATACCGCAATCATGTATATGCATATACCTGATGCAAGAATAAAATACACTTGACTCAAGTATATTATTTTTTATTCGAGTATATAATATAATTGATTCCAGTATATTTTATACTCGAATGGGGTTTGGGTATTTCAATTCGAGGCTGATTATTTCCTATCAGCCCAGGTTGTACCAAGCGCTCGTAAGTGTAATATAAGGGTCAGACACTAAATGTGAGAATATAAGGGTCAAAAATTGGGTATTAAAAAATGAGAGTCGGAATATTAGAGTCAAAAACTGAGGGCCTGAATGTAAAGGTGAAGAAATGAGGGTCAGAATATTAGGATCAAAAAATTAGGGTCAGAATATAAAGTAAAAAAGTGGGTGTCAGGCAATAAGGGTCAAATAAGGGCTAAAAACGGTGATCGAGCATAATATATGACTTATATTTCGACTCTGCCTGACACCCACTTTTTTTACTTTTATATTCTGATCCTAATATTCGGACCCTCATTTTTCAACCTCCACTTTTTGAGCCTCATATTCTGACAATTAGTGCTTGACCCTTATATTACACTTAAGAGAGCTTGCTACAACCCGGCCTAATACAAGACAATCATCTACGAACTGGAATATCCATCCCCCAATCGAATATAAAATATACTTGATTCAAATATGTTTTTCTGTTTTCATTATATTTCAATTTTTCGAATTCGAGATTTTCTTACGTAAAATAATTTGGAATAAATCTGAATATTAATAATTGTCAACGTAGTTTAATCAAGGACATATACAGCATATTCCCCCCAAAATTGAACATAATTGTAACATTTGGAGATGTACTCCTAAAAACTAAATTCTTCTCCCGAGAAAATGATTCCGTGACAAAAGAGTTTTTTTCCGCAATGATTATATCAAGAGTCCCTCGATAGGTGCATTCAGCCGCCACAACCTTTCGACTTTCAGGGCGGCCCCTCCTCGAATTTTTATTACGAGGCCGTAAATAATGCCAAAAATATTGAATACATCCTTTGAAAACTTTTATCGACAATATCCTTCACAGATTTGCGTATTACTCAGTCATGAAATATCGAATACGACCGGAATCGATTGAATAAGGCGAATGCAATATTTCATGGGCGATTCGATTCTGAAGGGCCACGGATGCGAGAACACAATCCACCCGCCCCACCCTCCACCTCCCCGATCCTGTTATATTTGAGGTATATTCGTTCCTCTCTCTGAAGGGCACTCGGGAACACCTGGTACAAAGAACTGCCTAGAATATATTCTCGCGAAGAATCTATCGACGCCGATCAAACCCCCTTGCACCCGATCAGTTGCGCACGGGGGTCCTAGGCTCACACGTTAGAGTAAGAGTAAGTTAGAGTTAAAGTTATTGGAATCAAATCCATGAGATTTGACAGTTGGCTCGTGAATCGCAAGCGAGTCGCCACTGTTCTATGAACTTTTTTTATTGCTAGCACTGAATTTTGAGGACTGCTATAAAAACTCATTGAAGTGTTGTTCATCCCCGACGCTATTCCAGAGGAAGGGGTCTAGAATTTGACCCATGCGAAGGATTTCACAGTACTTCAACTACTTTGGCCTGAGGTAGTTGCATAAGAAACCAGTTAAACAAGTGGAAAATGGCTTTCGTCACAACATAGTCAACAGTGCATTGTGATATAGTTCCTAAAATCACTCCATCTCACTCAGACAGAGGACTCATACGGAGAATGTCATCGTAATCGAATGTTGGATGTAGGTTTTCATATGAAATTTGCGGATAAATCTATCTGTTCGAGTTTACAAGAGAACTCTTCTAGAAAATAGAATTCGATCGTCCACTGCTTTGCTTCGTTCCAAGTGGAAAGATAAAAATGTTTATTTTAGTGAGCTTTATCTGCAGCATTACATTCAATAGTGAAAATAAACCGCCACGAATGAATTGCGGCAGTTCGTATTGATATCAATGATATCGAGTGATAGGTGTATCGGATGAAAAATTGATGTTGAAAGAAAAATAGAATGCTCGTGCAAATTTTTAAAAGAACATTGACACTTTTACTTCATCAACAATTGATACAAAAGAAATCTCCTCTATTTATTGTGTCATGTACCTCATCACAGGAGAGATTTTCTCTCAATTAACCTCACTTTTCTTGTCCTTCTGTGGCGTCATCTTGGCATCCAGATCATCACTCTGATGGAATCCGCCTTAATCATTGCCATCCTTTGTTCATGAATGCTGATGCTCCTTCCGATAACTAATGATGAGTATTTACGATAACCAGAATGATTATTTTCTTCCTCAGTTGATATCTTCGAGTATCTATCGTCTGATAAAAACGATTCAAAACTACAATTCTCTCCACAATGAAAGCAGAAATCTTAAATACTACCGATACGAAATCCACAAAACAAGATACAATAAAATATCATCAGACTCATTTCACTGAGATTTATCTGCAACATGACATTTAATAGTGAAAATAAACAGCCATGACTGAATTGCGGCAGTTCGTATTGATATCAATGATATCGGGTGATAGGTGTATCGGATGAAAAATTGATGTTGAAAGAAAAATAGAATGTTCGTGCAAATTTTTAAAAGAATATTGACACTTTTACTTCATCAACAATTGATACAAGAGAAATCTCCTCTATTTATTGTGTCATGTACCTCATCACAGGAAAGATTTCCTCTCAATTAACCTCACTTTTCTTGTCCTTCTGTGGCGTCATCTTGGCATTCAGATCATCGCTCTGATGGAATCTGCCTTAATCATTGCCATCCTTTGCTCATGAATGCTGATGCTGCTTCCGATAACTAATGATGAGTATTTACGATAACCAGAATGATTATCTTCTTCCTCAATTGATATCTTCGAGTATCTATCGTTTAATAAAAAAGAATCAAAATTACAATTCTCTCCACAATAAAAGCAGAAATCTTAAATACTATCGACACGAAATCGGCAAAAAAAGATACAATAAAATATCATCAGACCCACGTCAAAATATTTCAATCGGCTATCGTTCTGCAGAACGATCGGATCATCCTTTACCCAGGACTGAATATCCCATTGCACAAACGTCGATCCTGCCAGCATCCCCTCCACCTGTACCTGCCGCATATAGACAACAGTATTCCCTCGGCGCTCTTCAATTTAAACCGTCCATGCAGTTAGTTTAATCACGATTAAATCTCCCCCCCTTAAAAAAAATCATGCAGTCAGACTCTGATTGCATTGTAAATAATTTGAGCATTGAAAATATTGGACGTAATCAGGGAGTAAAAAATATTCAATTGACAGGTGAACGAGGAAAAATAGAAATAAAATATAAATTACATTCGGGATAAGAGAATTTGAAATCCTGTCTGTGCCGGAGACGTGAGAAAATGTCCAATGGAATTGGCTTTGTTACTGGCCAAGAAGAAAACTGCATCGATTTTCTCTCTACCCGCATGGGATGTATACCCGTATCGCATACACCTCCTTGACTACTCGTCTGTCGAGTTTTTTTTTACTCAAGAAAATAGCCCGAGTAACGTTTTTCCAGCTTAGAGTTACGTCTCTTGCGTGCCAACGTGTCGATCGCATTGTTACGCCATTCTTCCTCGCTTCAAAATGTTTTTGTATGGAATTGACGTATACTCACGGTATTTTAGTCGTGAACGATATAACTCGGGTATTTATATTCCTTTCCGTCCGCGTATTCTCATCCTTTCGGCTTATCTCTTACCAATCGTTTTTATTGCCATTTTATTTGAGTACTTCCAATGAAAAGAGTGGATCGAACGTAATTTGGATTTATGGGGGAGTTCAATCTCAGTTCAATGTGCTCAAGTTTTTTTTCTCATGAGTTTCATAAGACGTTTTTCACTCTCATATTCCCTGAAAATTGGTTAGAGTTGCAATATTTCTGAGAATTTGCAGGGAGAAGAACAATTTCTGATTTTTAGAGATAAAGAGGACTGGATTCGATATGAGAATTCTCATGCTTTCAATTGAAAAAACTAGCTCTGCCGTGAAACGATATGTTCTATGGGAGAATATTTGATGGAGTGGAACAGATTCGCTTGAGGAAAATTAACCAATTTGACATAAGGGAATTTGATATCTTTCACGAAAATTCAATTTTTTTCGTAATCATCGGAAATATCCGTAGAAGAATTTGAACAGTTGGCAGGAAAAAATATAATCTATTGTACGACAATCATTTGATCTGAGAGAACTCCATAGACCGTAGAAAGAATACATTGACGAGGGAAGAATATTTTTTCCCCAAAAAAAATTGTTCCCTCGAAATTATTTAGTTTTCTGTTGAAATTATCATTTGTTCCATGGAAATTATAAGTGTTTATTGGACAACAATATACACTACTCAATAGCATTCACTTGATGAAACCGGAGCGTCATATAATTCTCTGTAGAAGGCATGTATTCACCCGAAAGATATTTAAATGTCTCACGAGGGCAATTACCACTACGAAAATTATCGTATTTTGGTGGAAACTTTCTTTTTCGTCCACAAATAAATTGATTCAACATGACAGCAGAGCTCTCCAGAGCGATATATAATTTTTCGTGTTTCGTCGGAGAACAGAATATTGAATTAATTATCTTGAAAGTATTCACGAAATGTTCCAAATTGTTAATTGCCAACGAATATATTTAATTTGTTGTTCTAAAGCTGCCAAATATCAACAGAGAATGCGACATTTGAGTGGGGTAACCAGACGAATAGGCAGACGCCAACCAAAAGATGGACAATTTCAACTTTTTTTTATTCTATAAAAAATATAATAGAAATTGTATTACAAAATTCCATTTTTGGAAATCATAAAACTAATGTATAATAGTGCGATGATTTTTTGATTTTTTATTGATGACCATTTTGAACGTAAAAAATTGATTCTCGAGACTCACAAACTGTTAAAAATTTTGGTTTGAATTTTCCGGGTCAAATTCCCGAAAGTTTTATCATATTCAAGTTCCACTGAAATTTCAGGAAATTTTGTAATTGAAAAATCAAATATTCTATTCATTTTCTGTTCAAATAATCTGGAAATCAATAAAATACTGGATTTTTCAACTTAATAATTCTGTGACAATTCATAAAAATCAGGAAAATTCTGGGAAAAATTGAAAATTCATGTAATTTTGTTTGTGAATATTCATGTTCTACTGGAAATTCAATCAAGTTGTGTAAATTCCATCTCACTTTCACTGAAACCTGATGAATTTCCGTGAATTCCACTTAAAACTTGAAATTTTATAACCATTTTTTCCCTAAATCCGATTCAATGTCACTCCCATGAGATTTACCACAATATTTTCTACGAAATTTCAAAAAATTTCTAACAGTGCGATGGAGAGTCCATTTGAAAATTATATATACCGCATTCCGGAATATTATTCCGGAATTGAGGAGAAAATATCCTGGATTCCGGTATATTATTCCGAATTTCAGAATATAAGTTCCCGGATTCTGAAATACAGATATTCCTGATTCCGTAATATTATATCCCCAATTCTAGAATTTTTTTTTCCGTGAATTTTTCGACAGAACCAACTTATTCTCTCAATATAATTAAAAAAAAATTCAATACTCCCTTTGACAATTCCCCGAAGCAAAAAGCATGAGAAATTAATAGTATCCGTTCCGGAAATCAATTGGCCTTATGAATCCCGCGGAAAAGTGGAGTGAAACCCCGAACAAAGGGAGAAAAAAGTTGGAAAAAAACTAAAAACTACAGTAATCCTCCACCCCAGGGGGGAAGCACTGTCTCGTAGTGAGATAAGTCTTCTAGGACCCCCCTCCCGCCCCCCTCCACCCGAATCCCTCACCATTTACCCTCTTCTCTCACCTTCCAACCCGAAGAAAGGGAAAACGAGGGAGACAGAGTGCGCGCCCACATCTTCGCACAAGTCCAAACTCTTCGAGGAGACAAAGTTTCTCCTGAATCTCATCCGCCCCTCTCCCCTCGCCACCCCTTGCAAAAGAGCTATGCCCTCTCCACCCCTCATATAACGATAAACTTCTCCTGCGACTTCTAAAGAGAACAGAGGAAGAAAGATAGCAACGAATATTCCCCCCTCGCCACTTTAAAGAATAAGAATGAAAGTAAAATGAAAAGAAAAATCTAGGAATAAAATGAATAGGCAAATGTGAATTCAGCATTGGTATAACCTTCCCCCTCCCCCCGGCAGTGGTAAAGAGAAGCGCTGACAAAAAAAATTGAGGACAAATGGTGAGAAAAAAAATTTTGAAGAGAGAAATAGAAAGAGAAAAAAAGCGAAACCTTGAGCTTTAACTTATACTGGCGCTATAGATAAAATTTGTCTAATGGTTCGAAGCTCACAGCGTGTGCGAGAGCGGTTTGCCTCCGACGCTTCTTTTCTCTCCTCTCTATATCCTTCTACTTCGTTTTATCTCCTCTCTCTCTCCCCCCCCCCCCCCCGTTCTTCTCGTCGACCTCGTACTCTTCATCCTCTCATTTTAGCCTCGGGGTTTTTAACCCAGCAACCAGCAAAACCCTCTTTCTCTCATTTTCCTCCTTTCCGTCTTGTTCTTTACGTCTATTTTTTATACTTTTTGGTCTTCTCATTCGTTCCTTTTTCCTCTAAACTTCATCCCCACTCTGCCACCCCACCCTTTGGCTTTTTGCGCTGGTGTGGCAAAGGAGTTTGAAAGAACTTCTTAAAATAAACGGCTCTTGCAGGCCGACGAGTACGCTTGTATTATACTCTCAGCCATTTCGATATATGTACGCAGGAACATGAATTCCTTATGTGTTCGGAGGATGAGAGGGCAAATGGAGGGCTGGGATACAATGGGAATGACTTTTTTATCGGAGGGTTTTACAGTTTTTGATGGCGTAATTGGGAGGGGTCTATTCATTGTGGAATGAGCTCAAGGATTTCGGTGGAATGAAATGGTTTGTTCGAGGGGTTTTTGTGGGTTGATTCGTTTGCGTTGCGAGATATGCCGGGAAATATTGCCGCGCTATTGTGTGGAATGGATGGGAATTAAGTATCAATTATTCAGGGTGATTTTGTGAGCGAGGGGAGATTTTTGGGGATTTTCAACTCAGACTAGCCTGGTGTGCGTTACACGACGCCATTTGAACGTAGAATGTATAACTGATCTCAGAAGAAGAAGCCTCGTGAGGCGGAGCTCCGCCCATTTCGTCACCAAAAACGTTGCCGATCTTGAGCTCATACTTTTTGGGAGCGTTTCACTCCGAGAAATCACAATTGGATTCAATTAAATCGTTATTTTTTAAATTATTGTCGAAGAACGATTGGTCACGTAGAAATCAGTAGCGAAGTGGTAAAAGGAGATGAGTCAATTTTGACTATTGATCAGTTTACAATCAGTATCTCAGAATCTAAGGGAGATAGCAAAATTTTTGTTATAACCTTTTTTGTGGAGCCGATTGAGTGCTACAATAAATGTAATTACGAAAATTTCGCTATCTCCCTTAGATTCGTAAATATTCCTCATAAACTCAACTGGGAGATAAGTCGCCTTATCTCCGTTTACCACTTCACTACTGAAATGTACACACACACATACATATATATCTAAAAATAGTACTGTCGAGGCTCTATATAAGCTACCTCTCTATAAGATACCTCGATCTCCGAGCGCTTGAGCCCTACCTCCATTCTCGGCACTTTTATCGCCTCCCGAATGTTTAGTTCCGTGGGTTTCTTATAAGATACCGATGGCCCCGATCACTTTTCAACTGGAAAAGAGTGATTATAATGATCGAACGGAGTTAAGCGTCCAACGGGAGGGACGAACGAAGTGATCACAAGGGTCAAATGACCTTAAGGGTCAAGAGTTCAAACGTGACAGTCAAGTGAAATAATCAGAAGGGTTAAACGATCCCAAGGGTCGCCTATTTTCTTCGACGCTATAATTATTAAAATGATGACGCAGAATTATCTTAATAGAATAAAGCCTAATTAAAAATAAATTAATTTACGTACTTACAATAATTTGTACTTCAGCTGTCCAGAAGTGATTATTCCCAAGTCCCCCAACAATCCCCCATTATCAGCTGCCATTCTGTCACGTGGGGTTATGTTTAGAGAGAAAAGGGAACGGAGGCTGTACGAATACTTGGCGGGAGACGCTACCGCATTTCTCAATCCACCGGGAACCTGGCAGAATGTCGCCGAGTTCTCAAAAATACTTCTCCACTCAATAACCATTAATTAAAGTTTTGAGAGTAGCAACATTCGTGTCCCCATATAAACGCACTCCAGTTGAATATCACTCGCCAGAATATTTTGAACAATTTCATGTGTTTCTGTTTACTTTCCTTGTCTACATTTCGAGACAAAGGATCTATTTCGAGTAGCGAAGCCCAAGGATCTGTATTCATGGGTTTTTAATGAGGTAAAATGGAATGGAGTACTACTACCCGTAAGTGAATTTGATGGTAGACAATGGAACTCGTGATTAGGCGAGGTACCACAGAATATAACGATGACCCCGTGATTCTACCTATTGGAAATTGGTCTGAGGGACTGAAGTTAGGGATATTGTCTGGTTCTAACCCTTATACTTTGGCAGTTGTACGATCCAGAATGTTTCCGTTTCCCTCGTTTCACCAATTCGTATCGATTCTCAATACTACTGTGGCTTGACCGAAATACGTGGATATACAGTGGACATCGTAATCACACGGAGTAGGAAGAGTACCTCTTCAGTGGGGGGAAAAAATCGGGAAAAAATTGCAATGAAAAAGAATTTTTTTTAGCCGATCGAGTCTAAAAATAAATCTTTCACCGCAAAAAATCCACTCAGAGGTTACTTCGGACATTTTCATCAATTTTAGCTAGTGGCTCGGAGGATTGAATATTCTGTTTTTGATAAAATGAAAGAATTGAAAAAAAATCAGGGGTTTGCGGTCTGCGATCGATTGCATCATGTCGAGTGACGTTCGCCTTCGGTCGTCGTATTACAGAGAGATTCTGTATCGCAAACGGATGCTTCCGAATGTAAACATAACATTCGTAAGTGAAGCTTTCATCTGTTCAAACGCAAAGCTCTCAACTTAGCGATCTATTTTTGTTTATAATACTAGATGAAAGAAAATATGAGGGAAAAATCGTGATCCTGGGCATCTGATGCCGATATTTTAGCTTGGAAATGCAGAAGATAGGATCTGCTTTACCGGCAGTCCATGTATTCCTTAAAAAAAATTATTCTGGTGAAAAATTCGGGAAATGCTCGTGAATGATTAAATTCCAAAAGTCATTTGAAGGATTGAATAATCTGTGTTTGAGGTAATCTCAGTGTTGCGGACGGATTCTCTATCGCTGACGGATACTTCCGAATGTAAACATAACATTCATAAGTGAATCTTTCATCTGTTCAAACGCAAAGCTTCCTTTGCATTCCATTTTTGTTTATAATGTAGTAACGGAAAATTTTAGGTGTAAGGAAGTCTTGATCGGGGGGAACTACGCGGAAGGGGTGCCCCATTGTAAAATATTTTAGACGATTATAATATTATTTTATTGAGGTGTTTATTGTGGCAGGATTGAGACGAGCCGTAGAATTAAGTTTAGACGTAGGGTTTTATAATTTTATTGGACGCTGATAAGTTTCGGCGAAATTCCAAAGATTTAAATGGCGAGTGAGGCCTAGATGAGAGTGCTTGGTAGTAGCGGCAGGACGCTAGGAGAGGAGAGCAGTATATTTAAGGGATGAGGGGGAAACGGTGTCCACTGTTAAAAATTTTCGTCTGAATTGTCCGTGCCGAATTCTGGAAATTTTTATCGTATTCAAGTTCCACTGAAATTTCAGGAAATCTTGTCATGGAAAAATCAAATATTCCATTGATTTGCTGCTTAAATGATCTGGAAATCAATAAAATTCGTGATTTTTCAGTCCAATTATTCAGTGAAAATTCAGAAAAATCAGGAAAATTCAGGGAAAAATTGAAAACTTACGTCATTTTATTTCTGAATATTCATGTTCCACTGAAAATTCAATCGAATTGTGAAATTTCCAGTTCACTCTCACTGGAAACTCATGAATTTCCGTGAATTCTACTTGAAACTTGAAATTTCAAAACTATTTTTCCCCTAAATTCGATTCAATGTGACTCACATGAGACTTACCATCATATCTTCCATGAAATTTCAAAAAAAATTTAACAGTGTAGGCAGTTGATTCAGAGAGTTGATGAAGATGAAGTCATTGTGAAAAATATTTTAGACGTTTTATTCTAGAAATCGACATACTTTGTAAAATAAATATAAATAAAGTGAATTGAAACTAAAATAAATACATTCCTGCTGTTCCATCTTGTAAAAAGTATCCTCACAATAGTACTCGATGAAACAGAATATGACAGGAAAAATGCTGACCTTGAGCGACCGACGCCGATATTTCAGGTTAGAAATGAAGAATGAAAATTCCATTGTACCGGCATTCGATGTTTTTTCTTTAAAGAATTCCTTTCATGGCAAATGGATGGAATACCCGCGAACGATCCAATACCCCCTTTACAAGACACTTCTGGTCACTTAATATGTAAACCCGGTCTCAGCCGTAGAACACGAAGTGACTCCCTATCTAATCTACTTCACCGCACGCTATTATCTGAATCCACGAGGAGCCCAAGGCCAGTCATCCCGTAACACACTGGCTTGGCCCGAGATATGACCGATGGATTTTCACTCTCATCATTATGTTAGTCTCGAAGCGCAGTTCACAAGTCCCTTTCCGCACCGATATTACCTGTGGGTGAATGCACCTGCTTGTGTCTAGTGGTTTCGGATTCCGGAATGAGGACACATATCCCTGTGAGAGACGTCTTCTACATATATGCATAACTGAGTTCCTGACAGTGTTGTGTTCATTCTCGGAACGTGTGTTTATACATTATGACAGAATATCTTTGGAGATGTCAGCGAATCTATGTTTGTGATCGTTGTGTGAGTGCTGTGTAAGTGAAAAGCTAAAGTTTATCTTTGTATTTCAAAATTGGTGTGAACCGTTGACCGTGGGGTAGAATAAGGGCTGGTGCATTTGGTCTTGTGGTCGCTTCATAATACAAACGCTCAATTTATGAAGATTTGAAGAGCATATCTGGCACTATTTAATAATAAGAGCGAAGATAGGGCTGGAAAATGTTTAAAAATAGCCAAATTTACATGAGAAGTGAAAAAAAAGTTTGTTTGAGTCACTTAATCTCATTTTATCTCCACACACAGAAAAAGCCGAACGTAAATTACGTTTTGATAAGACTTGATGGCAATATGATGACTGGTGTCTCGTGAGTTTTTTTCCGACATGAAAATCGGAAGTTAAAATTCAAAATATTGTAGTTCACGGTTGAAATAAAAATGCAAATTATGCCTGAATACAACATGTAACAAATAGTAAATTCCGATCTTAATGAATGTATTTTGCGATTTTCTGACGCGTAATTTGCGAAAAAAACATTGTGTTGCGCGCTTGAAATTGCTTTTTTCCCACATGAGGTCATGATTCATTTCAAATCAATTTTTGTCTATTTTATTAGTAACGTAATACGACGAGTCAAGTCGATTTCTATTCCCAATGAGTTGTCTCGGCATATTTTGAAATTAACTGAGATAGGAAAATTAGTTAGACCTTTTTTGTGCGGAGAATAATGGTTATAAAAAAAGTTCTTGTAACAATCTTAATCTAGTCGTTATTTTTAGCAATAAGGTGGGGCGCAAATGATTCTTTTGCTATGCACACTGATAGACTGATTCATTTATTCCAAACGAGATTCATTAACTATTAACGAATGGTGGAGTTGAATATGACCAAATGAAGATTCGTTAATCGTTAACGAATGGTACACTTGAAAGGTGAAAAAAATCGAGTCAAACACGCCTTCTCAAATGGCATTTGTTAACTATTAACGGATGAACATTTGGTGAGGCCGAATAGACTCTCGTCTCCAACCAAATTCATTCGTTCACAATAATAATAACAATAACTAATCCTTTCTATCAGTGCCTGGAATTTAACAAACACCGTGAGTATCCTTGGAATAAAACTGATTGATCTTCCATTGAAATAATTTTTCTATTCCAGGAGCGTTTTCGCATTTGTCTATGGACTATTGAGTAGATCGACCAACAAGAACAGATGCAGTCGACTCTAATTTTTACTCAATTAATAATCAATTAAAACTCATGAACAACGATTTTGTTTTCATGGAATGCAATTAGTTTGTCTCTTTTTTTTCTGTGGATTGGAATATTGATTCAATTATTCATAGCTACCTTAATTATAGAACAAGATATAAAACCATCGCATTTCTATCACTCCATTCAAAGCTATTACGGATGTATATAATAACGTATGAGTAAATGGAAAATACGAAAAAAATGTAATTTACGACAACTTTGGGTGTAATTTAGGCTTTAGAAAATGTAAAAGACGACTTCTTAAACGTAACTTACGTTAAGGTTTTTGTGTGTACAACTCTTAAATTTGACCTTCAGTTTTTCCCACACCCGTAAGAATCAACACCGCTCCCAATAAATAACCTCAACCTTTTCCTCTCACTGCTTGGCCCTGTCTCCAACTTTCAGTTGAACTTCGAATCTCAAATACAGGACTCAGATCTGGAATACCGGAAATGGTTTTCTCTGTAAAGTTTTCCAGCACGTTCCCACAGTCCGCATTTCTCTGCTCCCCCTCCCACCCCCCCTCACGATGTACATGCCAGCCTGGGTGGATCTGGTCCAAGACCACGTGGGCTGCCTATTGGCTTTGGAGATTTTTCTCAATTTCATTTACGTGTTTTCTTTTTGCCGCGGTCTTGCCTGATTTCAAACTCTGTACATCACGTATCTCTGTGAACTCCACTCACTTCTACTTTCGGGTATCAACGTAACAGGGTATGTGCTGCTAAAAAGGATGAAGAAACTTATTTAGGATTCCAGTTTATTGAGTTTAGTTTCTCCCATGAATGGACGGGAAAATTTTCCCTCTCATTTTTAATCTCTCGTTTCATTTGGAGTCATCGATTTCACTTGCATGAGGACTAATTTTCTGATTTATAACCCAGACCGTCCTCGTTCAAGTCCAGTGGAGACCTGCAGATGAATACGGGGCGGTGACCTCGTGAATCTTCCAGAAGAAGTGGAGATGGTACAGTGTGAGTGGGATAAAAATTGTGAGAATCCATTCTGAGTGAGTGAGAGAGATGAAATAGCGTTGTAAATGGAGGAAGAGAAAAAAAAGTGAAAAGGGGGTGGGGATACGTTATCGTTTACAAATTGTGGCCATTCGATACAAATCGTCGGTTACGGGCTGTTGCACACAGTGGGTGACATAGCATCGATTCCATTCGCGCTACTGGAAATTCATGGGTTGTCTGGAAATACTCCTTGAGAATACATTCGGTTTACCACTTTCACCGCAGTGTGATTACTGTTTTTATCTACATTTCATGGTTTATGGAGGGCCCGAGTATCTGCTCATCTTGGAATAGGTGATTTCCACTTTAAAAAATATTAACACGAAATTAACTGGTGCACGGACAGAAATAGTCAGTAAAAATTACGGAACAATTCACGTAATCCGCAATGAGAAATCGGTTTCCGGCAATTTTTATAGGAATGGAAGAGAAGAAATCTAAAACGTTCTGTGAATTTTCAGGTTCATCACCGAACAAAGTACGTCATTTTTTCCGAAGAAGTAAAATCTTACAGAAACTCCCCGACTTATTATACCTCAAAAATAAAAAATTCTTGAACATTCGACAATTTTTAAGAAGCTGGTAAGTTATTTCTACGTTCTGTTCCGTAAAATTTCTCAAGCGTTGGGGAAAAATTACGGAACGACTTGTTGTCCTCACAGCGGTGAGTCATCAGACGGGTGTTTAATTTTTACGGAACAAATCGTAGAATTTACGTGGCGATTCGTACAATTTCGGTTCCAATTCACACTTTTTATTGAATTTTACATCGCTCCCGGATTACGTTTCGAAACGTAATTTTCACTTTTTTTTCTGGTAATTTTTATTGAATTTTTCTCTTTGTGTGTCCACTCGCCTGTATCCTTCAGTGACTGAAGTATTGTTCAATCTTTTTGTGTCGAACAGGCGATACTCCCTAGCTAACGATTAAGCTCACTCAGGCAAATTTACTACTAATATGAGATGATTGTTCATTTATTATTAATTTGGAAAGGATTGAAAGATTCACTCTCGTTTTTGTGATTAATAGCCTGTTTTTATTCGAGATTTGTGTAATTTTCAATTCGTAATGTCAATATCATTTGAATTTGATTTAATTTTGTTATTATTTTTTAGTTGTTTTAAATATAATTTAAGGCATTATTTGATGAAAGGAACGAGAATACTGAGTCACAGATCTTTTTATTCATATCAGAAATTTTGTATTTGGATATTGATATTATGAGTTCAAAGTGAAAAAAAGTAGATCATTACTTTCACTATATTGCAGTCAGATTCTCTTATCCTTAACGTTAAAAATGTGAGATTATCTAATAATTCTAGCTATTAATTCTAATCAATTTTGTTTGAAGAAAACGTTAAAATGTTAGAACAAAATGAAATTTCATGGACAGTTGACTACGCTTTCTCAGGACAGTGACTGAATGTGATTTAGGGGAAAAACATCATAAAATTTCAGGTTTCACTGAAAATTCAATAAAATTCCAATCTAATGTGAATATTCAGCGTCAAATTGCATTGAATTTTCAGTGAAATCCGAAATTTAATGATTTTTTTCCTCCTAAATCGCATTCAGCATCACTGTCCTGAAAATTCAAGAATATAGTTACCAGAATTTTCTGGTTTTCATTTCATTTTCAGGGAAAAAAGGAACGAAAATTTACAGATCTGTTTGATTTTTCCACGAAATTCTGAATTTTCAATGACAAGATTTACTGAAATTTCAGTGGAATTGGAACACGATAAAAATTTCCGAAATTTGGCACGGAAAATTCGTAAAAAAATTATTAACCGTGTAGTAAATGTAATATTAAGAAAGTAGAACTATTCTATTTTCCTCTGACCTAAATCATTTGGATAATTCTCTTTCATTTCTTAGGCGGGCTGTATGAAAATCCGACGCAAGACGATTGCACTCATGAAAACCGCCTTACTTTCCCCATTCGTTTGATATATTCGCCACGTTCCAGGTTTCATTTTCGATTGAAATTTCTGGAATTGAACCAAAAGCACAGTTTTACCCGTAAAATTTCACCGAAATTGATATTCCCACATCCCAATCTTTCTCATTCTCAGAAAAAGTCGTAAAAAGAAATTATCGAAAAGTTGAAACGAATTGAGCGATAATTATCCCCAATACCTCATTCCCTGAATTTGGCAATAGATTTAGTTCACTTCTACTTTACCCCATTGAAAAACTTATTCGGCAAACTAGAAGAGGTGGAAAAAGTTTTCGGTGGTAGTGACGATAAATCGCTAGGATTAATTCCAGTTCGGTAGGTGGATCGCCAGCTAAATGGTAAATTTAACAGAACCACTGCTGAAGAAAGAGAGTGTAGGAAGCAAGGGCGATAGGGAGAACTGTTTGAACACACAAAAGAAAGAAATGCTGGTGGCGGCAGTGGAGGGAGGGTGGGTAACTCTCTTTCCCTGTTGAGAGAGTTTCTGTACGTCGATGGAATTTTCGCCCTGACGTTCGACGTCGTTGTAGGAGTGACTGACATTTCAACAAGGGTCAAGTAGCAGGGTGGGGCTATTCTCCATTTGCTTGTCCCATGAAAACTTTGGAGAACGAAATTCAGAGGACGTGGACAGGTTACCCATGTCAAAGGATGAATGTTGGAATATTTTACTAATTAAATTAAAGGGGATGAATGGACAAATTCAACTTTATCCTGTTTTTATCCCTGACGGTAATCCAGTGGAGCACTGTTAGAAACTTACTCTGGAAATTTCAAATGTAAGAGTTTGAAACCTTTAACAACGACAAAGTCACATGAAATTTCTGTATATTTCTTCATTGACGAATCAGTTAATTTCCCCCTCTCCCTCACTCTCTTCCGCGAATATTCATTTTGGAAGGAGAATATTTTTTTAACGGACGAAGTAAAATTCATGTTTATCCCCCTAAATTTTATTTGTGTCAATCGAAAATTTAACTTTTATGCTACAATTCTCTACTGTACCGACTCTCAATTTTTACTATGTGCAGCAGTAATTTTTCCAACGGACTCCATCATATTTTAATTTTATCAGCCGTATTTTTTCATCCACACGGTTTACATTCGTTTTCAAAATTACTGTTTCCACAGTAAAAAATAATTTCATATTCTTTCCATCCGATTGATTAATGCAGTTCATTAACAACAATCGGTGATTGTTTTTGTTGTTTACAATAAAAGGAGCAACATACACATTGGAAATTTAAGACGTAATTCTCTCCACGCAAGTAATAACATTTTCGTCATATATTTTTAATTTTCATTAATTCAGATGGATTACATGATGCACGAGGTACCTTCATCACGATCATATTCTCTCGGGCTTAAAACAGTTAGCAACTTTGTACAGAATAGATTTTCCGAACTTTCGCATACGACCCTTATTTGGTCGGCTGACCAAGCTGAAAGGGGTTCACGTCCCACCGAGTTAGCTTAGGATTGTCGTTACTAACGCAAATGAAACTTGGAACGATAAGTTACAGCTACCGCCCTTCTTCTCCTCCTGCCCTCCTGCCCCTCCACGGCCCACTCTATCCAGGGTTACTTAAGGCAGAAGTAGTGTCAGCACAAACTTCCATTTGAGCAACAGACTATGAACTATACCTTTAACTCCACTCACTGAGCTTTACAGCCATTTATACAGATTCTCATTCTCCCTCACTGGACTTTTCCTTACTTTCTAATGAATATAAATATCTCACTGCAGTATCAACCGAGAGGTTGCATAAATGTTTTTCACTTCTTTCTGGTAACTTTGCTCGAGGTTATTATTGCATTACGGAAGAGTTCTTACTCAAACGAGATGCTTTCCGGGTTTTTATGGGGGCGGACTTGAGGGCTGCTCATGTTGCGGGGTAAATTCGCCCCACTAAAATAGTCTTCGAAGAGATTCTCGTCTACTTTCGAACGTCGGAGAGGAACTGCTTCGTGCGATCAAAAGATGGTGAATGAGTTGATGAGACATTATTCATCCTTTAATATTTTACTCAACGACTTTGAGGATTACTCAGTCTCACGAAGCTTCCTCATAAAATAGAAAAACCTCTACTGAAGGATTCATCATTCATCATGAAATGATCAGCTTTTTAGAAGGATCAAAGAACAAGACAATTCCGGACTTCCGGCAGTCGTACACAATCTCTTCCTCTGAAATCAGCGTTGCGGTTTAGCAACTGATCGAATTACCCGGTGCAACGATCAAAAGTTGACTGTATATTGATGAACTATATCTTTAACTCCACTCACTGAGTTTTACAGCCATTTATACAGATTCCCATTCTCCCTCACTGGACTTTTCCTTACTTTCTAATGAATATAAATATCTCACTGCAGTATCAACCGAGAGGTTGCATAAATGTTTTTCACTTCTTTCTGGTAACTTTGCTCGAGGTTATTATTGCATTACGGAAGAGTTCTTACTCAAACGAGATGCTTTCCGGGTTTTTATGGGGGCGGACTTGAGGGCTGCTCATGTTGCGGGGTAAATTCGCCCCACTAAAATAGTCTTCGAAGAGATTCTCGTCTACTTTCGAACGTCGGAGAGGAACTGCTTCGTGCGATCAAAAGATGGTGAATGAGTTGATGAGACATTATTCATCCTTTAATATTTTACTCAACGACTTTTAGGATTACTCAGAGTCTCACGAAGCTTCCTCATAAAATAGAAAAACCTCTACTCAAGGATTCACCACTCGACATGAGATTTTCAGCTTTTTGAAAGGGTCAAAGAACAAGACAATCCCGGACTTCCAGCAGTCGTATACAATCCCTTCCCCTGAAGTCAGCGTTGTGGTTTAGCAACTAATCGAATTACACGCTACAATGGTCAGAAGTTGGCTGTATATACCCCCGTTTCTCCTGAATCGTTAAGCAAAATTCAATTTGTGTCTAATTTACAACGAGAATGTCTTCAAAGTTATCATGATTTGCCTTCACGAGCACTCATTTATCATTCATTAGGACAAATTATATTGCCAAGTTTATATCAGCGTGTATATGCCGGGAAGTAATCTCAAACTTTGGTGGATAAACTTCCCCGGCGAGTGCTTCAGTAAATCTTCTAATGAGAAATGGAATTCTGAATCATTGAGTTGTTGTCATTGATAACTATTTCCACACATCGATTAGAGGATTCGTGTACCTAAAGACCACGGGATCCTTCAATTCTTCTAATCCCGAAGAGGTCACAGCTGGTCGAGTACACCTTGAACTGTCTTCCAGACTGAAATACTCGTCATTGCTGCAATCCACATTAGCTAATTGGCTCAAGCTTTAATAGCAGGTGGGGGGAGGGAGTGCCTCGAAGGAACTGAAAGTCATGGAAATTGAGAAGCGCTGCGGCCCAAGTTTGAATTGGCTGCCGACTGGCAGACTCCGACCATTCACCCCCTGCATCCCTTCCTCTCATATTCTCCTCTGTTTGTCCCGCCGGGGTGCACTGTCTGAGTCAGCTGATGAGATTGTAGGGATTGAACATAATTATCTGAAAAATTTCAGAGGCTGTCCTCTGGATGTTGCATCGCGCTGAGTTACAAACAATTAGGAGAGCTCGTGCACCCGTATTTCTCAGGATTACCTTCAAAGTTCGATTCCATCGCTCACTGGCCGATGGCAATTGAATTACATAATTAAATATGTTTAATGTTAATAAAAAATCTGTCCTCTTCACATCTTCGAGTAAACACCTCGAAGAACCCATTCTAACCGTTTATGACTCCTTGTAGAGTACGAGGCTGAAAAAATAGACTCATTTCCCTCAGGTAGGCGGTACATGCACCAGCTACCCTAAAAAAATGAATTTCTAATCGCAAACGTTCGGTTAAAATAAATCACATCAAATATATTCACGTACTAATTTTTAATTTCATATTCTCTTCGTGTATGCATTTCACGACATACAATTCATTTGAATATTACTAGTTTATTCGACCGTTAAAAATTATGAAATAAAAATACAATTGAATTCGAAACACCTGTCAGTCAGCTGGCGCCTAAAATAATATGAGTCCGCTGGGAAATGAATCGCGTTCGACGAGAGATTTAACCCCTCTAGTTCCCATCGCCTGCAAGGCATCAGATACAACAGCAAGCTTACACGTACCTAGCGCACCATTCGCCCGTAATCGCGTTTTCATATTTTACGATGAAACGAAAGTTCCGCTTGCAGCTAGAGTTCTCCTGGGTACCATACATACACAGCATATCCACTGTCTCGACATGTGCGATACAACATGGCCCGCATTCATTTCCACATACCACCAACCTCAAGCATATTCGAAATATATTTCATCACCCAAGAAGAATGAATTTTACCGTTCGTCGAGGGCTTGAACGGCGAATTGGATTTTCAAACACTAAAAATTTTATATTTATTTCATATTCATTATGTGAAACTGTCACGAAACTCGACAATTGTATACATGAGCTTACTCCACTTTCCACTTTGTTTTATAAACATTGAACATGTGGTGTAGTGAGTGCAAACTGCAAGGGATACACAACATTGTGCACACATATGCGTTGGGAATATACAGTGTGGACTCTTGGGTGGGGATTCGGGTGAATTCCCATGCATAATGCATTCTTCGGCAATTCCATCCTCTGCTTCATACTCCCCCGCCCTCTCTCTTCGCTTTTTCTACGTTGCGCAGCCAACACTTCCGCGTGCCCTGTATTTTTCAAAAGAAAACAAATAATATTGTTAACGTGACACAGACCGGAGAAACTATCGTTTCGGTTGTGCTACCATTGGTCCATATTGTGTCTATACTTTTGCCCGGACATTTCGAAATTGTAGATGCGAATTGTCGAGGCGATTGGTGTTGGTGTTCTGTGGGAAAACTTGGATTTCAACACGTGTTTTGAATATAAAGAATTCAATTTTGCGGGTTATGAAGGGGGGAGAGGAGGATATTGTCTTTTGACATTGCAATTTTTTTTTTCATAAAAGAGATGAAAATACGAGGAAGAATTGACTTTGTCATCTTTTATTTCATAAAAGGCATGCGCGGAGGAAATTTTTTGGTGAATTTTACCAAGTAGTTGCTGAAATTTAACAACTAATTAATTAAAATTCAAAAGGATTTTTCAATTTCAGTCAGTCAATGCTGGCTGCCAAACTAGATGGTGGGGGCATATATCCATTTGGAAACAATCCCGCAATCATTTATATCTTGACAATCGATCAATGTCTCCCCTAAAAGATATTTTCGCAGTAATCTACAATTCCTTATTAACTTTGATCCATCAAATAAATCGGCGAACGTTTCTTCAAAATTTAACAAATAGTTGTCGATTGAAATTTGACAAATCTTTTTCTGAATTTTAATTAAACATTTGTGAAATTTCACCAACTAGTTGGTGGAATTCAATAAATAATTTTCTCCGTGTAAAACAACTAGAAAAATTTTGATATATTTCGGAGCACATCTTTTTTATATTCACGCGTGTATTTTCAGAGTACATTGTGCTTTGGGTTGGTATAAATTATGATATAATCGGCCATTCCCAAACAAATTCACCTCTTAGAGAATAGAGGAATTATTTTAATGGCTATGTGCACATCCATGTTTATGGGAGAATAAATAGCTTTCATTCTTCTATGCACCTCCCACAGGCCAACGTATCGTTCGCATTTCCCCTACATTTTCCTTTTCAACGTTCACTTGTACCTGCGTTTACACTATCGTATTACTTGGAAATTGCGTTGAATTCAGTTGAAAAAAAATCCCCAACTCCAGAGACGTGGATATGTTTCGTTCGTTACAGGCGAGGAGGTAATGGAAGTTGAAAACAGTAAAACGCTAATAGCTCATTATTCTGTATACTTTTGCCTCGAAGCACGGGCACTTTCGAGAATAATATTCCAGTTGGGATTTTCGAAGAATAATTCCTGCCTTAATGAGCTGATTATTTTTCTGTAGTGGAAGGGTTGTAAGAAGTACAATGAAGGGGATTATGATTTTCATCATTATTCATATTCCTAGGTAGGAACTGACGATAGAAACAGGACTCATCAAGCCCTGGAGCAAGGCTTGGAAATGCTCAACCAAGGCTGAAGCTCAGCCTTGGGTCAACCCTCCTTCAGCCCCAAAATGACAACCTAGTTTCAGACTTAGTCCATAAGGCTTGAACAATGCTTGGCGCCAAGGCTTGGTCCAAGTCTTGAATTACAAAATTTTAAAGGGTCTTCTTTTAAATAAATCATATTAATGTTTACGGATATGTGTTCAAATAATTTCTTATTGCTTCATAACGCCTTTTATGAATCCAGAGCAACTTATAAAAAAAACTGACGGGACTATGTACAGTTCCTCGTGTAAAAAAAATTTTTTATTGGTGCATTTCTGCGGCAAGTAAGGGTCTCAGTGGCATTAGGCGGGCCCGAAAATACAGAATCAACGTTCACTCGGCGGGAAAATTCGATTTTGGCAAAAGTCGACTTTCCCCCCAAAAAAAGCCTAAATACGACACTTTGGCGCGGAGTGAAAATTTTTTTTTTTATTTCTGCGTTTTTGGGGCAAGTGAAGGTCTCAGTGGCATTAGGCGGGCCCGAAAATACAGAATCAACGTTCACTCGGCGGGAAAATTCGATTTTGGCAAAAGTCGACTTTCCCCCCGAAAAAAGCCTAAATACAACACTTTGGCTCGGGGTGAAAAAAATTTTTTTTTTATTTCTGCATTTTTGGGGTAAGTGAGGGTCTTAGTTGCATTAGGCGGGCCAAAGAATACAGAATCAGCGTTCACCCGGCGGAAAAATTCGATTTTGGCAAAAGTCGACTTTCCCCCCGAAAAAAACCTAAATACGACACTTTGGCTCAGGGTGAAAAAAAATTTTTTTTTATTTCTGCATTTTTGCAGTAAGTGAGGGTCTTAGTTGCATTAGGCGGGCCAAAGAATACAGAATCAGC